>NC_087561.1:21094895-21395264 GCF_036250125.1 Pseudopipra pipra | reverse complement strand
TCTTTAGAGAACTCCTGCGGTCCGTGCTTTGTGTAGTAGTGAAAAGCCCTTTTTTCATAGGGGTGCTACATTGCTGCCCTGTAGAAACTATTAAACGAGTAGTGCATTTCTAAGAAATCCCCTGAAAGCTCCAAAGAGGACCGTGTCAATGAATCCCTGTCTGCCAGGCGAAGGAATACAGCGCCGTGTCCCCAAGGCGGGGTCCGGAGATTTAGAGGAAGGTCCAACGTCCATCTCCGACAACGACAGCCGCCCCGCTGGCGCACACAGCTCTCTGCACACTTTAGCAGCGCGCACGAGGAGTTCCGTGCTGTGACCTGGGAGCTGCCGGCAGAAAGGGATAAAGTCGCCGATCCGGAGGTTGGCGTGTGAACGCTTTCTGATGATCTCACTGCCTTCCGTTGTCTCCACCAATGTGTCCTAGTGCCCCTGGGCTCTGCCTGCAGACGCTGGCGGGGAGATAAAGACAAAAAGCCGTCAGAATGGCTTTTTGCACTGGATGCTGTTTTCCAGAAGACAGGGCACCGAAAGAGTCAGGACCGTACGGAGAAGAATTTGACGAGACTGTCAAGGTGTGCAGTTGTGGAAGTGCCCAATAGAATTTGCTGGAGAGTGCGGGAAAGAGAGGTGGATGTTTGGAGTCACTGAAGAATGGGAAGCTGCGCGACTGAGCTAAGCAAGAGAGAAAGGAAAGTAGAAAAGGGGAAGGACGGACTGCAGGAGGTCTCTGAAGGACCGAGAGTAAAGCAAGGAAACGGGAACGGCTCGACAAAGAAAAGACCGGTGAGTGTTCCGAGGGAATAGTTTATGGATCAGAGGGAGGGACGGACGGAAGGCTAGTTGGGAGACGGAGCTCTGTGAAGAACCTGCCAGGCAGGACGGCAGCCTCGAGGGACCTGCAGGGCAACTCCAGCCGCGGCCCCCCGGTCGCCGGGCGCCAGCCTTGCGCACCGAGCAGAACCGCGGCCAGCGCCGCCAGTCCCGCTCTCCGCCGGCGCCGAAAGTGCCGATCCAAAGCCCGGTTTCTCGCTGCCTCCGATAGCCCCGTCTCTGCTCCGGCCGGGCCGCCTCCTCTCCGCCTCGTCTCCCTCCTCTGTCTTCGTCTCCGTCCACTGTTCTCGTCTCCGTCCACGGTCCTCCTCATCCAAATAAGCCCGGGTACTGTACCGGGGCGCCGACGCCTCTCGGGCTCTCGTCGGGTGCGGGCTGGATCCGGAGGGCCGGCGAGAGCGGCGGCAGCGGGGCGGCGGTCGGAGCTCTGCGCCGCGGAGGCGGCGGGGCCGGGCTTGGTGGGAGGGGTGAGGATTGGTCTCGAGGAGTTCAAGACTGACAGACCATGAGCTTTTTTCGTGGCCATCATCTCTTCCTTCTCATCTCTCTTTTGCTGGCCCGGGGGGACTCCTGAATTGTCCTCCACGGCAGGCGCTTTTGAGAATGCTCGAGGGGCACGAGAGGCAGAACATCCCTGCCGGCTCAGCTCCCCGGGTCAGCGTCTCCTGGTCTGTCTCGGGGAACATCCCTGCTGGCAGCAGGAGCAATTCTGCTAGCGACAAAGACCACCTGGGCTTTTGTCAGGGGCTGTGGTACGAGTGCTACGGCGAGGCAGTGCATGGGAGAAGCAGCATCCCCAGAGAAATCTCGGACGTGGCACAGAATCTCCGAACTTCTTTGGACTTCCTGGCGATACAGCCTCTGTGAGGAGAGCTCTTGTGTGTCCCTCCTCCTGCTCCTCTTGCTCAGAGTTCAAGAGAAGAGCCTGTCACACCTGAACTGGATGTGGTGGAAGCAGCACATCTGCAGCAGGTTGAGGAGCAGAGTGCCGCGGCGGAACTGGTTGAGGAGGCAGGGGAGGGAGAAGAAACAGAGGAGGGAGAGGAGGCAGAGAGGAGGCGGACCGGCCGGAGCAGAGAGACGGGGCTGTTGGGGGCAGCGGGAGACCGGGCGGCGGATCGCTGGATGCGGCTCTTTGGGGAGCGGGGCTGGTGCCGCTGGCCGCGGTTCTGCTCGGTGCGCGAGGCTGGTGCCCGGGGACCGTGGTGGCCGCGAATGAGGTGGCCGTGCATGTCCCTCGAGGCTGCCGTCCTGCCTGGCAGGTTCTTCACAGAGCTCATTCTCCCAACTAGCCTCCCGCCCGTCCCCCGCTCTGCTCCATAAAGCATTCCCAAGAAACACTCACCACTCTTATTTTTGTGAAGCCATTCTTTTCCCTTGCTTTTCTCTCTGTCCTTTAGAGAACTCCTGCGGTCCGTGCTTTGTGTAGTAGTGAAAAGCCCTTTTTTCATAGGGGTGCTACATTGCTGCCCTGTAGAAACTATTAAACGAGTAGTGCATTTCTAAGAAATCCCCTGAAAGCTCCAAAGAGGACCGTGTCAATGAATCCCTGTCTGCCAGGGCGAAGGAATACAGCGTCGTGTCCCCAAGGCGGGGTCCGGAGATTTAGAGGAAGGTCCAACGTCCATCTCCCGACAACGACAGCCGCCCCGCTGGCGCACACAGCTCTCTGCACACTTTAGCAGCGCGCACGAGGAGTTCCGTGCTGTGACCTGGGAGCTGCCGGTAGAAAGGGATAAAGTCGCCGATCCGGAGGTTGGCGTGTGAACGCTTTCTGATGATCTCACTGCCTTCCGTTGTCTCCACCAATGTGTCCTAGTGCCCCTGGGCTCTGCCTGCAGACGCTGGCGGGGAGATAAAGACAAAAAGCCGTCAGAATGGCTTTTTGCACTGGATGCTGTTTTCCAGAAGACAGGGCACCGAAAGAGTCAGGACCGTACGGAGAAGAATTTGACGAGACTGTCAAGGTGTGCAGTTGTGGAAGTGCCCAATAGAATTTGCTGGAGAGTGCGGGAAAGAGAGGTGGATGTTTGGAGTCACTGAAGAATGGGAAGCTGCGCGACTGAGCTAAGCAAGAGAGAAAGGAAAGTAGAAAAGGGGAAGGACGGACTGCAGGAGGTCTCTGAAGGACCGAGAGTAAAGCAAGGAAACGGGAACGGCTCGACAAAGAAAAGACCGGTGAGTGTTCCGAGGGAATAGTTTATGGATCAGAGGGAGGGACGGACGGAAGGCTAGTTGGGAGACGGAGCTCTGTGAAGAACCTGCCAGGCAGGACGGCAGCCTCGAGGGACCTGCAGGGCAACTCCAGCCGCGGCCCCCCGGTCGCCGGGCGCCAGCCTTGCGCACCGAGCAGAACCGCGGCCAGCGCCGCCAGTCCCGCTCTCCGCCGGCGCCGAAAGTGCCGATCCAAAGCCCGGTTTCTCGCTGCCTCCGATAGCCCCGTCTCTGCTCCGGCCGGGCCGCCTCCTCTCCGCCTCGTCTCCCTCCTCTGTCTTCGTCTCCGTCCACTGTTCTCGTCTCCGTCCACGGTCCTCCTCATCCAAATAAGCCCGGGTACTGTACCGGGGCGCCGACGCCTCTCGGGCTCTCGTCGGGTGCGGGCTGGATCCGGAGGGCCGGCGAGAGCGGCGGCAGCGGGGCGGCGGTCGGAGCTCTGCGCCGCGGAGGCGGCGGGGCCGGGCTTGGTGGGAGGGGTGAGGATTGGTCTCGAGGAGTTCAAGACTGACAGACCATGAGCTTTTTTCGTGGCCATCATCTCTTCCTTCTCATCTCTCTTTTGCTGGCCCGGGGGGACTCCTGAATTGTCCTCCACGGCAGGCGCTTTTGAGAATGCTCGAGGGGCACGAGAGGCAGAACATCCCTGCCGGCTCAGCTCCCCGGGTCAGCGTCTCCTGGTCTGTCTCGGGGAACATCCCTGCTGGCAGCAGGAGCAATTCTGCTAGCGACAAAGACCACCTGGGCTTTTGTCAGGGGCTGTGGTACGAGTGCTACGGCGAGGCAGTGCATGGGAGAAGCAGCATCCCCAGAGAAATCTCGGACGTGGCACAGAATCTCCGAACTTCTTTGGACTTCCTGGCGATACAGCCTCTGTGAGGGGAGATCTTGTGTGTCCCTCCTCCTGCTCCTCTTGCTCAGAGTTCAAGAGAAGAGCCTGTCACACCTGAACTGGATGTGGTGGAAGCAGCACATCTGCAGCAGGTTGAGGAGCAGAGTGCCGAGGCGGAACTGGTTGAGGAGGCAGGGGAGGGAGAAGAAACAGAGGAGGGAGAGGAGGCAGAGAGGAGGCGGACCGGCCGGAGCAGAGAGACGGGGCTGTTGGGGGCAGCGGGAGACCGGGCGGCGGATCGCTGGATGCGGCTCTTTGGGGAGCGGGGCTGGTGCCGCTGGCCGCGGTTCTGCTCGGTGCGCGAGGCTGGTGCCCGGGGACCGTGGTGGCCGCGAATGAGGTGGCCGTGCATGTCCCTCGAGGCTGCCGTCCTGCCTGGCAGGTTCTTCACAGAGCTCATTCTCCCAACTAGCCTCCCGCCCGTCCCCCGCTCTGCTCCATAAAGCATTCCCAAGAAACACTCACCACTCTTATTTTTGTGAAGCCATTCTTTTCCCTTGCTTTTCTCTCTGTCCTTTAGAGAACTCCTGCGGTCCGTGCTTTGTGTAGTAGTGAAAAGCCCTTTTTTCATAGGGGTGCTACATTGCTGCCCTGTAGAAACTATTAAACGAGTAGTGCATTTCTAAGAAATCCCCTGAAAGCTCCAAAGAGGACCGTGTCAATGAATCCCTGTCTGCCAGGGCGAAGGAATACAGCGCCGTGTCCCCAAGGCGGGGTCCGGAGATTTAGAGGAAGGTCCAACGTCCATCTCCCGACAACGACAGCCGCCCCGCTGGCGCACACAGCTCTCTGCACACTTTAGCAGCGCGCACGAGGAGTTCCGTGCTGTGACCTGGGAGCTGCCGGCAGAAAGGGATAAAGTCGCCGATCCGGAGGTTGGCGTGTGAACGCTTTCTGATGATCTCACTGCCTTCCGTTGTCTCCACCAATGTGTCCTAGTGCCCCTGGGCTCTGCCTGCAGACGCTGGCGGGGAGATAAAGACAAAAAGCCGTCAGAATGGCTTTTTGCACTGGATGCTGTTTTCCAGAAGACAGGGCACCGAAAGAGTCAGGACCGTACGGAGAAGAATTTGACGAGACTGTCAAGGTGTGCAGTTGTGGAAGTGCCCAATAGAATTTGCTGGAGAGTGCGGGAAAGAGAGGTGGATGTTTGGAGTCACTGAAGAATGGGAAGCTGCGCGACTGAGCTAAGCAAGAGAGAAAGGAAAGTAGAAAAGGGGAAGGACGGACTGCAGGAGGTCTCTGAAGGACCGAGAGTAAAGCAAGGAAACGGGAACGGCTCGACAAAGAAAAGACCGGTGAGTGTTCCGAGGGAATAGTTTATGGATCAGAGGGAGGGACGGACGGAAGGCTAGTTGGGAGACGGAGCTCTGTGAAGAACCTGCCAGGCAGGACGGCAGCCTCGAGGGACCTGCAGGGCAACTCCAGCCGCGGCCCCCCGGTCGCCGGGCGCCAGCCTTGCGCACCGAGCAGAACCGCGGCCAGCGCCGCCAGTCCCGCTCTCCGCCGGCGCCGAAAGTGCCGATCCAAAGCCCGGTTTCTCGCTGCCTCCGATAGCCCCGTCTCTGCTCCGGCCGGGCCGCCTCCTCTCCGCCTCGTCTCCCTCCTCTGTCTTCGTCTCCGTCCACTGTTCTCGTCTCCGTCCACGGTCCTCCTCATCCAAATAAGCCCGGGTACTGTACCGGGGCGCCGACGCCTCTCGGGCTCTCGTCGGGTGCGGGCTGGATCCGGAGGGCCGGCGAGAGCGGCGGCAGCGGGGCGGCGGTCGGAGCTCTGCGCCGCGGAGGCGGCGGGGCCGGGCTTGGTGGGAGGGGTGAGGATTGGTCTCGAGGAGTTCAAGACTGACAGACCATGAGCTTTTTTCGTGGCCATCATCTCTTCCTTCTCATCTCTCTTTTGCTGGCCCGGGGGGACTCCTGAATTGTCCTCCACGGCAGGCGCTTTTGAGAATGCTCGAGGGGCACGAGAGGCAGAACATCCCTGCCGGCTCAGCTCCCCGGGTCAGCGTCTCCTGGTCTGTCTCGGGGAACATCCCTGCTGGCAGCAGGAGCAATTCTGCTAGCGACAAAGACCACCTGGGCTTTTGTCAGGGGCTGTGGTACGAGTGCTACGGCGAGGCAGTGCATGGGAGAAGCAGCATCCCCAGAGAAATCTCGGACGTGGCACAGAATCTCCGAACTTCTTTGGACTTCCTGGCGATACAGCCTCTGTGAGGGGAGATCTTGTGTGTCCCTCCTCCTGCTCCTCTTGCTCAGAGTTCAAGAGAAGAGCCTGTCACACCTGAACTGGATGTGGTGGAAGCAGCACATCTGCAGCAGGTTGAGGAGCAGAGTGCCGCGGCGGAACTGGTTGAGGAGGCAGGGGAGGGAGAAGAAACAGAGGAGGGAGAGGAGGCAGAGAGGAGGCGGACCGGCCGGAGCAGAGAGACGGGGCTGTTGGGGGCAGCGGGAGACCGGGCGGCGGATCGCTGGATGCGGCTCTTTGGGGAGCGGGGCTGGTGCCGCTGGCCGCGGTTCTGCTCGGTGCGCGAGGCTGGTGCCCGGGGACCGTGGTGGCCGCGAATGAGGTGGCCGTGCATGTCCCTCGAGGCTGCCGTCCTGCCTGGCAGGTTCTTCACAGAGCTCATTCTCCCAACTAGCCTCCCGCCCGTCCCCCGCTCTGCTCCATAAAGCATTCCCAAGAAACACTCACCACTCTTATTTTTGTGAAGCCATTCTTTTCCCTTGCTTTTCTCTCTGTCCTTTAGAGAACTCCTGCGGTCCGTGCTTTGTGTAGTAGTGAAAAGCCCTTTTTTCATAGGGGTGCTACATTGCTGCCCTGTAGAAACTATTAAACGAGTAGTGCATTTCTAAGAAATCCCCTGAAAGCTCCAAAGAGGACCGTGTCAATGAATCCCTGTCTGCCAGGGCGAAGGAATACAGCGCCGTGTCCCCAAGGCGGGGTCCGGAGATTTAGAGGAAGGTCCAACGTCCATCTCCCGACAACGACAGCCGCCCCGCTGGTGCACACAGCTCTCTGCACACTTTAGCAGCGCGCACGAGGAGTTCCGTGCTGTGACCTGGGAGCTGCCGGTAGAAAGGGATAAAGTCGCCGATCCGGAGGTTGGCGTGTGAACGCTTTCTGATGATCTCACTGCCTTCCGTTGTCTATACCAATGTGTCCTAGTGCCCCTGGGCTCTGCCTGCAGACGCTGGCGGGGAGATAAAGACAAAAAGCCGTCAGAATGGCTTTTTGCACTGGATGCTGTTTTCCAGAAGACAGGGCACCGAAAGAGTCAGGACCGTACGGAGAAGAATTTGACGAGACTGTCAAGGTGTGCAGTTGTGGAAGTGCCCAATAGAATTTGCTGGAGAGTGCGGGAAAGAGAGGTGGATGTTTGGAGTCACTGAAGAATGGGAAGCTGCGCGACTGAGCTAAGCAAGAGAGAAAGGAAAGTAGAAAAGGGGAAGGACGGACTGCAGGAGGTCTCTGAAGGACCGAGAGTAAAGCAAGGAAACGGGAACGGCTCGACAAAGAAAAGACCGGTGAGTGTTCCGAGGGAATAGTTTATGGATCAGAGGGAGGGACGGACGGAAGGCTAGTTGGGAGACGGAGCTCTGTGAAGAACCTGCCAGGCAGGACGGCAGCCTCGAGGGACCTGCAGGGCAACTCCAGCCGCGGCCCCCCGGTCGCCGGGCGCCAGCCTTGCGCACCGAGCAGAACCGCGGCCAGCGCCGCCAGTCCCGCTCTCCGCCGGCGCCGAAAGTGCCGATCCAAAGCCCGGTTTCTCGCTGCCTCCGATAGCCCCGTCTCTGCTCCGGCCGGGCCGCCTCCTCTCCGCCTCGTCTCCCTCCTCTGTCTTCGTCTCCGTCCACTGTTCTCGTCTCCGTCCACGGTCCTCCTCATCCAAATAAGCCCGGGTACTGTACCGGGGCGCCGACGCCTCTCGGGCTCTCGTCGGGTGCGGGCTGGATCCGGAGGGCCGGCGAGAGCGGCGGCAGCGGGGCGGCGGTCGGAGCTCTGCGCCGCGGAGGCGGCGGGGCCGGGCTTGGTGGGAGGGGTGAGGATTGGTCTCGAGGAGTTCAAGACTGACAGACCATGAGCTTTTTTCGTGGCCATCATCTCTTCCTTCTCATCTCTCTTTTGCTGGCCCGGGGGGACTCCTGAATTGTCCTCCACGGCAGGCGCTTTTGAGAATGCTCGAGGGGCACGAGAGGCAGAACATCCCTGCCGGCTCAGCTCCCCGGGTCAGCGTCTCCTGGTCTGTCTCGGGGAACATCCCTGCTGGCAGCAGGAGCAATTCTGCTAGCGACAAAGACCACCTGGGCTTTTGTCAGGGGCTGTGGTACGAGTGCTACGGCGAGGCAGTGCATGGGAGAAGCAGCATCCCCAGAGAAATCTCGGACGTGGCACAGAATCTCCGAACTTCTTTGGACTTCCTGGCGATACAGCCTCTGTGAGGAGAGCTCTTGTGTGTCCCTCCTCCTGCTCCTCTTGCTCAGAGTTCAAGAGAAGAGCCTGTCACACCTGAACTGGATGTGGTGGAAGCAGCACATCTGCAGCAGGTTGAGGAGCAGAGTGCCGCGGCGGAACTGGTTGAGGAGGCAGGGGAGGGAGAAGAAACAGAGGAGGGAGAGGAGGCAGAGAGGAGGCGGACCGGCCGGAGCAGAGAGACGGGGCTGTTGGGGGCAGCGGGAGACCGGGCGGCGGATCGCTGGATGCGGCTCTTTGGGGAGCGGGGCTGGTGCCGCTGGCCGCGGTTCTGCTCGGTGCGCGAGGCTGGTGCCCGGGGACCGTGGTGGCCGCGAATGAGGTGGCCGTGCATGTCCCTCGAGGCTGCCGTCCTGCCTGGCAGGTTCTTCACAGAGCTCATTCTCCCAACTAGCCTCCCGCCCGTCCCCCGCTCTGCTCCATAAAGCATTCCCAAGAAACACTCACCACTCTTATTTTTGTGAAGCCATTCTTTTCCCTTGCTTTTCTCTCTGTCCTTTAGAGAACTCCTGCGGTCCGTGCTTTGTGTAGTAGTGAAAAGCCCTTTTTTCATAGGGGTGCTACATTGCTGCCCTGTAGAAACTATTAAACGAGTAGTGCATTTCTAAGAAATCCCCTGAAAGCTCCAAAGAGGACCGTGTCAATGAATCCCTGTCTGCCAGGGCGAAGGAATACAGCGCCGTGTCCCCAAGGCGGGGTCCGGAGATTTAGAGGAAGGTCCAACGTCCATCTCCCGACAACGACAGCCGCCCCGCTGGCGCACACAGCTCTCTGCACACTTTAGCAGCGCGCACGAGGAGTTCCGTGCTGTGACCTGGGAGCTGCCGGCAGAAAGGGATAAAGTCGCCGATCCGGAGGTTGGCGTGTGAACGCTTTCTGATGATCTCACTGCCTTCCGTTGTCTCCACCAATGTGTCCTAGTGCCCCTGGGCTCTGCCTGCAGACGCTGGCGGGGAGATAAAGACAAAAAGCCGTCAGAATGGCTTTTTGCACTGGATGCTGTTTTCCAGAAGACAGGGCACCGAAAGAGTCAGGACCGTACGGAGAAGAATTTGACGAGACTGTCAAGGTGTGCAGTTGTGGAAGTGCCCAATAGAATTTGCTGGAGAGTGCGGGAAAGAGAGGTGGATGTTTGGAGTCACTGAAGAATGGGAAGCTGCGCGACTGAGCTAAGCAAGAGAGAAAGGAAAGTAGAAAAGGGGAAGGACGGACTGCAGGAGGTCTCTGAAGGACCGAGAGTAAAGCAAGGAAACGGGAACGGCTCGACAAAGAAAAGACCGGTGAGTGTTCCGAGGGAATAGTTTATGGATCAGAGGGAGGGACGGACGGAAGGCTAGTTGGGAGACGGAGCTCTGTGAAGAACCTGCCAGGCAGGACGGCAGCCTCGAGGGACCTGCAGGGCAACTCCAGCCGCGGCCCCCCGGTCGCCGGGCGCCAGCCTTGCGCACCGAGCAGAACCGCGGCCAGCGCCGCCAGTCCCGCTCTCCGCCGGCGCCGAAAGTGCCGATCCAAAGCCCGGTTTCTCGCTGCCTCCGATAGCCCCGTCTCTGCTCCGGCCGGGCCGCCTCCTCTCCGCCTCGTCTCCCTCCTCTGTCTTCGTCTCCGTCCACTGTTCTCGTCTCCGTCCACGGTCCTCCTCATCCAAATAAGCCCGGGTACTGTACCGGGGCGCCGACGCCTCTCGGGCTCTCGTCGGGTGCGGGCTGGATCCGGAGGGCCGGCGAGAGCGGCGGCAGCGGGGCGGCGGTCGGAGCTCTGCGCCGCGGAGGCGGCGGGGCCGGGCTTGGTGGGAGGGGTGAGGATTGGTCTCGAGGAGTTCAAGACTGACAGACCATGAGCTTTTTTCGTGGCCATCATCTCTTCCTTCTCATCTCTCTTTTGCTGGCCCGGGGGGACTCCTGAATTGTCCTCCACGGCAGGCGCTTTTGAGAATGCTCGAGGGGCACGAGAGGCAGAACATCCCTGCCGGCTCAGCTCCCCGGGTCAGCGTCTCCTGGTCTGTCTCGGGGAACATCCCTGCTGGCAGCAGGAGCAATTCTGCTAGCGACAAAGACCACCTGGGCTTTTGTCAGGGGCTGTGGTACGAGTGCTACGGCGAGGCAGTGCATGGGAGAAGCAGCATCCCCAGAGAAATCTCGGACGTGGCACAGAATCTCCGAACTTCTTTGGACTTCCTGGCGATACAGCCTCTGTGAGGAGAGCTCTTGTGTGTCCCTCCTCCTGCTCCTCTTGCTCAGAGTTCAAGAGAAGAGCCTGTCACACCTGAACTGGATGTGGTGGAAGCAGCACATCTGCAGCAGGTTGAGGAGCAGAGTGCCGCGGCGGAACTGGTTGAGGAGGCAGGGGAGGGAGAAGAAACAGAGGAGGGAGAGGAGGCAGAGAGGAGGCGGACCGGCCGGAGCAGAGAGACGGGGCTGTTGGGGGCAGCGGGAGACCGGGCGGCGGATCGCTGGATGCGGCTCTTTGGGGAGCGGGGCTGGTGCCGCTGGCCGCGGTTCTGCTCGGTGCGCGAGGCTGGTGCCCGGGGACCGTGGTGGCCGCGAATGAGGTGGCCGTGCATGTCCCTCGAGGCTGCCGTCCTGCCTGGCAGGTTCTTCACAGAGCTCATTCTCCCAACTAGCCTCCCGCCCGTCCCCCGCTCTGCTCCATAAAGCATTCCCAAGAAACACTCACCACTCTTATTTTTGTGAAGCCATTCTTTTCCCTTGCTTTTCTCTCTGTCCTTTAGAGAACTCCTGCGGTCCGTGCTTTGTGTAGTAGTGAAAAGCCCTTTTTTCATAGGGGTGCTACATTGCTGCCCTGTAGAAACTATTAAACGAGTAGTGCATTTCTAAGAAATCCCCTGAAAGCTCCAAAGAGGACCGTGTCAATGAATCCCTGTCTGCCAGGGCGAAGGAATACAGCGCCGTGTCCCCAAGGCGGGGTCCGGAGATTTAGAGGAAGGTCCAACGTCCATCTCCCGACAACGACAGCCGCCCCGCTGGCGCACACAGCTCTCTGCACACTTTAGCAGCGCGCACGAGGAGTTCCGTGCTGTGACCTGGGAGCTGCCGGTAGAAAGGGATAAAGTCGCCGATCCGGAGGTTGGCGTGTGAACGCTTTCTGATGATCTCACTGCCTTCCGTTGTCTCCACCAATGTGTCCTAGTGCCCCTGGGCTCTGCCTGCAGACGCTGGCGGGGAGATAAAGACAAAAAGCCGTCAGAATGGCTTTTTGCACTGGATGCTGTTTTCCAGAAGACAGGGCACCGAAAGAGTCAGGACCGTACGGAGAAGAATTTGACGAGACTGTCAAGGTGTGCAGTTGTGGAAGTGCCCAATAGAATTTGCTGGAGAGTGCGGGAAAGAGAGGTGGATGTTTGGAGTCACTGAAGAATGGGAAGCTGCGCGACTGAGCTAAGCAAGAGAGAAAGGAAAGTAGAAAAGGGGAAGGACGGACTGCAGGAGGTCTCTGAAGGACCGAGAGTAAAGCAAGGAAACGGGAACGGCTCGACAAAGAAAAGACCGGTGAGTGTTCCGAGGGAATAGTTTATGGATCAGAGGGAGGGACGGACGGAAGGCTAGTTGGGAGACGGAGCTCTGTGAAGAACCTGCCAGGCAGGACGGCAGCCTCGAGGGACCTGCAGGGCAACTCCAGCCGCGGCCCCCCGGTCGCCGGGCGCCAGCCTTGCGCACCGAGCAGAACCGCGGCCAGCGCCGCCAGTCCCGCTCTCCGCCGGCGCCGAAAGTGCCGATCCAAAGCCCGGTTTCTCGCTGCCTCCGATAGCCCCGTCTCTGCTCCGGCCGGGCCGCCTCCTCTCCGCCTCGTCTCCCTCCTCTGTCTTCGTCTCCGTCCACTGTTCTCGTCTCCGTCCACGGTCCTCCTCATCCAAATAAGCCCGGGTACTGTACCGGGGCGCCGACGCCTCTCGGGCTCTCGTCGGGTGCGGGCTGGATCCGGAGGGCCGGCGAGAGCGGCGGCAGCGGGGCGGCGGTCGGAGCTCTGCGCCGCGGAGGCGGCGGGGCCGGGCTTGGTGGGAGGGGTGAGGATTGGTCTCGAGGAGTTCAAGACTGACAGACCATGAGCTTTTTTCGTGGCCATCATCTCTTCCTTCTCATCTCTCTTTTGCTGGCCCGGGGGGACTCCTGAATTGTCCTCCACGGCAGGCGCTTTTGAGAATGCTCGAGGGGCACGAGAGGCAGAACATCCCTGCCGGCTCAGCTCCCCGGGTCAGCGTCTCCTGGTCTGTCTCGGGGAACATCCCTGCTGGCAGCAGGAGCAATTCTGCTAGCGACAAAGACCACCTGGGCTTTTGTCAGGGGCTGTGGTACGAGTGCTACGGCGAGGCAGTGCATGGGAGAAGCAGCATCCCCAGAGAAATCTCGGACGTGGCACAGAATCTCCGAACTTCTTTGGACTTCCTGGCGATACAGCCTCTGTGAGGGGAGATCTTGTGTGTCCCTCCTCCTGCTCCTCTTGCTCAGAGTTCAAGAGAAGAGCCTGTCACACCTGAACTGGATGTGGTGGAAGCAGCACATCTGCAGCAGGTTGAGGAGCAGAGTGCCGAGGCGGAACTGGTTGAGGAGGCAGGGGAGGGAGAAGAAACAGAGGAGGGAGAGGAGGCAGAGAGGAGGCGGACCGGCCGGAGCAGAGAGACGGGGCTGTTGGGGGCAGCGGGAGACCGGGCGGTGGATCGCTGGATGCGGCTCTTTGGGGAGCGGGGCTGGTGCCGCTGGCCGCGGTTCTGCTCGGTGCGCGAGGCTGGTGCCCGGGGACCGTGGTGGCCGCGAATGAGGTGGCCGTGCATGTCCCTCGAGGCTGCCGTCCTGCCTGGCAGGTTCTTCACAGAGCTCATTCTCCCAACTAGCCTCCCGCCCGTCCCCCGCTCTGCTCCATAAAGCATTCCCAAGAAACACTCACCACTCTTATTTTTGTGAAGCCATTCTTTTCCCTTGCTTTTCTCTCTGTCCTTTAGAGAACTCCTGCGGTCCGTGCTTTGTGTAGTAGTGAAAAGCCCTTTTTTCATAGGGGTGCTACATTGCTGCCCTGTAGAAACTATTAAACGAGTAGTGCATTTCTAAGAAATCCCCTGAAAGCTCCAAAGAGGACCGTGTCAATGAATCCCTGTCTGCCAGGGCGAAGGAATACAGCGCCGTGTCCCCAAGGCGGGGTCCGGAGATTTAGAGGAAGGTCCAACGTCCATCTCCCGACAACGACAGCCGCCCCGCTGGCGCACACAGCTCTCTGCACACTTTAGCAGCGCGCACGAGGAGTTCCGTGCTGTGACCTGGGAGCTGCCGGCAGAAAGGGATAAAGTCGCCGATCCGGAGGTTGGCGTGTGAACGCTTTCTGATGATCTCACTGCCTTCCGTTGTCTCCACCAATGTGTCCTAGTGCCCCTGGGCTCTGCCTGCAGACGCTGGCGGGGAGATAAAGACAAAAAGCCGTCAGAATGGCTTTTTGCACTGGATGCTGTTTTCCAGAAGACAGGGCACCGAAAGAGTCAGGACCGTACGGAGAAGAATTTGACGAGACTGTCAAGGTGTGCAGTTGTGGAAGTGCCCAATAGAATTTGCTGGAGAGTGCGGGAAAGAGAGGTGGATGTTTGGAGTCACTGAAGAATGGGAAGCTGCGCGACTGAGCTAAGCAAGAGAGAAAGGAAAGTAGAAAAGGGGAAGGACGGACTGCAGGAGGTCTCTGAAGGACCGAGAGTAAAGCAAGGAAACGGGAACGGCTCGACAAAGAAAAGACCGGTGAGTGTTCCGAGGGAATAGTTTATGGATCAGAGGGAGGGACGGACGGAAGGCTAGTTGGGAGACGGAGCTCTGTGAAGAACCTGCCAGGCAGGACGGCAGCCTCGAGGGACCTGCAGGGCAACTCCAGCCGCGGCCCCCCGGTCGCCGGGCGCCAGCCTTGCGCACCGAGCAGAACCGCGGCCAGCGCCGCCAGTCCCGCTCTCCGCCGGCGCCGAAAGTGCCGATCCAAAGCCCGGTTTCTCGCTGCCTCCGATAGCCCCGTCTCTGCTCCGGCCGGGCCGCCTCCTCTCCGCCTCGTCTCCCTCCTCTGTCTTCGTCTCCGTCCACTGTTCTCGTCTCCGTCCACGGTCCTCCTCATCCAAATAAGCCCGGGTACTGTACCGGGGCGCCGACGCCTCTCGGGCTCTCGTCGGGTGCGGGCTGGATCCGGAGGGCCGGCGAGAGCGGCGGCAGCGGGGCGGCGGTCGGAGCTCTGCGCCGCGGAGGCGGCGGGGCCGGGCTTGGTGGGAGGGGTGAGGATTGGTCTCGAGGAGTTCAAGACTGACAGACCATGAGCTTTTTTCGTGGCCATCATCTCTTCCTTCTCATCTCTCTTTTGCTGGCCCGGGGGGACTCCTGAATTGTCCTCCACGGCAGGCGCTTTTGAGAATGCTCGAGGGGCACGAGAGGCAGAACATCCCTGCCGGCTCAGCTCCCCGGGTCAGCGTCTCCTGGTCTGTCTCGGGGAACATCCCTGCTGGCAGCAGGAGCAATTCTGCTAGCGACAAAGACCACCTGGGCTTTTGTCAGGGGCTGTGGTACGAGTGCTACGGCGAGGCAGTGCATGGGAGAAGCAGCATCCCCAGAGAAATCTCGGACGTGGCACAGAATCTCCGAACTTCTTTGGACTTCCTGGCGATACAGCCTCTGTGAGGGGAGATCTTGTGTGTCCCTCCTCCTGCTCCTCTTGCTCAGAGTTCAAGAGAAGAGCCTGTCACACCTGAACTGGATGTGGTGGAAGCAGCACATCTGCAGCAGGTTGAGGAGCAGAGTGCCGCGGCGGAACTGGTTGAGGAGGCAGGGGAGGGAGAAGAAACAGAGGAGGGAGAGGAGGCAGAGAGGAGGCGGACCGGCCGGAGCAGAGAGACGGGGCTGTTGGGGGCAGCGGGAGACCGGGCGGCGGATCGCTGGATGCGGCTCTTTGGGGAGCGGGGCTGGTGCCGCTGGCCGCGGTTCTGCTCGGTGCGCGAGGCTGGTGCCCGGGGACCGTGGTGGCCGCGAATGAGGTGGCCGTGCATGTCCCTCGAGGCTGCCGTCCTGCCTGGCAGGTTCTTCACAGAGCTCATTCTCCCAACTAGCCTCCCGCCCGTCCCCCGCTCTGCTCCATAAAGCATTCCCAAGAAACACTCACCACTCTTATTTTTGTGAAGCCATTCTTTTCCCTTGCTTTTCTCTCTGTCCTTTAGAGAACTCCTGCGGTCCGTGCTTTGTGTAGTAGTGAAAAGCCCTTTTTTCATAGGGGTGCTACATTGCTGCCCTGTAGAAACTATTAAACGAGTAGTGCATTTCTAAGAAATCCCCTGAAAGCTCCAAAGAGGACCGTGTCAATGAATCCCTGTCTGCCAGGGCGAAGGAATACAGCGCCGTGTCCCCAAGGCGGGGTCCGGAGATTTAGAGGAAGGTCCAACGTCCATCTCCCGACAACGACAGCCGCCCCGCTGGTGCACACAGCTCTCTGCACACTTTAGCAGCGCGCACGAGGAGTTCCGTGCTGTGACCTGGGAGCTGCCGGTAGAAAGGGATAAAGTCGCCGATCCGGAGGTTGGCGTGTGAACGCTTTCTGATGATCTCACTGCCTTCCGTTGTCTATACCAATGTGTCCTAGTGCCCCTGGGCTCTGCCTGCAGACGCTGGCGGGGAGATAAAGACAAAAAGCCGTCAGAATGGCTTTTTGCACTGGATGCTGTTTTCCAGAAGACAGGGCACCGAAAGAGTCAGGACCGTACGGAGAAGAATTTGACGAGACTGTCAAGGTGTGCAGTTGTGGAAGTGCCCAATAGAATTTGCTGGAGAGTGCGGGAAAGAGAGGTGGATGTTTGGAGTCACTGAAGAATGGGAAGCTGCGCGACTGAGCTAAGCAAGAGAGAAAGGAAAGTAGAAAAGGGGAAGGACGGACTGCAGGAGGTCTCTGAAGGACCGAGAGTAAAGCAAGGAAACGGGAACGGCTCGACAAAGAAAAGACCGGTGAGTGTTCCGAGGGAATAGTTTATGGATCAGAGGGAGGGACGGACGGAAGGCTAGTTGGGAGACGGAGCTCTGTGAAGAACCTGCCAGGCAGGACGGCAGCCTCGAGGGACCTGCAGGGCAACTCCAGCCGCGGCCCCCCGGTCGCCGGGCGCCAGCCTTGCGCACCGAGCAGAACCGCGGCCAGCGCCGCCAGTCCCGCTCTCCGCCGGCGCCGAAAGTGCCGATCCAAAGCCCGGTTTCTCGCTGCCTCCGATAGCCCCGTCTCTGCTCCGGCCGGGCCGCCTCCTCTCCGCCTCGTCTCCCTCCTCTGTCTTCGTCTCCGTCCACTGTTCTCGTCTCCGTCCACGGTCCTCCTCATCCAAATAAGCCCGGGTACTGTACCGGGGCGCCGACGCCTCTCGGGCTCTCGTCGGGTGCGGGCTGGATCCGGAGGGCCGGCGAGAGCGGCGGCAGCGGGGCGGCGGTCGGAGCTCTGCGCCGCGGAGGCGGCGGGGCCGGGCTTGGTGGGAGGGGTGAGGATTGGTCTCGAGGAGTTCAAGACTGACAGACCATGAGCTTTTTTCGTGGCCATCATCTCTTCCTTCTCATCTCTCTTTTGCTGGCCCGGGGGGACTCCTGAATTGTCCTCCACGGCAGGCGCTTTTGAGAATGCTCGAGGGGCACGAGAGGCAGAACATCCCTGCCGGCTCAGCTCCCCGGGTCAGCGTCTCCTGGTCTGTCTCGGGGAACATCCCTGCTGGCAGCAGGAGCAATTCTGCTAGCGACAAAGACCACCTGGGCTTTTGTCAGGGGCTGTGGTACGAGTGCTACGGCGAGGCAGTGCATGGGAGAAGCAGCATCCCCAGAGAAATCTCGGACGTGGCACAGAATCTCCGAACTTCTTTGGACTTCCTGGCGATACAGCCTCTGTGAGGAGAGCTCTTGTGTGTCCCTCCTCCTGCTCCTCTTGCTCAGAGTTCAAGAGAAGAGCCTGTCACACCTGAACTGGATGTGGTGGAAGCAGCACATCTGCAGCAGGTTGAGGAGCAGAGTGCCGCGGCGGAACTGGTTGAGGAGGCAGGGGAGGGAGAAGAAACAGAGGAGGGAGAGGAGGCAGAGAGGAGGCGGACCGGCCGGAGCAGAGAGACGGGGCTGTTGGGGGCAGCGGGAGACCGGGCGGCGGATCGCTGGATGCGGCTCTTTGGGGAGCGGGGCTGGTGCCGCTGGCCGCGGTTCTGCTCGGTGCGCGAGGCTGGTGCCCGGGGACCGTGGTGGCCGCGAATGAGGTGGCCGTGCATGTCCCTCGAGGCTGCCGTCCTGCCTGGCAGGTTCTTCACAGAGCTCATTCTCCCAACTAGCCTCCCGCCCGTCCCCCGCTCTGCTCCATAAAGCATTCCCAAGAAACACTCACCACTCTTATTTTTGTGAAGCCATTCTTTTCCCTTGCTTTTCTCTCTGTCCTTTAGAGAACTCCTGCGGTCCGTGCTTTGTGTAGTAGTGAAAAGCCCTTTTTTCATAGGGGTGCTACATTGCTGCCCTGTAGAAACTATTAAACGAGTAGTGCATTTCTAAGAAATCCCCTGAAAGCTCCAAAGAGGACCGTGTCAATGAATCCCTGTCTGCCAGGGCGAAGGAATACAGCGCCGTGTCCCCAAGGCGGGGTCCGGAGATTTAGAGGAAGGTCCAACGTCCATCTCCCGACAACGACAGCCGCCCCGCTGGCGCACACAGCTCTCTGCACACTTTAGCAGCGCGCACGAGGAGTTCCGTGCTGTGACCTGGGAGCTGCCGGCAGAAAGGGATAAAGTCGCCGATCCGGAGGTTGGCGTGTGAACGCTTTCTGATGATCTCACTGCCTTCCGTTGTCTCCACCAATGTGTCCTAGTGCCCCTGGGCTCTGCCTGCAGACGCTGGCGGGGAGATAAAGACAAAAAGCCGTCAGAATGGCTTTTTGCACTGGATGCTGTTTTCCAGAAGACAGGGCACCGAAAGAGTCAGGACCGTACGGAGAAGAATTTGACGAGACTGTCAAGGTGTGCAGTTGTGGAAGTGCCCAATAGAATTTGCTGGAGAGTGCGGGAAAGAGAGGTGGATGTTTGGAGTCACTGAAGAATGGGAAGCTGCGCGACTGAGCTAAGCAAGAGAGAAAGGAAAGTAGAAAAGGGGAAGGACGGACTGCAGGAGGTCTCTGAAGGACCGAGAGTAAAGCAAGGAAACGGGAACGGCTCGACAAAGAAAAGACCGGTGAGTGTTCCGAGGGAATAGTTTATGGATCAGAGGGAGGGACGGACGGAAGGCTAGTTGGGAGACGGAGCTCTGTGAAGAACCTGCCAGGCAGGACGGCAGCCTCGAGGGACCTGCAGGGCAACTCCAGCCGCGGCCCCCCGGTCGCCGGGCGCCAGCCTTGCGCACCGAGCAGAACCGCGGCCAGCGCCGCCAGTCCCGCTCTCCGCCGGCGCCGAAAGTGCCGATCCAAAGCCCGGTTTCTCGCTGCCTCCGATAGCCCCGTCTCTGCTCCGGCCGGGCCGCCTCCTCTCCGCCTCGTCTCCCTCCTCTGTCTTCGTCTCCGTCCACTGTTCTCGTCTCCGTCCACGGTCCTCCTCATCCAAATAAGCCCGGGTACTGTACCGGGGCGCCGACGCCTCTCGGGCTCTCGTCGGGTGCGGGCTGGATCCGGAGGGCCGGCGAGAGCGGCGGCAGCGGGGCGGCGGTCGGAGCTCTGCGCCGCGGAGGCGGCGGGGCCGGGCTTGGTGGGAGGGGTGAGGATTGGTCTCGAGGAGTTCAAGACTGACAGACCATGAGCTTTTTTCGTGGCCATCATCTCTTCCTTCTCATCTCTCTTTTGCTGGCCCGGGGGGACTCCTGAATTGTCCTCCACGGCAGGCGCTTTTGAGAATGCTCGAGGGGCACGAGAGGCAGAACATCCCTGCCGGCTCAGCTCCCCGGGTCAGCGTCTCCTGGTCTGTCTCGGGGAACATCCCTGCTGGCAGCAGGAGCAATTCTGCTAGCGACAAAGACCACCTGGGCTTTTGTCAGGGGCTGTGGTACGAGTGCTACGGCGAGGCAGTGCATGGGAGAAGCAGCATCCCCAGAGAAATCTCGGACGTGGCACAGAATCTCCGAACTTCTTTGGACTTCCTGGCGATACAGCCTCTGTGAGGGGAGATCTTGTGTGTCCCTCCTCCTGCTCCTCTTGCTCAGAGTTCAAGAGAAGAGCCTGTCACACCTGAACTGGATGTGGTGGAAGCAGCACATCTGCAGCAGGTTGAGGAGCAGAGTGCCGCGGCGGAACTGGTTGAGGAGGCAGGGGAGGGAGAAGAAACAGAGGAGGGAGAGGAGGCAGAGAGGAGGCGGACCGGCCGGAGCAGAGAGACGGGGCTGTTGGGGGCAGCGGGAGACCGGGCGGCGGATCGCTGGATGCGGCTCTTTGGGGAGCGGGGCTGGTGCCGCTGGCCGCGGTTCTGCTCGGTGCGCGAGGCTGGTGCCCGGGGACCGTGGTGGCCGCGAATGAGGTGGCCGTGCATGTCCCTCGAGGCTGCCGTCCTGCCTGGCAGGTTCTTCACAGAGCTCATTCTCCCAACTAGCCTCCCGCCCGTCCCCCGCTCTGCTCCATAAAGCATTCCCAAGAAACACTCACCACTCTTATTTTTGTGAAGCCATTCTTTTCCCTTGCTTTTCTCTCTGTCCTTTAGAGAACTCCTGCGGTCCGTGCTTTTTGTAGTAGTGAAAAGCCCTTTTTTCATAGGGGTGCTACATTGCTGCCCTGTAGAAACTATTAAACGAGTAGTGCATTTCTAAGAAATCCCCTGAAAGCTCCAAAGAGGACCGTGTCAATGAATCCCTGTCTGCCAGGGCGAAGGAATACAGCGCCGTGTCCCCAAGGCGGGGTCCGGAGATTTAGAGGAAGGTCCAACGTCCATCTCCCGACAACGACAGCCGCCCCGCTGGCGCACACAGCTCTCTGCACACTTTAGCAGCGCGCACGAGGAGTTCCGTGCTGTGACCTGGGAGCTGCCGGTAGAAAGGGATAAAGTCGCCGATCCGGAGGTTGGCGTGTGAACGCTTTCTGATGATCTCACTGCCTTCCGTTGTCTCCACCAATGTGTCCTAGTGCCCCTGGGCTCTGCCTGCAGACGCTGGCGGGGAGATAAAGACAAAAAGCCGTCAGAATGGCTTTTTGCACTGGATGCTGTTTTCCAGAAGACAGGGCACCGAAAGAGTCAGGACCGTACGGAGAAGAATTTGACGAGACTGTCAAGGTGTGCAGTTGTGGAAGTGCCCAATAGAATTTGCTGGAGAGTGCGGGAAAGAGAGGTGGATGTTTGGAGTCACTGAAGAATGGGAAGCTGCGCGACTGAGCTAAGCAAGAGAGAAAGGAAAGTAGAAAAGGGGAAGGACGGACTGCAGGAGGTCTCTGAAGGACCGAGAGTAAAGCAAGGAAACGGGAACGGCTCGACAAAGAAAAGACCGGTGAGTGTTCCGAGGGAATAGTTTATGGATCAGAGGGAGGGACGGACGGAAGGCTAGTTGGGAGACGGAGCTCTGTGAAGAACCTGCCAGGCAGGACGGCAGCCTCGAGGGACCTGCAGGGCAACTCCAGCCGCGGCCCCCCGGTCGCCGGGCGCCAGCCTTGCGCACCGAGCAGAACCGCGGCCAGCGCCGCCAGTCCCGCTCTCCGCCGGCGCCGAAAGTGCCGATCCAAAGCCCGGTTTCTCGCTGCCTCCGATAGCCCCGTCTCTGCTCCGGCCGGGCCGCCTCCTCTCCGCCTCGTCTCCCTCCTCTGTCTTCGTCTCCGTCCACTGTTCTCGTCTCCGTCCACGGTCCTCCTCATCCAAATAAGCCCGGGTACTGTACCGGGGCGCCGACGCCTCTCGGGCTCTCGTCGGGTGCGGGCTGGATCCGGAGGGCCGGCGAGAGCGGCGGCAGCGGGGCGGCGGTCGGAGCTCTGCGCCGCGGAGGCGGCGGGGCCGGGCTTGGTGGGAGGGGTGAGGATTGGTCTCGAGGAGTTCAAGACTGACAGACCATGAGCTTTTTTCGTGGCCATCATCTCTTCCTTCTCATCTCTCTTTTGCTGGCCCGGGGGGACTCCTGAATTGTCCTCCACGGCAGGCGCTTTTGAGAATGCTCGAGGGGCACGAGAGGCAGAACATCCCTGCCGGCTCAGCTCCCCGGGTCAGCGTCTCCTGGTCTGTCTCGGGGAACATCCCTGCTGGCAGCAGGAGCAATTCTGCTAGCGACAAAGACCACCTGGGCTTTTGTCAGGGGCTGTGGTACGAGTGCTACGGCGAGGCAGTGCATGGGAGAAGCAGCATCCCCAGAGAAATCTCGGACGTGGCACAGAATCTCCGAACTTCTTTGGACTTCCTGGCGATACAGCCTCTGTGAGGAGAGCTCTTGTGTGTCCCTCCTCCTGCTCCTCTTGCTCAGAGTTCAAGAGAAGAGCCTGTCACACCTGAACTGGATGTGGTGGAAGCAGCACATCTGCAGCAGGTTGAGGAGCAGAGTGCCGCGGCGGAACTGGTTGAGGAGGCAGGGGAGGGAGAAGAAACAGAGGAGGGAGAGGAGGCAGAGAGGAGGCGGACCGGCCGGAGCAGAGAGACGGGGCTGTTGGGGGCAGCGGGAGACCGGGCGGCGGATCGCTGGATGCGGCTCTTTGGGGAGCGGGGCTGGTGCCGCTGGCCGCGGTTCTGCTCGGTGCGCGAGGCTGGTGCCCGGGGACCGTGGTGGCCGCGAATGAGGTGGCCGTGCATGTCCCTCGAGGCTGCCGTCCTGCCTGGCAGGTTCTTCACAGAGCTCATTCTCCCAACTAGCCTCCCGCCCGTCCCCCGCTCTGCTCCATAAAGCATTCCCAAGAAACACTCACCACTCTTATTTTTGTGAAGCCATTCTTTTCCCTTGCTTTTCTCTCTGTCCTTTAGAGAACTCCTGCGGTCCGTGCTTTGTGTAGTAGTGAAAAGCCCTTTTTTCATAGGGGCGCTACATTGCTGCCCTGTAGAAACTATTAAACGAGTAGTGCATTTCTAAGAAATCCCCTGAAAGCTCCAAAGAGGACCGTGTCAATGAATCCCTGTCTGCCAGGGCGAAGGAATACAGCGCCGTGTCCCCAAGGCGGGGTCCGGAGATTTAGAGGAAGGTCCAACGTCCATCTCCCGACAACGACAGCCGCCCCGCTGGCGCACACAGCTCTCTGCACACTTTAGCAGCGCGCACGAGGAGTTCCGTGCTGTGACCTGGGAGCTGCCGGTAGAAAGGGATAAAGTCGCCGATCCGGAGGTTGGCGTGTGAACGCTTTCTGATGATCTCACTGCCTTCCGTTGTCTCCACCAATGTGTCCTAGTGCCCCTGGGCTCTGCCTGCAGACGCTGGCGGGGAGATAAAGACAAAAAGCCGTCAGAATGGCTTTTTGCACTGGATGCTGTTTTCCAGAAGACAGGGCACCGAAAGAGTCAGGACCGTACGGAGAAGAATTTGACGAGACTGTCAAGGTGTGCAGTTGTGGAAGTGCCCAATAGAATTTGCTGGAGAGTGCGGGAAAGAGAGGTGGATGTTTGGAGTCACTGAAGAATGGGAAGCTGCGCGACTGAGCTAAGCAAGAGAGAAAGGAAAGTAGAAAAGGGGAAGGACGGACTGCAGGAGGTCTCTGAAGGACCGAGAGTAAAGCAAGGAAACGGGAACGGCTCGACAAAGAAAAGACCGGTGAGTGTTCCGAGGGAATAGTTTATGGATCAGAGGGAGGGACGGACGGAAGGCTAGTTGGGAGACGGAGCTCTGTGAAGAACCTGCCAGGCAGGACGGCAGCCTCGAGGGACCTGCAGGGCAACTCCAGCCGCGGCCCCCCGGTCGCCGGGCGCCAGCCTTGCGCACCGAGCAGAACCGCGGCCAGCGCCGCCAGTCCCGCTCTCCGCCGGCGCCGAAAGTGCCGATCCAAAGCCCGGTTTCTCGCTGCCTCCGATAGCCCCGTCTCTGCTCCGGCCGGGCCGCCTCCTCTCCGCCTCGTCTCCCTCCTCTGTCTTCGTCTCCGTCCACTGTTCTCGTCTCCGTCCACGGTCCTCCTCATCCAAATAAGCCCGGGTACTGTACCGGGGCGCCGACGCCTCTCGGGCTCTCGTCGGGTGCGGGCTGGATCCGGAGGGCCGGCGAGAGCGGCGGCAGCGGGGCGGCGGTCAGAGCTCTGCGCCGCGGAGGCGGCGGGGCCGGGCTTGGTGGGAGGGGTGAGGATTGGTCTCGAGGAGTTCAAGACTGACAGACCATGAGCTTTTTTCGTGGCCATCATCTCTTCCTTCTCATCTCTCTTTTGCTGGCCCGGGGGGACTCCTGAATTGTCCTCCACGGCAGGCGCTTTTGAGAATGCTCGAGGGGCACGAGAGGCAGAACATCCCTGCCGGCTCAGCTCCCCGGGTCAGCCTCTCCTGGTCTGTCTCGGGGAACATCCCTGCTGGCAGCAGGAGCAATTCTGCTAGCGACAAAGACCACCTGGGCTTTTGTCAGGGGCTGTGGTACGAGTGCTACGGCGAGGCAGTGCATGGGAGAAGCAGCATCCCCAGAGAAATCTCGGACGTGGCACAGAATCTCCGAACTTCTTTGGACTTCCTGGCGATACAGCCTCTGTGAGGAGAGCTCTTGTGTGTCCCTCCTCCTGCTCCTCTTGCTCAGAGTTCAAGAGAAGAGCCTGTCACACCTGAACTGGATGTGGTGGAAGCAGCACATCTGCAGCAGGTTGAGGAGCAGAGTGCCGCGGCGGAACTGGTTGAGGAGGCAGGGGAGGGAGAAGAAACAGAGGAGGGAGAGGAGGCAGAGAGGAGGCGGACCGGCCGGAGCAGAGAGACGGGGCTGTTGGGGGCAGCGGGAGACCGGGCGGCGGATCGCTGGATGCGGCTCTTTGGGGAGCGGGGCTGGTGCCGCTGGCCGCGGTTCTGCTCGGTGCGCGAGGCTGGTGCCCGGGGACCGTGGTGGCCGCGAATGAGGTGGCCGTGCATGTCCCTCGAGGCTGCCGTCCTGCCTGGCAGGTTCTTCACAGAGCTCATTCTCCCAACTAGCCTCCCGCCCGTCCCCCGCTCTGCTCCATAAAGCATTCCCAAGAAACACTCACCACTCTTATTTTTGTGAAGCCATTCTTTTCCCTTGCTTTTCTCTCTGTCCTTTAGAGAACTCCTGCGGTCCGTGCTTTGTGTAGTAGTGAAAAGCCCTTTTTTCATAGGGGCGCTACATTGCTGCCCTGTAGAAACTATTAAACGAGTAGTGCATTTCTAAGAAATCCCCTGAAAGCTCCAAAGAGGACCGTGTCAATGAATCCCTGTCTGCCAGGGCGAAGGAATACAGCGCCGTGTCCCCAAGGCGGGGTCCGGAGATTTAGAGGAAGGTCCAACGTCCATCTCCCGACAACGACAGCCGCCCCGCTGGCGCACACAGCTCTCTGCACACTTTAGCAGCGCGCACGAGGAGTTCCGTGCTGTGACCTGGGAGCTGCCGGTAGAAAGGGATAAAGTCGCCGATCCGGAGGTTGGCGTGTGAACGCTTTCTGATGATCTCACTGCCTTCCGTTGTCTCCACCAATGTGTCCTAGTGCCCCTGGGCTCTGCCTGCAGACGCTGGCGGGGAGATAAAGACAAAAAGCCGTCAGAATGGCTTTTTGCACTGGATGCTGTTTTCCAGAAGACAGGGCACCGAAAGAGTCAGGACCGTACGGAGAAGAATTTGACGAGACTGTCAAGGTGTGCAGTTGTGGAAGTGCCCAATAGAATTTGCTGGAGAGTGCGGGAAAGAGAGGTGGATGTTTGGAGTCACTGAAGAATGGGAAGCTGCGCGACTGAGCTAAGCAAGAGAGAAAGGAAAGTAGAAAAGGGGAAGGACGGACTGCAGGAGGTCTCTGAAGGACCGAGAGTAAAGCAAGGAAACGGGAACGGCTCGACAAAGAAAAGACCGGTGAGTGTTCCGAGGGAATAGTTTATGGATCAGAGGGAGGGACGGACGGAAGGCTAGTTGGGAGACGGAGCTCTGTGAAGAACCTGCCAGGCAGGACGGCAGCCTCGAGGGACCTGCAGGGCAACTCCAGCCGCGGCCCCCCGGTCGCCGGGCGCCAGCCTTGCGCACCGAGCAGAACCGCGGCCAGCGCCGCCAGTCCCGCTCTCCGCCGGCGCCGAAAGTGCCGATCCAAAGCCCGGTTTCTCGCTGCCTCCGATAGCCCCGTCTCTGCTCCGGCCGGGCCGCCTCCTCTCCGCCTCGTCTCCCTCCTCTGTCTTCGTCTCCGTCCACTGTTCTCGTCTCCGTCCACGGTCCTCCTCATCCAAATAAGCCCGGGTACTGTACCGGGGCGCCGACGCCTCTCGGGCTCTCGTCGGGTGCGGGCTGGATCCGGAGGGCCGGCGAGAGCGGCGGCAGCGGGGTGACGGTCGGAGCTCTGCGCCGCGGAGGCGGCGGGGCCGGGCTTGGTGGGAGGGGTGAGGATTGGTCTCGAGGAGTTCAAGACTGACAGACCATGAGCTTTTTTCGTGGCCATCATCTCTTCCTTCTCATCTCTCTTTTGCTGGCCCGGGGGGACTCCTGAATTGTCCTCCACGGCAGGCGCTTTTGAGAATGCTCGAGGGGCACGAGAGGCAGAACATCCCTCCCGGCTCAGCTCCCCGGGTCAGCGTCTCCTGGTCTGTCTCGGGGAACATCCCTGCTGGCAGCAGGAGCAATTCTGCTAGCGACAAAGACCACCTGGGCTTTTGTCAGGGGCTGTGGTACGAGTGCTACGGCGAGGCAGTGCATGGGAGAAGCAGCATCCCCAGAGAAATCTCGGACGTGGCACAGAATCTCCGAACTTCTTTGGACTTCCTGGCGATACAGCCTCTGTGAGGAGAGCTCTTGTGTGTCCCTCCTCCTGCTCCTCTTGCTCAGAGTTCAAGAGAAGAGCCTGTCACACCTGAACTGGATGTGGTGGAAGCAGCACATCTGCAGCAGGTTGAGGAGCAGAGTGCCGCGGCGGAACTGGTTGAGGAGGCAGGGGAGGGAGAAGAAACAGAGGAGGGAGAGGAGGCAGAGAGGAGGTGGACCGGCCGGAGCAGAGAGACGGGGCTGTTGGGGGCAGCGGGAGACCGGGCGGCGGATCGCTGGATGCGGCTCTTTGGGGAGCGGGGCTGGTGCCGCTGGCCGCGGTTCTGCTCGGTGCGCGAGGCTGGTGCCCGGGGACCGTGGTGGCCGCGAATGAGGTGGCCGTGCATGTCCCTCGAGGCTGCCGTCCTGCCTGGCAGGTTCTTCACAGAGCTCATTCTCCCAACTAGCCTCCCGCCCGTCCCCCGCTCTGCTCCATAAAGCATTCCCAAGAAACACTCACCAATCTTATTTTTGTGAAGCCATTCTTTTCCCTTGCTTTTCTCTCTGTCCTTTAGAGAACTCCTGCGGTCCGTGCTTTGTGTAGTAGTGAAAAGCCCTTTTTTCATAGGGGTGCTACATTGCTGCCCTGTAGAAACTATTAAACGAGTAGTGCATTTCTAAGAAATCCCCTGAAAGCTCCAAAGAGGACCGTGTCAATGAATCCCTGTCTGCCAGGGCGAAGGAATACAGCGCCGTGTCCCCAAGGCGGGGTCCGGAGATTTAGAGGAAGGTCCAACGTCCATCTCCCGACAACGACAGCCGCCCCGCTGGCGCACACAGCTCTCTGCACACTTTAGCAGCGCGCACGAGGAGTTCCGTGCTGTGACCTGGGAGCTGCCGGTAGAAAGGGATAAAGTCGCCGATCCGGAGGTTGGCGTGTGAACGCTTTCTGATGATCTCACTGCCTTCCGTTGTCTCCACCAATGTGTCCTAGTGCCCCTGGGCTCTGCCTGCAGACGCTGGCGGGGAGATAAAGACAAAAAGCCGTCAGAATGGCTTTTTGCACTGGATGCTGTTTTCCAGAAGACAGGGCACCAAAAGAGTCAGGACCGTACGGAGAAGAATTTGACGAGACTGTCAAGGTGTGCAGTTGTGGAAGTGCCCAATAGAATTTGCTGGAGAGTGCGGGAAAGAGAGGTGGATGTTTGGAGTCACTGAAGAATGGGAAGCTGCGCGACTGAGCTAAGCAAGAGAGAAAGGAAAGTAGAAAAGGGGAAGGACGGACTGCAGGAGGTCTCTGAAGGACCGAGAGTAAAGCAAGGAAACGGGAACGGCTCGACAAAGAAAAGACCGGTGAGTGTTCCGAGGGAATAGTTTATGGATCAGAGGGAGGGACGGACGGAAGGCTAGTTGGGAGACGGAGCTCTGTGAAGAACCTGCCAGGCAGGACGGCAGCCTCGAGGGACCTGCAGGGCAACTCCAGCCGCGGCCCCCCGGTCGCCGGGCGCCAGCCTTGCGCACCGAGCAGAACCGCGGCCAGCGCCGCCAGTCCCGCTCTCCGCCGGCGCCGAAAGTGCCGATCCAACGCCCGGTTTCTCGCTGCCTCCGATAGCCCCGTCTCTGCTCCGGCCGGGCCACCTCCTCTCCGCCTCGTCTCCCTCCTCTGTCTTCGTCTCCGTCCACTGTTCTCGTCTCCGTCCACGGTCCTCCTCATCCAAATAAGCCCGGGTACTGTACCGGGGCGCCGACGCCTCTCGGGCTCTCGTCGGGTGCGGGCTGGATCCGGAGGGCCGGCGAGAGCGGCGGCAGCGGGGTGGCGGTCGGAGCTCTGCGCCGCGGAGGCGGCGGGGCCGGGCTTGGTGGGAGGGGTGAGGATTGGTCTCGAGGAGTTCAAGACTGACAGACCATGAGCTTTTTTCGTGGCCATCATCTCTTCCTTCTCATCTCTCTTTTGCTGGCCCGGGGGGACTCCTGAATTGTCCTCCACGGCAGGCGCTTTTGAGAATGCTCGAGGGGCACGAGAGGCAGAACATCCCTGCCGGCTCAGCTCCCCGGGTCAGCGTCTCCTGGTCTGTCTCGGGGAACATCCCTGCTGGTAGCAGGAGCAATTCTGCTAGCGACAAAGACCACCTGGGCTTTTGTCAGGGGCTGTGGTACGAGTGCTACGGCGAGGCAGTGCATGGGAGAAGCAGCATCCCCAGAGAAATCTCGGACGTGGCACAGAATCTCCGAACTTCTTTGGACTTCCTGGCGATACAGCCTCTGTGAGGAGAGCTCTTGTGTGTCCCTCCTCCTGCTCCTTTTGCTCAGAGTTCAAGAGAAGAGCCTGTCACACCTGAACTGGATGTGGTGGAAGCAGCACATCTGCAGCAGGTTGAGGAGCAGAGTGCCGCGGCGGAACTGGTTGAGGAGGCAGGGGAGGGAGAAGAAACAGAGGAGGGAGAGGAGGCAGAGAGGAGGCGGACCGGCCGGAGCAGAGAGACGGGGCTGTTGGGGGCAGCGGGAGACCGGGCGGCGGATCGCTGGATGCGGCTCTTTGGGGAGCGGGGCTGGTGCCGCTGGCCGCGGTTCTGCTCGGTGCGCGAGGCTGGTGCCCGGGGACCGTGGTGGCCGCGAATGAGGTGGCCGTGCATGTCCCTCGAGGCTGCCGTCCTGCCTGGCAGGTTCTTCACAGAGCTCATTCTCCCAACTAGCCTCCCGCCCGTCCCCCGCTCTGCTCCATAAAGCATTCCCAAGAAACACTCACCACTCTTATTTTTGTGAAGCCATTCTTTTCCCTTGCTTTTCTCTCTGTCCTTTAGAGAACTCCTGCGGTCCGTGCTTTGTGTAGTAGTGAAAAGCCCTTTTTTCATAGGGGCGCTACATTGCTGCCCTGTAGAAACTATTAAACGAGTAGTGCATTTCTAAGAAATCCCCTGAAAGCTCCAAAGAGGACCGTGTCAATGAATCCCTGTCTGCCAGGGCGAAGGAATACAGCGCCGTGTCCCCAAGGCGGGGTCCGGAGATTTAGAGGAAGGTCCAACGTCCATCTCCCGACAACGACAGCCGCCCCGCTGGCGCACACAGCTCTCTGCACACTTTAGCAGCGCGCACGAGGAGTTCCGTGCTGTGACCTGGGAGCTGCCGGCAGAAAGGGATAAAGTCGCCGATCCGGAGGTTGGCGTGTGAACGCTTTCTGATGATCTCACTGCCTTCCGTTGTCTCCACCAATGTGTCCTAGTGCCCCTGGGCTCTGCCTGCAGACGCTGGCGGGGAGATAAAGACAAAAAGCCGTCAGAATGGCTTTTTGCACTGGATGCTGTTTTCCAGAAGACAGGGCACCGAAAGAGTCAGGACCGTACGGAGAAGAATTTGACGAGACTGTCAAGGTGTGCAGTTGTGGAAGTGCCCAATAGAATTTGCTGGAGAGTGCGGGAAAGAGAGGTGGATGTTTGGAGTCACTGAAGAATGGGAAGCTGCGCGACTGAGCTAAGCAAGAGAGAAAGGAAAGTAGAAAAGGGGAAGGACGGACTGCAGGAGGTCTCTGAAGGACCGAGAGTAAAGCAAGGAAACGGGAACGGCTCGACAAAGAAAAGACCGGTGAGTGTTCCGAGGGAATAGTTTATGGATCAGAGGGAGGGACGGACGGAAGGCTAGTTGGGAGACGGAGCTCTGTGAAGAACCTGCCAGGCAGGACGGCAGCCTCGAGGGACCTGCAGGGCAACTCCAGCCGCGGCCCCCCGGTCGCCGGGCGCCAGCCTTGCGCACCGAGCAGAACCGCGGCCAGCGCCGCCAGTCCCGCTCTCCGCCGGCGCCGAAAGTGCCGATCCAACGCCCGGTTTCTCGCTGCCTCCGATAGCCCCGTCTCTGCTCCGGCCGGGCCACCTCCTCTCCGCCTCGTCTCCCTCCTCTGTCTTCGTCTCCGTCCACTGTTCTCGTCTCCGTCCACGGTCCTCCTCATCCAAATAAGCCCGGGTACTGTACCGGGGCGCCGACGCCTCTCGGGCTCTCGTCGGGTGCGGGCTGGATCCGGAGGGCCGGCGAGAGCGGCGGCAGCGGGGTGACGGTCGGAGCTCTGCGCCGCGGAGGCGGCGGGGCCGGGCTTGGTGGGAGGGGTGAGGATTGGTCTCGAGGAGTTCAAGACTGACAGACCATGAGCTTTTTTCGTGGCCATCATCTCTTCCTTCTCATCTCTCTTTTGCTGGCCCGGGGGGACTCCTGAATTGTCCTCCACGGCAGGCGCTTTTGAGAATGCTCGAGGGGCACGAGAGGCAGAACATCCCTCCCGGCTCAGCTCCCCGGGTCAGCGTCTCCTGGTCTGTCTCGGGGAACATCCCTGCTGGCAGCAGGAGCAATTCTGCTAGCGACAAAGACCACCTGGGCTTTTGTCAGGGGCTGTGGTACGAGTGCTACGGCGAGGCAGTGCATGGGAGAAGCAGCATCCCCAGAGAAATCTCGGACGTGGCACAGAATCTCCGAACTTCTTTGGACTTCCTGGCGATACAGCCTCTGTGAGGAGAGCTCTTGTGTGTCCCTCCTCCTGCTCCTCTTGCTCAGAGTTCAAGAGAAGAGCCTGTCACACCTGAACTGGATGTGGTGGAAGCAGCACATCTGCAGCAGGTTGAGGAGCAGAGTGCCGCGGCGGAACTGGTTGAGGAGGCAGGGGAGGGAGAAGAAACAGAGGAGGGAGAGGAGGCAGAGAGGAGGTGGACCGGCCGGAGCAGAGAGACGGGGCTGTTGGGGGCAGCGGGAGACCGGGCGGCGGATCGCTGGATGCGGCTCTTTGGGGAGCGGGGCTGGTGCCGCTGGCCGCGGTTCTGCTCGGTGCGCGAGGCTGGTGCCCGGGGACCGTGGTGGCCGCGAATGAGTTGGCCGTGCATGTCCCTCGAGGCTGCCGTCCTGCCTGGCAGGTTCTTCACAGAGCTCATTCTCCCAACTAGCCTCCCGCCCGTCCCCCGCTCTGCTCCATAAAGCATTCCCAAGAAACACTCACCAATCTTATTTTTGTGAAGCCATTCTTTTCCCTTGCTTTTCTCTCTGTCCTTTAGAGAACTCCTGCGGTCCGTGCTTTGTGTAGTAGTGAAAAGCCCTTTTTTCATAGGGGCGCTACATTGCTGCCCTGTAGAAACTATTAAACGAGTAGTGCATTTCTAAGAAATCCCCTGAAAGCTCCAAAGAGGACCGTGTCAATGAATCCCTGTCTGCCAGGGCGAAGGAATACAGCGCCGTGTCCCCAAGGCGGGGTCCGGAGATTTAGAGGAAGGTCCAACGTCCATCTCCCGACAACGACAGCCGCCCCGCTGGCGCACACAGCTCTCTGCACACTTTAGCAGCGCGCACGAGGAGTTCCGTGCTGTGACCTGGGAGCTGCCGGTAGAAAGGGATAAAGTCGCCGATCCGGAGGTTGGCGTGTGAACGCTTTCTGATGATCTCACTGCCTTCCGTTGTCTCCACCAATGTGTCCTAGTGCCCCTGGGCTCTGCCTGCAGACGCTGGCGGGGAGATAAAGACAAAAAGCCGTCAGAATGGCTTTTTGCACTGGATGCTGTTTTCCAGAAGACAGGGCACCGAAAGAGTCAGGACCGTACGGAGAAGAATTTGACGAGACTGTCAAGGTGTGCAGTTGTGGAAGTGCCCAATAGAATTTGCTGGAGAGTGCGGGAAAGAGAGGTGGATGTTTGGAGTCACTGAAGAATGGGAAGCTGCGCGACTGAGCTAAGCAAGAGAGAAAGGAAAGTAGAAAAGGGGAAGGACGGACTGCAGGAGGTCTCTGAAGGACCGAGAGTAAAGCAAGGAAACGGGAACGGCTCGACAAAGAAAAGACCGGTGAGTGTTCCGAGGGAATAGTTTATGGATCAGAGGGAGGGACGGACGGAAGGCTAGTTGGGAGACGGAGCTCTGTGAAGAACCTGCCAGGCAGGACGGCAGCCTCGAGGGACCTGCAGGGCAACTCCAGCCGCGGCCCCCCGGTCGCCGGGCGCCAGCCTTGCGCACCGAGCAGAACCGCGGCCAGCGCCGCCAGTCCCGCTCTCCGCCGGCGCCGAAAGTGCCGATCCAACGCCCGGTTTCTCGCTGCCTCCGATAGCCCCGTCTCTGCTCCGGCCGGGCCACCTCCTCTCCGCCTCGTCTCCCTCCTCTGTCTTCGTCTCCGTCCACTGTTCTCGTCTCCGTCCACGGTCCTCCTCATCCAAATAAGCCCGGGTACTGTACCGGGGCGCCGACGCCTCTCGGGCTCTCGTCGGGTGCGGGCTGGATCCGGAGGGCCGGCGAGAGCGGCGGCAGCGGGGTGGCGGTCGGAGCTCTGCGCCGCGGAGGCGGCGGGGCCGGGCTTGGTGGGAGGGGTGAGGATTGGTCTCGAGGAGTTCAAGACTGACAGACCATGAGCTTTTTTCGTGGCCATCATCTCTTCCTTCTCATCTCTCTTTTGCTGGCCCGGGGGGACTCCTGAATTGTCCTCCACGGCAGGCGCTTTTGAGAATGCTCGAGGGGCACGAGAGGCAGAACATCCCTGCCGGCTCAGCTCCCCGGGTCAGCGTCTCCTGGTCTGTCTCGGGGAACATCCCTGCTGGTAGCAGGAGCAATTCTGCTAGCGACAAAGACCACCTGGGCTTTTGTCAGGGGCTGTGGTACGAGTGCTACGGCGAGGCAGTGCATGGGAGAAGCAGCATCCCCAGAGAAATCTCGGACGTGGCACAGAATCTCCGAACTTCTTTGGACTTCCTGGCGATACAGCCTCTGTGAGGAGAGCTCTTGTGTGTCCCTCCTCCTGCTCCTTTTGCTCAGAGTTCAAGAGAAGAGCCTGTCACACCTGAACTGGATGTGGTGGAAGCAGCACATCTGCAGCAGGTTGAGGAGCAGAGTGCCGCGGCGGAACTGGTTGAGGAGGCAGGGGAGGGAGAAGAAACAGAGGAGGGAGAGGAGGCAGAGAGGAGGCGGACCGGCCGGAGCAGAGAGACGGGGCTGTTGGGGGCAGCGGGAGACCGGGCGGCGGATCGCTGGATGCGGCTCTTTGGGGAGCGGGGCTGGTGCCGCTGGCCGCGGTTCTGCTCGGTGCGCGAGGCTGGTGCCCGGGGACCGTGGTGGCCGCGAATGAGGTGGCCGTGCATGTCCCTCGAGGCTGCCGTCCTGCCTGGCAGGTTCTTCACAGAGCTCATTCTCCCAACTAGCCTCCCGCCCGTCCCCCGCTCTGCTCCATAAAGCATTCCCAAGAAACACTCACCACTCTTATTTTTGTGAAGCCATTCTTTTCCCTTGCTTTTCTCTCTGTCCTTTAGAGAACTCCTGCGGTCCGTGCTTTGTGTAGTAGTGAAAAGCCCTTTTTTCATAGGGGCGCTACATTGCTGCCCTGTAGAAACTATTAAACGAGTAGTGCATTTCTAAGAAATCCCCTGAAAGCTCCAAAGAGGACCGTGTCAATGAATCCCTGTCTGCCAGGGCGAAGGAATACAGCGCCGTGTCCCCAAGGCGGGGTCCGGAGATTTAGAGGAAGGTCCAACGTCCATCTCCCGACAACGACAGCCGCCCCGCTGGCGCACACAGCTCTCTGCACACTTTAGCAGCGCGCACGAGGAGTTCCGTGCTGTGACCTGGGAGCTGCCGGCAGAAAGGGATAAAGTCGCCGATCCGGAGGTTGGCGTGTGAACGCTTTCTGATGATCTCACTGCCTTCCGTTGTCTCCACCAATGTGTCCTAGTGCCCCTGGGCTCTGCCTGCAGACGCTGGCGGGGAGATAAAGACAAAAAGCCGTCAGAATGGCTTTTTGCACTGGATGCTGTTTTCCAGAAGACAGGGCACCGAAAGAGTCAGGACCGTACGGAGAAGAATTTGACGAGACTGTCAAGGTGTGCAGTTGTGGAAGTGCCCAATAGAATTTGCTGGAGAGTGCGGGAAAGAGAGGTGGATGTTTGGAGTCACTGAAGAATGGGAAGCTGCGCGACTGAGCTAAGCAAGAGAGAAAGGAAAGTAGAAAAGGGGAAGGACGGACTGCAGGAGGTCTCTGAAGGACCGAGAGTAAAGCAAGGAAACGGGAACGGCTCGACAAAGAAAAGACCGGTGAGTGTTCCGAGGGAATAGTTTATGGATCAGAGGGAGGGACGGACGGAAGGCTAGTTGGGAGACGGAGCTCTGTGAAGAACCTGCCAGGCAGGACGGCAGCCTCGAGGGACCTGCAGGGCAACTCCAGCCGCGGCCCCCCGGTCGCCGGGCGCCAGCCTTGCGCACCGAGCAGAACCGCGGCCAGCGCCGCCAGTCCCGCTCTCCGCCGGCGCCGAAAGTGCCGATCCAACGCCCGGTTTCTCGCTGCCTCCGATAGCCCCGTCTCTGCTCCGGCCGGGCCACCTCCTCTCCGCCTCGTCTCCCTCCTCTGTCTTCGTCTCCGTCCACTGTTCTCGTCTCCGTCCACGGTCCTCCTCATCCAAATAAGCCCGGGTACTGTACCGGGGCGCCGACGCCTCTCGGGCTCTCGTCGGGTGCGGGCTGGATCCGGAGGGCCGGCGAGAGCGGCGGCAGCGGGGTGGCGGTCGGAGCTCTGCGCCGCGGAGGCGGCGGGGCCGGGCTTGGTGGGAGGGGTGAGGATTGGTCTCGAGGAGTTCAAGACTGACAGACCATGAGCTTTTTTCGTGGCCATCATCTCTTCCTTCTCATCTCTCTTTTGCTGGCCCGGGGGGACTCCTGAATTGTCCTCCACGGCAGGCGCTTTTGAGAATGCTCGAGGGGCACGAGAGGCAGAACATCCCTGCCGGCTCAGCTCCCCGGGTCAGCGTCTCCTGGTCTGTCTCGGGGAACATCCCTGCTGGTAGCAGGAGCAATTCTGCTAGCGACAAAGACCACCTGGGCTTTTGTCAGGGGCTGTGGTACGAGTGCTACGGCGAGGCAGTGCATGGGAGAAGCAGCATCCCCAGAGAAATCTCGGACGTGGCACAGAATCTCCGAACTTCTTTGGACTTCCTGGCGATACAGCCTCTGTGAGGAGAGCTCTTGTGTGTCCCTCCTCCTGCTCCTCTTGCTCAGAGTTCAAGAGAAGAGCCTGTCACACCTGAACTGGATGTGGTGGAAGCAGCACATCTGCAGCAGGTTGAGGAGCAGAGTGCCGCGGCGGAACTGGTTGAGGAGGCAGGGGAGGGAGAAGAAACAGAGGAGGGAGAGGAGGCAGAGAGGAGGTGGACCGGCCGGAGCAGAGAGACGGGGCTGTTGGGGGCAGCGGGAGACCGGGCGGCGGATCGCTGGATGCGGCTCTTTGGGGAGCGGGGCTGGTGCCGCTGGCCGCGGTTCTGCTCGGTGCGCGAGGCTGGTGCCCGGGGACCGTGGTGGCCGCGAATGAGTTGGCCGTGCATGTCCCTCGAGGCTGCCGTCCTGCCTGGCAGGTTCTTCACAGAGCTCATTCTCCCAACTAGCCTCCCGCCCGTCCCCCGCTCTGCTCCATAAAGCATTCCCAAGAAACACTCACCAATCTTATTTTTGTGAAGCCATTCTTTTCCCTTGCTTTTCTCTCTGTCCTTTAGAGAACTCCTGCGGTCCGTGCTTTGTGTAGTAGTGAAAAGCCCTTTTTTCATAGGGGCGCTACATTGCTGCCCTGTAGAAACTATTAAACGAGTAGTGCATTTCTAAGAAATCCCCTGAAAGCTCCAAAGAGGACCGTGTCAATGAATCCCTGTCTGCCAGGGCGAAGGAATACAGCGCCGTGTCCCCAAGGCGGGGTCCGGAGATTTAGAGGAAGGTCCAACGTCCATCTCCCGACAACGACAGCCGCCCCGCTGGCGCACACAGCTCTCTGCACACTTTAGCAGCGCGCACGAGGAGTTCCGTGCTGTGACCTGGGAGCTGCCGGTAGAAAGGGATAAAGTCGCCGATCCGGAGGTTGGCGTGTGAACGCTTTCTGATGATCTCACTGCCTTCCGTTGTCTCCACCAATGTGTCCTAGTGCCCCTGGGCTCTGCCTGCAGACGCTGGCGGGGAGATAAAGACAAAAAGCCGTCAGAATGGCTTTTTGCACTGGATGCTGTTTTCCAGAAGACAGGGCACCGAAAGAGTCAGGACCGTACGGAGAAGAATTTGACGAGACTGTCAAGGTGTGCAGTTGTGGAAGTGCCCAATAGAATTTGCTGGAGAGTGCGGGAAAGAGAGGTGGATGTTTGGAGTCACTGAAGAATGGGAAGCTGCGCGACTGAGCTAAGCAAGAGAGAAAGGAAAGTAGAAAAGGGGAAGGACGGACTGCAGGAGGTCTCTGAAGGACCGAGAGTAAAGCAAGGAAACGGGAACGGCTCGACAAAGAAAAGACCGGTGAGTGTTCCGAGGGAATAGTTTATGGATCAGAGGGAGGGACGGACGGAAGGCTAGTTGGGAGACGGAGCTCTGTGAAGAACCTGCCAGGCAGGACGGCAGCCTCGAGGGACCTGCAGGGCAACTCCAGCCGCGGCCCCCCGGTCGCCGGGCGCCAGCCTTGCGCACCGAGCAGAACCGCGGCCAGCGCCGCCAGTCCCGCTCTCCGCCGGCGCCGAAAGTGCCGATCCAACGCCCGGTTTCTCGCTGCCTCCGATAGCCCCGTCTCTGCTCCGGCCGGGCCACCTCCTCTCCGCCTCGTCTCCCTCCTCTGTCTTCGTCTCCGTCCACTGTTCTCGTCTCCGTCCACGGTCCTCCTCATCCAAATAAGCCCGGGTACTGTACCGGGGCGCCGACGCCTCTCGGGCTCTCGTCGGGTGCGGGCTGGATCCGGAGGGCCGGCGAGAGCGGCGGCAGCGGGGTGGCGGTCGGAGCTCTGCGCCGCGGAGGCGGCGGGGCCGGGCTTGGTGGGAGGGGTGAGGATTGGTCTCGAGGAGTTCAAGACTGACAGACCATGAGCTTTTTTCGTGGCCATCATCTCTTCCTTCTCATCTCTCTTTTGCTGGCCCGGGGGGACTCCTGAATTGTCCTCCACGGCAGGCGCTTTTGAGAATGCTCGAGGGGCACGAGAGGCAGAACATCCCTGCCGGCTCAGCTCCCCGGGTCAGCGTCTCCTGGTCTGTCTCGGGGAACATCCCTGCTGGTAGCAGGAGCAATTCTGCTAGCGACAAAGACCACCTGGGCTTTTGTCAGGGGCTGTGGTACGAGTGCTACGGCGAGGCAGTGCATGGGAGAAGCAGCATCCCCAGAGAAATCTCGGACGTGGCACAGAATCTCCGAACTTCTTTGGACTTCCTGGCGATACAGCCTCTGTGAGGAGAGCTCTTGTGTGTCCCTCCTCCTGCTCCTTTTGCTCAGAGTTCAAGAGAAGAGCCTGTCACACCTGAACTGGATGTGGTGGAAGCAGCACATCTGCAGCAGGTTGAGGAGCAGAGTGCCGCGGCGGAACTGGTTGAGGAGGCAGGGGAGGGAGAAGAAACAGAGGAGGGAGAGGAGGCAGAGAGGAGGCGGACCGGCCGGAGCAGAGAGACGGGGCTGTTGGGGGCAGCGGGAGACCGGGCGGCGGATCGCTGGATGCGGCTCTTTGGGGAGCGGGGCTGGTGCCGCTGGCCGCGGTTCTGCTCGGTGCGCGAGGCTGGTGCCCGGGGACCGTGGTGGCCGCGAATGAGGTGGCCGTGCATGTCCCTCGAGGCTGCCGTCCTGCCTGGCAGGTTCTTCACAGAGCTCATTCTCCCAACTAGCCTCCCGCCCGTCCCCCGCTCTGCTCCATAAAGCATTCCCAAGAAACACTCACCACTCTTATTTTTGTGAAGCCATTCTTTTCCCTTGCTTTTCTCTCTGTCCTTTAGAGAACTCCTGCGGTCCGTGCTTTGTGTAGTAGTGAAAAGCCCTTTTTTCATAGGGGCGCTACATTGCTGCCCTGTAGAAACTATTAAACGAGTAGTGCATTTCTAAGAAATCCCCTGAAAGCTCCAAAGAGGACCGTGTCAATGAATCCCTGTCTGCCAGGGCGAAGGAATACAGCGCCGTGTCCCCAAGGCGGGGTCCGGAGATTTAGAGGAAGGTCCAACGTCCATCTCCCGACAACGACAGCCGCCCCGCTGGCGCACACAGCTCTCTGCACACTTTAGCAGCGCGCACGAGGAGTTCCGTGCTGTGACCTGGGAGCTGCCGGCAGAAAGGGATAAAGTCGCCGATCCGGAGGTTGGCGTGTGAACGCTTTCTGATGATCTCACTGCCTTCCGTTGTCTCCACCAATGTGTCCTAGTGCCCCTGGGCTCTGCCTGCAGACGCTGGCGGGGAGATAAAGACAAAAAGCCGTCAGAATGGCTTTTTGCACTGGATGCTGTTTTCCAGAAGACAGGGCACCGAAAGAGTCAGGACCGTACGGAGAAGAATTTGACGAGACTGTCAAGGTGTGCAGTTGTGGAAGTGCCCAATAGAATTTGCTGGAGAGTGCGGGAAAGAGAGGTGGATGTTTGGAGTCACTGAAGAATGGGAAGCTGCGCGACTGAGCTAAGCAAGAGAGAAAGGAAAGTAGAAAAGGGGAAGGACGGACTGCAGGAGGTCTCTGAAGGACCGAGAGTAAAGCAAGGAAACGGGAACGGCTCGACAAAGAAAAGACCGGTGAGTGTTCCGAGGGAATAGTTTATGGATCAGAGGGAGGGACGGACGGAAGGCTAGTTGGGAGACGGAGCTCTGTGAAGAACCTGCCAGGCAGGACGGCAGCCTCGAGGGACCTGCAGGGCAACTCCAGCCGCGGCCCCCCGGTCGCCGGGCGCCAGCCTTGCGCACCGAGCAGAACCGCGGCCAGCGCCGCCAATCCCGCTCTCCGCCGGCGCCGAAAGTGCCGATCCAACGCCCGGTTTCTCGCTGCCTCCGATAGCCCCGTCTCTGCTCCGGCCGGGCCACCTCCTCTCCGCCTCGTCTCCCTCCTCTGTCTTCGTCTCCGTCCACTGTTCTCGTCTCCGTCCACGGTCCTCCTCATCCAAATAAGCCCGGGTACTGTACCGGGGCGCCGACGCCTCTCGGGCTCTCGTCGGGTGCGGGCTGGATCCGGAGGGCCGGCGAGAGCGGCGGCAGCGGGGTGGCGGTCGGAGCTCTGCGCCGCGGAGGCGGCGGGGCCGGGCTTGGTGGGAGGGGTGAGGATTGGTCTCGAGGAGTTCAAGACTGACAGACCATGAGCTTTTTTCGTGGCCATCATCTCTTCCTTCTCATCTCTCTTTTGCTGGCCCGGGGGGACTCCTGAATTGTCCTCCACGGCAGGCGCTTTTGAGAATGCTCGAGGGGCACGAGAGGCAGAACATCCCTGCCGGCTCAGCTCCCCGGGTCAGCGTCTCCTGGTCTGTCTCGGGGAACATCCCTGCTGGTAGCAGGAGCAATTCTGCTAGCGACAAAGACCACCTGGGCTTTTGTCAGGGGCTGTGGTACGAGTGCTACGGCGAGGCAGTGCATGGGAGAAGCAGCATCCCCAGAGAAATCTCGGACGTGGCACAGAATCTCCGAACTTCTTTGGACTTCCTGGCGATACAGCCTCTGTGAGGAGAGCTCTTGTGTGTCCCTCCTCCTGCTCCTTTTGCTCAGAGTTCAAGAGAAGAGCCTGTCACACCTGAACTGGATGTGGTGGAAGCAGCACATCTGCAGCAGGTTGAGGAGCAGAGTGCCGCGGCGGAACTGGTTGAGGAGGCAGGGGAGGGAGAAGAAACAGAGGAGGGAGAGGAGGCAGAGAGGAGGCGGACCGGCCGGAGCAGAGAGACGGGGCTGTTGGGGGCAGCGGGAGACCGGGCGGCGGATCGCTGGATGCGGCTCTTTGGGGAGCGGGGCTGGTGCCGCTGGCCGCGGTTCTGCTCGGTGCGCGAGGCTGGTGCCCGGGGACCGTGGTGGCCGCGAATGAGGTGGCCGTGCATGTCCCTCGAGGCTGCCGTCCTGCCTGGCAGGTTCTTCACAGAGCTCATTCTCCCAACTAGCCTCCCGCCCGTCCCCCGCTCTGCTCCATAAAGCATTCCCAAGAAACACTCACCAATCTTATTTTTGTGAAGCCATTCTTTTCCCTTGCTTTTCTCTCTGTCCTTTAGAGAACTCCTGCGGTCCGTGCTTTGTGTAGTAGTGAAAAGCCCTTTTTTCATAGGGGCGCTACATTGCTGCCCTGTAGAAACTATTAAACGAGTAGTGCATTTCTAAGAAATCCCCTGAAAGCTCCAAAGAGGACCGTGTCAATGAATCCCTGTCTGCCAGGGCGAAGGAATACAGCGCCGTGTCCCCAAGGCGGGGTCCGGAGATTTAGAGGAAGGTCCAACGTCCATCTCCCGACAACGACAGCCGCCCCGCTGGCGCACACAGCTCTCTGCACACTTTAGCAGCGCGCACGAGGAGTTCCGTGCTGTGACCTGGGAGCTGCCGGCAGAAAGGGATAAAGTCGCCGATCCGGAGGTTGGCGTGTGAACGCTTTCTGATGATCTCACTGCCTTCCGTTGTCTCCACCAATGTGTCCTAGTGCCCCTGGGCTCTGCCTGCAGACGCTGGCGGGGAGATAAAGACAAAAAGCCGTCAGAATGGCTTTTTGCACTGGATGCTGTTTTCCAGAAGACAGGGCACCGAAAGAGTCAGGACCGTACGGAGAAGAATTTGACGAGACTGTCAAGGTGTGCAGTTGTGGAAGTGCCCAATAGAATTTGCTGGAGAGTGCGGGAAAGAGAGGTGGATGTTTGGAGTCACTGAAGAATGGGAAGCTGCGCGACTGAGCTAAGCAAGAGAGAAAGGAAAGTAGAAAAGGGGAAGGACGGACTGCAGGAGGTCTCTGAAGGACCGAGAGTAAAGCAAGGAAACGGGAACGGCTCGACAAAGAAAAGACCGGTGAGTGTTCCGAGGGAATAGTTTATGGATCAGAGGGAGGGACGGACGGAAGGCTAGTTGGGAGACGGAGCTCTGTGAAGAACCTGCCAGGCAGGACGGCAGCCTCGAGGGACCTGCAGGGCAACTCCAGCCGCGGCCCCCCGGTCGCCGGGCGCCAGCCTTGCGCACCGAGCAGAACCGCGGCCAGCGCCGCCAGTCCCGCTCTCCGCCGGCGCCGAAAGTGCCGATCCAAAGCCCGGTTTCTCGCTGCCTCCGATAGCCCCGTCTCTGCTCCGGCCGGGCCGCCTCCTCTCCGCCTCGTCTCCCTCCTCTGTCTTCGTCTCCGTCCACTGTTCTCGTCTCCGTCCACGGTCCTCCTCATCCAAATAAGCCCGGGTACTGTACCGGGGCGCCGACGCCTCTCGGGCTCTCGTCGGGTGCGGGCTGGATCCGGAGGGCCGGCGAGAGCGGCGGCAGCGGGGCGGCGGTCGGAGCTCTGCGCCGCGGAGGCGGCGGGGCCGGGCTTGGTGGGAGGGGTGAGGATTGGTCTCGAGGAGTTCAAGACTGACAGACCATGAGCTTTTTTCGTGGCCATCATCTCTTCCTTCTCATCTCTCTTTTGCTGGCCCGGGGGGACTCCTGAATTGTCCTCCACGGCAGGTGCTTTTGAGAATGCTCGAGGGGCACGAGAGGCAGAACATCCCTGCCGGCTCAGCTCCCCGGGTCAGCCTCTCCTGGTCTGTCTCGGGGAACATCCCTGCTGGCAGCAGGAGCAATTCTGCTAGCGACAAAGACCACCTGGGCTTTTGTCAGGGGCTGTGGTACGAGTGCTACGGCGAGGCAGTGCATGGGAGAAGCAGCATCCCCAGAGAAATCTCGGACGTGGCACAGAATCTCCGAACTTCTTTGGACTTCCTGGCGATACAGCCTCTGTGAGGAGAGCTCTTGTGTGTCCCTCCTCCTGCTCCTCTTGCTCAGAGTTCAAGAGAAGAGCCTGTCACACCTGAACTGGATGTGGTGGAAGCAGCACATCTGCAGCAGGTTGAGGAGCAGAGTGCCGCGGCGGAACTGGTTGAGGAGGCAGGGGAGGGAGAAGAAACAGAGGAGGGAGAGGAGGCAGAGAGGAGGCGGACCGGCCGGAGCAGAGAGACGGGGCTGTTGGGGGCAGCGGGAGACCGGGCGGCGGATCGCTGGATGCGGCTCTTTGGGGAGCGGGGCTGGTGCCGCTGGCCGCGGTTCTGCTCGGTGCGCGAGGCTGGTGCCCGGGGACCGTGGTGGCCGCGAATGAGTTGGCCGTGCATGTCCCTCGAGGCTGCCGTCCTGCCTGGTAGGTTCTTCACAGAGCTCATTCTCCCAACTAGCCTCCCGCCCGTCCCCCGCTCTGCTCCATAAAGCATTCCCAAGAAACACTCACCACTCTTATTTTTGTGAAGCCATTCTTTTCCCTTGCTTTTCTCTCTGTCCTTTAGAGAACTCCTGCGGTCCGTGCTTTGTGTAGTAGTGAAAAGCCCTTTTTTCATAGGGGTGCTACATTGCTGCCCTGTAGAAACTATTAAACGAGTAGTGCATTTCTAAGAAATCCCCTGAAAGCTCCAAAGAGGACCGTGTCAATGAATCCCTGTCTGCCAGGGCGAAGGAATACAGCGCCGTGTCCCCAAGGCGGGGTCCGGAGATTTAGAGGAAGGTCCAACGTCCATCTCCCGACAACGACAGCCGCCCCGCTGGCGCACACAGCTCTCTGCACACTTTAGCAGCGCGCACGAGGAGTTCCGTGCTGTGACCTGGGAGCTGCCGGTAGAAAGGGATAAAGTCGCCGATCCGGAGGTTGGCGTGTGAACGCTTTCTGATGATCTCACTGCCTTCCGTTGTCTCCACCAATGTGTCCTAGTGCCCCTGGGCTCTGCCTGCAGACGCTGGCGGGGAGATAAAGACAAAAAGCCGTCAGAATGGCTTTTTGCACTGGATGCTGTTTTCCAGAAGACAGGGCACCGAAAGAGTCAGGACCGTACGGAGAAGAATTTGACGAGACTGTCAAGGTGTGCAGTTGTGGAAGTGCCCAATAGAATTTGCTGGAGAGTGCGGGAAAGAGAGGTGGATGTTTGGAGTCACTGAAGAATGGGAAGCTGCGCGACTGAGCTAAGCAAGAGAGAAAGGAAAGTAGAAAAGGGGAAGGACGGACTGCAGGAGGTCTCTGAAGGACCGAGAGTAAAGCAAGGAAACGGGAACGGCTCGACAAAGAAAAGACCGGTGAGTGTTCCGAGGGAATAGTTTATGGATCAGAGGGAGGGACGGACGGAAGGCTAGTTGGGAGACGGAGCTCTGTGAAGAACCTGCCAGGCAGGACGGCAGCCTCGAGGGACCTGCAGGGCAACTCCAGCCGCGGCCCCCCGGTCGCCGGGCGCCAGCCTTGCGCACCGAGCAGAACCGCGGCCAGCGCCGCCAGTCCCGCTCTCCGCCGGCGCCGAAAGTGCCGATCCAAAGCCCGGTTTCTCGCTGCCTCCGATAGCCCCGTCTCTGCTCCGGCCGGGCCGCCTCCTCTCCGCCTCGTCTCCCTCCTCTGTCTTCGTCTCCGTCCACTGTTCTCGTCTCCGTCCACGGTCCTCCTCATCCAAATAAGCCCGGGTACTGTACCGGGGCGCCGACGCCTCTCGGGCTCTCGTCGGGTGCGGGCTGGATCCGGAGGGCCGGCGAGAGCGGCGGCAGCGGGGTGGCGGTCGGAGCTCTGCGCCGCGGAGGCGGCGGGGCCGGGCTTGGTGGGAGGGGTGAGGATTGGTCTCGAGGAGTTCAAGACTGACAGACCATGAGCTTTTTTCGTGGCCATCATCTCTTCCTTCTCATCTCTCTTTTGCTGGCCCGGGGGGACTCCTGAATTGTCCTCCACGGCAGGCGCTTTTGAGAATGCTCGAGGGGCACGAGAGGCAGAACATCCCTGCCGGCTCAGCTCCCCGGGTCAGCCTCTCCTGGTCTGTCTCGGGGAACATCCCTGCTGGCAGCAGGAGCAATTCTGCTAGCGACAAAGACCACCTGGGCTTTTGTCAGGGGCTGTGGTACGAGTGCTACGGCGAGGCAGTGCATGGGAGAAGCAGCATCCCCAGAGAAATCTCGGACGTGGCACAGAATCTCCGAACTTCTTTGGACTTCCTGGCGATACAGCCTCTGTGAGGAGAGCTCTTGTGTGTCCCTCCTCCTGCTCCTCTTGCTCAGAGTTCAAGAGAAGAGCCTGTCACACCTGAACTGGATGTGGTGGAAGCAGCACATCTGCAGCAGGTTGAGGAGCAGAGTGCCGCGGCGGAACTGGTTGAGGAGGCAGGGGAGGGAGAAGAAACAGAGGAGGGAGAGGAGGCAGAGAGGAGGTGGACCGGCCGGAGCAGAGAGACGGGGCTGTTGGGGGCAGCGGGAGACCGGGCGGCGGATCGCTGGATGCGGCTCTTTGGGGAGCGGGGCTGGTGCCGCTGGCCGCGGTTCTGCTCGGTGCGCGAGGCTGGTGCCCGGGGACCGTGGTGGCCGCGAATGAGGTGGCCGTGCATGTCCCTCGAGGCTGCCGTCCTGCCTGGCAGGTTCTTCACAGAGCTCATTCTCCCAACTAGCCTCCCGCCCGTCCCCCGCTCTGCTCCATAAAGCATTCCCAAGAAACACTCACCACTCTTATTTTTGTGAAGCCATTCTTTTCCCTTGCTTTTCTCTCTGTCCTTTAGAGAACTCCTGCGGTCCTTGTTTTGTGTAGTAGTGAAAAGCCCTTTTTTCATAGGGGCGCTACATTGCTGCCCTGTAGAAACTATTAAACGAGTAGTGCATTTCTAAGAAATCCCCTGAAAGCTCCAAAGAGGACCGTGTCAATGAATCCCTGTCTGCCAGGGCGAAGGAATACAGCGCCGTGTCCCCAAGGCGGGGTCCGGAGATTTAGAGGAAGGTCCAACGTCCATCTCCCGACAACGACAGCCGCCCCGCTGGCGCACACAGCTCTCTGCACACTTTAGCAGCGCGCACGAGGAGTTCCGTGCTGTGACCTGGGAGCTGCCGGTAGAAAGGGATAAAGTCGCCGATCCGGAGGTTGGCGTGTGAACGCTTTCTGATGATCTCACTGCCTTCCGTTGTCTCCACCAATGTGTCCTAGTGCCCCTGGGCTCTGCCTGCAGACGCTGGCGGGGAGATAAAGACAAAAAGCCGTCAGAATGGCTTTTTGCACTGGATGCTGTTTTCCAGAAGACAGGGCACCGAAAGAGTCAGGACCGTACGGAGAAGAATTTGACGAGACTGTCAAGGTGTGCAGTTGTGGAAGTGCCCAATAGAATTTGCTGGAGAGTGCGGGAAAGAGAGGTGGATGTTTGGAGTCACTGAAGAATGGGAAGCTGCGCGACTGAGCTAAGCAAGAGAGAAAGGAAAGTAGAAAAGGGGAAGGACGGACTGCAGGAGGTCTCTGAAGGACCGAGAGTAAAGCAAGGAAACGGGAACGGCTCGACAAAGAAAAGACCGGTGAGTGTTCCGAGGGAATAGTTTATGGATCAGAGGGAGGGACGGACGGAAGGCTAGTTGGGAGACGGAGCTCTGTGAAGAACCTGCCAGGCAGGACGGCAGCCTCGAGGGACCTGCAGGGCAACTCCAGCCGCGGCCCCCCGGTCGCCGGGCGCCAGCCTTGCGCACCGAGCAGAACCGCGGCCAGCGCCGCCAGTCCCGCTCTCCGCCGGCGCCGAAAGTGCCGATCCAACGCCCGGTTTCTCGCTGCCTCCGATAGCCCCGTCTCTGCTCCGGCCGGGCCACCTCCTCTCCGCCTCGTCTCCCTCCTCTGTCTTCGTCTCCGTCCACTGTTCTCGTCTCCGTCCACGGTCCTCCTCATCCAAATAAGCCCGGTACTGTACCGGGGCGCCGACGCCTCTCGGGCTCTCGTCGGGTGCGGGCTGGATCCGGAGGGCCGGCGAGAGCGGCGGCAGCGGGGTGGCGGTCGGAGCTCTGCGCCGCGGAGGCGGCGGGGCCGGGCTTGAGTGGGAGGGGTGAGGATTGGTCTCGAGGAGTTCAAGACTGACAGACCATGAGCTTTTTTCGTGGCCATCATCTCTTCCTTCTCATCTCTCTTTTGCTGGCCCGGGGGGACTCCTGAATTGTCCTCCACGGCAGGCGCTTTTGAGAATGCTCGAGGGGCACGAGAGGCAGAACATCCCTGCCGGCTCAGCTCCCCGGGTCAGCGTCTCCTGGTCTGTCTCGGGGAACATCCCTGCTGGTAGCAGGAGCAATTCTGCTAGCGACAAAGACCACCTGGGCTTTTGTCAGGGGCTGTGGTACGAGTGCTACGGCGAGGCAGTGCATGGGAGAAGCAGCATCCCCAGAGAAATCTCGGACGTGGCACAGAATCTCCGAACTTCTTTGGACTTCCTGGCGATACAGCCTCTGTGAGGAGAGCTCTTGTGTGTCCCTCCTCCTGCTCCTCTTGCTCAGAGTTCAAGAGAAGAGCCTGTCACACCTGAACTGGATGTGGTGGAAGCAGCACATCTGCAGCAGGTTGAGGAGCAGAGTGCCGCGGCGGAACTGGTTGAGGAGGCAGGGGAGGGAGAAGAAACAGAGGAGGGAGAGGAGGCAGAGAGGAGGCGGACCGGCCGGAGCAGAGAGACGGGGCTGTTGGGGGCAGCGGGAGACCGGGCGGCGGATCGCTGGATGCGGCTCTTTGGGGAGCGGGGCTGGTGCCGCTGGCCGCGGTTCTGCTCAGTGCGCGAGGCTGGTGCCCGGGGACCGTGGTGGCCGCGAATGAGGTGGCCGTGCATGTCCCTCGAGGCTGCCGTCCTGCCTGGCAGGTTCTTCACAGAGCTCATTCTCCCAACTAGCCTCCCGCCCGTCCCCCGCTCTGCTCCATAAAGCATTCCCAAGAAACACTCACCACTCTTATTTTTGTGAAGCCATTCTTTTCCCTTGCTTTTCTCTCTGTCCTTTAGAGAACTCCTGCGGTCCGTGCTTTGTGTAGTAGTGAAAAGCCCTTTTTTCATAGGGGCGCTACATTGCTGCCCTGTAGAAACTATTAAACGAGTAGTGCATTTCTAAGAAATCCCCTGAAAGCTCCAAAGAGGACCGTGTCAATGAATCCCTGTCTGCCAGGGCGAAGGAATACAGCGCCGTGTCCCCAAGGCGGGGTCCGGAGATTTAGAGGAAGGTCCAACGTCCATCTCCCGACAACGACAGCCGCCCCGCTGGCGCACACAGTTCTCTGCACACTTTAGCAGCGCGCACGAGGAGTTCCGTGCTGTGACCTGGGAGCTGCCGGCAGAAAGGGATAAAGTCGCCGATCCGGAGGTTGGCGTGTGAACGCTTTCTGATGATCTCACTGCCTTCCGTTGTCTCCACCAATGTGTCCTAGTGCCCCTGGGCTCTGCCTGCAGACGCTGGCGGGGAGATAAAGACAAAAAGCCGTCAGAATGGCTTTTTGCACTGGATGCTGTTTTCCAGAAGACAGGGCACCGAAAGAGTCAGGACCGTACGGAGAAGAATTTGACGAGACTGTCAAGGTGTGCAGTTGTGGAAGTGCCCAATAGAATTTGCTGGAGAGTGCGGGAAAGAGAGGTGGATGTTTGGAGTCACTGAAGAATGGGAAGCTGCGCGACTGAGCTAAGCAAGAGAGAAAGGAAAGTAGAAAAGGGGAAGGACGGACTGCAGGAGGTCTCTGAAGGACCGAGAGTAAAGCAAGGAAACGGGAACGGCTCGACAAAGAAAAGACCGGTGAGTGTTCCGAGGGAATAGTTTATGGATCAGAGGGAGGGACGGACGGAAGGCTAGTTGGGAGACGGAGCTCTGTGAAGAACCTGCCAGGCAGGACGGCAGCCTCGAGGGACCTGCAGGGCAACTCCAGCCGCGGCCCCCCGGTCGCCGGGCGCCAGCCTTGCGCACCGAGCAGAACCGCGGCCAGCGCCGCCAGTCCCGCTCTCCGCCGGCGCCGAAAGTGCCGATCCAAAGCCCGGTTTCTCGCTGCCTCCGATAGCCCCGTCTCTGCTCCGGCCGGGCCGCCTCCTCTCCGCCTCGTCTCCCTCCTCTGTCTTCGTCTCCGTCCACTGTTCTCGTCTCCGTCCACGGTCCTCCTCATCCAAATAAGCCCGGGTACTGTACCGGGGCGCCGACGCCTCTCGGGCTCTCGTCGGGTGCGGGCTGGATCCGGAGGGCCGGCGAGAGCGGCGGCAGCGGGGCGGCGGTCGGAGCTCTGCGCCGCGGAGGCGGCGGGGCCGGGCTTGGTGGGAGGGGTGAGGATTGGTCTCGAGGAGTTCAAGACTGACAGACCATGAGCTTTTTTCGTGGCCATCATCTCTTCCTTCTCATCTCTCTTTTGCTGGCCCGGGGGGACTCCTGAATTGTCCTCCACGGCAGGCGCTTTTGAGAATGCTCGAGGGGCACGAGAGGCAGAACATCCCTCCCGGCTCAGCTCCCCGGGTCAGCCTCTCCTGGTCTGTCTCGGGGAACATCCCTGCTGGCAGCAGGAGCAATTCTGCTAGCGACAAAGACCACCTGGGCTTTTGTCAGGGGCTGTGGTACGAGTGCTACGGCGAGGCAGTGCATGGGAGAAGCAGCATCCCCAGAGAAATCTCGGACGTGGCACAGAATCTCCGAACTTCTTTGGACTTCCTGGCGATACAGCCTCTGTGAGGAGAGCTCTTGTGTGTCCCTCCTCCTGCTCCTCTTGCTCAGAGTTCAAGAGAAGAGCCTGTCACACCTGAACTGGATGTGGTGGAAGCAGCACATCTGCAGCAGGTTGAGGAGCAGAGTGCCGCGGCGGAACTGGTTGAGGAGGCAGGGGAGGGAGAAGAAACAGAGGAGGGAGAGGAGGCAGAGAGGAGGCGGACCGGCCGGAGCAGAGAGACGGGGCTGTTGGGGGCAGCGGGAGACCGGGCGGCGGATCGCTGGATGCGGCTCTTTGGGGAGCGGGGCTGGTGCCGCTGGCCGCGGTTCTGCTCGGTGCGCGAGGCTGGTGCCCGGGGACCGTGGTGGCCGCGAATGAGGTGGCCGTGCATGTCCCTCGAGGCTGCCGTCCTGCCTGCAGGTTCTTCACAGAGCTCATTCTCCCAACTAGCCTCCCGCCCGTCCCCCGCTCTGCTCCATAAAGCATTCCCAAGAAACACTCACCACTCTTATTTTTGTGAAGCCATTCTTTTCCCTTGCTTTTCTCTCTGTCCTTTAGAGAACTCCTGCGGTCCGTGCTTTGTGTAGTAGTGAAAAGCCCTTTTTTCATAGGGGTGCTACATTGCTGCCCTGTAGAAACTATTAAACGAGTAGTGCATTTCTAAGAAATCCCCTGAAAGCTCCAAAGAGGACCGTGTCAATGAATCCCTGTCTGCCAGGGCGAAGGAATACAGCGCCGTGTCCCCAAGGCGGGGTCCGGAGATTTAGAGGAAGGTCCAACGTCCATCTCCCGACAACGACAGCCGCCCCGCTGGCGCACACAGCTCTCTGCACACTTTAGCAGCGCGCACGAGGGGTTCCGTGCTGTGACCTGGGAGCTGCCGGTAGAAAGGGATAAAGTCGCCGATCCGGAGGTTGGCGTGTGAACGCTTTCTGATGATCTCACTGCCTTCCGTTGTCTATACCAATGTGTCCTAGTGCCCCTGGGCTCTGCCTGCAGACGCTGGCGGGGAGATAAAGACAAAAAGCCGTCAGAATGGCTTTTTGCACTGGATGCTGTTTTCCAGAAGACAGGGCACCGAAAGAGTCAAGACCGTACGGAGAAGAATTTGACGAGACTGTCAAGGTGTGCAGTTGTGGAAGTGCCCAATAGAATTTGCTGGAGAGTGCGGGAAAGAGAGGTGGATGTTTGGAGTCACTGAAGAATGGGAAGCTGCGCGACTGAGCTAAGCAAGAGAGAAAGGAAAGTAGAAAAGGGGAAGGACGGACTGCAGGAGGTCTCTGAAGGACCGAGAGTAAAGCAAGGAAACGGGAACGGCTCGACAAAGAAAAGACCGGTGAGTGTTCCGAGGGAATAGTTTATGGATCAGAGGGAGGGACGGACGGAAGGCTAGTTGGGAGACGGAGCTCTGTGAAGAACCTGCCAGGCAGGACGGCAGCCTCGAGGGACCTGCAGGGCAACTCCAGCCGCGGCCCCCCGGTCGCCGGGCGCCAGCCTTGCGCACCGAGCAGAACCGCGGCCAGCGCCGCCAGTCCCGCTCTCCGCCGGCGCCGAAAGTGCCGATCCAACGCCCGGTTTCTCGCTGCCTCCGATAGCCCCGTCTCTGCTCCGGCCGGGCCACCTCCTCTCCGCCTCGTCTCCCTCCTCTGTCTTCGTCTCCGTCCACTGTTCTCGTCTCCGTCCACGGTCCTCCTCATCCAAATAAGCCCGGGTACTGTACCGGGGCGCCGACGCCTCTCGGGCTCTCGTCGGGTGCGGGCTGGATCCGGAGGGCCGGCGAGAGCGGCGGCAGCGGGGCGGCGGTCGGAGCTCTGCGCCGCGGAGGCGGCGGGGCCGGGCTTGGTGGGAGGGGTGAGGATTGGTCTCGAGGAGTTCAAGACTGACAGACCATGAGCTTTTTTCGTGGCCATCATCTCTTCCTTCTCATCTCTCTTTTGCTGGCCCGGGGGGACTCCTGAATTGTCCTCCACGGCAGGCGCTTTTGAGAATGCTCGAGGGGCACGAGAGGCAGAACATCCCTCCCGGCTCAGCTCCCCGGGTCAGCCTCTCCTGGTCTGTCTCGGGGAACATCCCTGCTGGCAGCAGGAGCAATTCTGCTAGCGACAAAGACCACCTGGGCTTTTGTCAGGGGCTGTGGTACGAGTGCTACGGCGAGGCAGTGCATGGGAGAAGCAGCATCCCCAGAGAAATCTCGGACGTGGCACAGAATCTCCGAACTTCTTTGGACTTCCTGGCGATACAGCCTCTGTGAGGAGAGCTCTTGTGTGTCCCTCCTCCTGCTCCTCTTGCTCAGAGTTCAAGAGAAGAGCCTGTCACACCTGAACTGGATGTGGTGGAAGCAGCACATCTGCAGCAGGTTGAGGAGCAGAGTGCCGCGGCGGAACTGGTTGAGGAGGCAGGGGAGGGAGAAGAAACAGAGGAGGGAGAGGAGGCAGAGAGGAGGCGGACCGGCCGGAGCAGAGAGACGGGGCTGTTGGGGGCAGCGGGAGACCGGGCGGCGGATCGCTGGATGCGGCTCTTTGGGGAGCGGGGCTGGTGCCGCTGGCCGCGGTTCTGCTCGGTGCGCGAGGCTGGTGCCCGGGGACCGTGGTGGCCGCGAATGAGTTGGCCGTGCATGTCCCTCGAGGCTGCCGTCCTGCCTGGCAGGTTCTTCACAGAGCTCATTCTCCCAACTAGCCTCCCGCCCGTCCCCCGCTCTGCTCCATAAAGCATTCCCAAGAAACACTCACCACTCTTATTTTTGTGAAGCCATTCTTTTCCCTTGCTTTTCTCTCTGTCCTTTAGAGAACTCCTGCGGTCCGTGCTTTGTGTAGTAGTGAAAAGCCCTTTTTTCATAGGGGTGCTACATTGCTGCCCTGTAGAAACTATTAAACGAGTAGTGCATTTCTAAGAAATCCCCTGAAAGCTCCAAAGAGGACCGTGTCAATGAATCCCTGTCTGCCAGGGCGAAGGAATACAGCGCCGTGTCCCCAAGGCGGGGTCCGGAGATTTAGAGGAAGGTCCAACGTCCATCTCCCGACAACGACAGCCGCCCCGCTGGCGCACACAGCTCTCTGCACACTTTAGCAGCGCGCACGAGGAGTTCCGTGCTGTGACCTGGGAGCTGCCGGTAGAAAGGGATAAAGTCGCCGATCCGGAGGTTGGCGTGTGAACGCTTTCTGATGATCTCACTGCCTTCCGTTGTCTCCACCAATGTGTCCTAGTGCCCCTGGGCTCTGCCTGCAGACGCTGGCGGGGAGATAAAGACAAAAAGCCGTCAGAATGGCTTTTTGCACTGGATGCTGTTTTCCAGAAGACAGGGCACCGAAAGAGTCAGGACCGTACGGAGAAGAATTTGACGAGACTGTCAAGGTGTGCAGTTGTGGAAGTGCCCAATAGAATTTGCTGGAGAGTGCGGGAAAGAGAGGTGGATGTTTGGAGTCACTGAAGAATGGGAAGCTGCGCGACTGAGCTAAGCAAGAGAGAAAGGAAAGTAGAAAAGGGGAAGGACGGACTGCAGGAGGTCTCTGAAGGACCGAGAGTAAAGCAAGGAAACGGGAACGGCTCGACAAAGAAAAGACCGGTGAGTGTTCCGAGGGAATAGTTTATGGATCAGAGGGAGGGACGGACGGAAGGCTAGTTGGGAGACGGAGCTCTGTGAAGAACCTGCCAGGCAGGACGGCAGCCTCGAGGGACCTGCAGGGCAACTCCAGCCGCGGCCCCCCGGTCGCCGGGCGCCAGCCTTGCGCACCGAGCAGAACCGCGGCCAGCGCCGCCAGTCCCGCTCTCCGCCGGCGCCGAAAGTGCCGATCCAACGCCCGGTTTCTCGCTGCCTCCGATAGCCCCGTCTCTGCTCCGGCCGGGCCACCTCCTCTCCGCCTCGTCTCCCTCCTCTGTCTTCGTCTCCGTCCACTGTTCTCGTCTCCGTCCACGGTCCTCCTCATCCAAATAAGCCCGGGTACTGTACCGGGGCGCCGACGCCTCTCGGGCTCTCGTCGGGTGCGGGCTGGATCCGGAGGGCCGGCGAGAGCGGCGGCAGCGGGGCGGCGGTCAGAGCTCTGCGCCGCGGAGGCGGCGGGGCCGGGCTTGGTGGGAGGGGTGAGGATTGGTCTCGAGGAGTTCAAGACTGACAGACCATGAGCTTTTTTCGTGGCCATCATCTCTTCCTTCTCATCTCTCTTTTGCTGGCCCGGGGGGACTCCTGAATTGTCCTCCACGGCAGGCGCTTTTGAGAATGCTCGAGGGGCACGAGAGGCAGAACATCCCTGCCGGCTCAGCTCCCCGGGTCAGCGTCTCCTGGTCTGTCTCGGGGAACATCCCTGCTGGCAGCAGGAGCAATTCTGCTAGCGACAAAGACCACCTGGGCTTTTGTCAGGGGCTGTGGTACGAGTGCTACGGCGAGGCAGTGCATGGGAGAAGCAGCATCCCCAGAGAAATCTCGGACGTGGCACAGAATCTCCGAACTTCTTTGGAATTCCTGGCGATACAGCCTCTGTGAGGAGAGCTCTTGTGTGTCCCTCCTCCTGCTCCTCTTGCTCAGAGTTCAAGAGAAGAGCCTGTCACACCTGAACTGGATGTGGTGGAAGCAGCACATCTGCAGCAGGTTGAGGAGCAGAGTGCCGCGGCGGAACTGGTTGAGGAGGCAGGGGAGGGAGAAGAAACAGAGGAGGGAGAGGAGGCAGAGAGGAGGCGGACCGGCCGGAGCAGAGAGACGGGGCTGTTGGGGGCAGCGGGAGACCGGGCGGCGGATCGCTGGATGCGGCTCTTTGGGGAGCGGGGCTGGTGCCGCTGGCCGCGGTTCTGCTCGGTGCGCGAGGCTGGTGCCCGGGGACCGTGGTGGCCGCGAATGAGGTGGCCGTGCATGTCCCTCGAGGCTGCCGTCCTACCTGGCAGGTTCTTCACAGAGCTCATTCTCCCAACTAGCCTCCCGCCCGTCCCCCGCTCTGCTCCATAAAGCATTCCCAAGAAACACTCACCACTCTTATTTTTGTGAAGCCATTCTTTTCCCTTGCTTTTCTCTCTGTCCTTTAGAGAACTCCTGCGGTCCGTGCTTTGTGTAGTAGTGAAAAGCCCTTTTTTCATAGGGGCGCTACATTGCTGCCCTGTAGAAACTATTAAACGAGTAGTGCATTTCTAAGAAATCCCCTGAAAGCTCCAAAGAGGACCGTGTCAATGAATCCCTGTCTGCCAGGGCGAAGGAATACAGCGCCGTGTCCCCAAGGCGGGGTCCGGAGATTTAGAGGAAGGTCCAACGTCCATCTCCCGACAACGACAGCCGCCCCGCTGGCGCACACAGCTCTCTGCACACTTTAGCAGCGCGCACGAGGAGTTCCGTGCTGTGACCTGGGAGCTGCCGGTAGAAAGGGATAAAGTCGCCGATCCGGAGGTTGGCGTGTGAACGCTTTCTGATGATCTCACTGCCTTCCGTTGTCTCCACCAATGTGTCCTAGTGCCCCTGGGCTCTGCCTGCAGACGCTGGCGGGGAGATAAAGACAAAAAGCCGTCAGAATGGCTTTTTGCACTGGATGCTGTTTTCCAGAAGACAGGGCACCGAAAGAGTCAGGACCGTACGGAGAAGAATTTGACGAGACTGTCAAGGTGTGCAGTTGTGGAAGTGCCCAATAGAATTTGCTGGAGAGTGCGGGAAAGAGAGGTGGATGTTTGGAGTCACTGAAGAATGGGAAGCTGCGCGACTGAGCTAAGCAAGAGAGAAAGGAAAGTAGAAAAGGGGAAGGACGGACTGCAGGAGGTCTCTGAAGGACCGAGAGTAAAGCAAGGAAACGGGAACGGCTCGACAAAGAAAAGACCGGTGAGTGTTCCGAGGGAATAGTTTATGGATCAGAGGGAGGGACGGACGGAAGGCTAGTTGGGAGACGGAGCTCTGTGAAGAACCTGCCAGGCAGGACGGCAGCCTCGAGGGACCTGCAGGGCAACTCCAGCCGCGGCCCCCCGGTCGCCGGGCGCCAGCCTTGCGCACCGAGCAGAACCGCGGCCAGCGCCGCCAGTCCCGCTCTCCGCCGGCGCCGAAAGTGCCGATCCAACGCCCGGTTTCTCGCTGCCTCCGATAGCCCCGTCTCTGCTCCGGTCGGGCCACCTCCTCTCCGTCTCGTCTCCCTCCTCTGTCTTCGTCTCCGTCCACTGTTCTCGTCTCCGTCCACGGTCCTCCTCATCCAAATAAGCCCGGGTACTGTACCGGGGCGCCGACGCCTCTCGGGCTCTCGTCGGGTGCGGGCTGGATCCGGAGGGCCGGCGAGAGCGGCGGCAGCGGGGCGGCGGTCGGAGCTCTGCGCCGCGGAGGCGGCGGGGCCGGGCTTGGTGGGAGGGGTGAGGATTGGTCTCGAGGAGTTCAAGACTGACAGACCATGAGCTTTTTTCGTGGCCATCATCTCTTCCTTCTCATCTCTCTTTTGCTGGCCCGGGGGGACTCCTGAATTGTCCTCCACGGCAGGCGCTTTTGAGAATGCTCGAGGGGCACGAGAGGCAGAACATCCCTCCCGGCTCAGCTCCCCGGGTCAGCCTCTCCTGGTCTGTCTCGGGGAACATCCCTGCTGGCAGCAGGAGCAATTCTGCTAGCGACAAAGACCACCTGGGCTTTTGTCAGGGGCTGTGGTACGAGTGCTACGGCGAGGCAGTGCATGGGAGAAGCAGCATCCCCAGAGAAATCTCGGACGTGGCACAGAATCTCCGAACTTCTTTGGAATTCCTGGCGATACAGCCTCTGTGAGGAGAGCTCTTGTGTGTCCCTCCTCCTGCTCCTCTTGCTCAGAGTTCAAGAGAAGAGCCTGTCACACCTGAACTGGATGTGGTGGAAGCAGCACATCTGCAGCAGGTTGAGGAGCAGAGTGCCGCGGCGGAACTGGTTGAGGAGGCAGGGGAGGGAGAAGAAACAGAGGAGGGAGAGGAGGCAGAGAGGAGGCGGACCGGCCGGAGCAGAGAGACGGGGCTGTTGGGGGCAGCGGGAGACCGGGCGGCGGATCGCTGGATGCGGCTCTTTGGGGAGCGGGGCTGGTGCCGCTGGCCGCGGTTCTGCTCGGTGCGCGAGGCTGGCGCCCGGGGACCGTGGTGGCCGCGAATGAGGTGGCCGTGCATGTCCCTCGAGGCTGCCGTCCTGCCTGGTAGGTTCTTCACAGAGCTCATTCTCCCAACTAGCCTCCCGCCCGTCCCCCGCTCTGCTCCATAAAGCATTCCCAAGAAACACTCACCACTCTTATTTTTGTGAAGCCATTCTTTTCCCTTGCTTTTCTCTCTGTCCTTTAGAGAACTCCTGCGGTCCGTGCTTTGTGTAGTAGTGAAAAGCCCTTTTTTCATAGGGGTGCTACATTGCTGCCCTGTAGAAACTATTAAACGAGTAGTGCATTTCTAAGAAATCCCCTGAAAGCTCCAAAGAGGACCGTGTCAATGAATCCCTGTCTGCCAGGGCGAAGGAATACAGCGCCGTGTCCCCAAGGCGGGGTCCGGAGATTTAGAGGAAGGTCCAACGTCCATCTCCCGACAACGACAGCCGCCCCGCTGGCGCACACAGCTCTCTGCACACTTTAGCAGCGCGCACGAGGAGTTCCGTGCTGTGACCTGGGAGCTGCCGGTAGAAAGGGATAAAGTCGCCGATCCGGAGGTTGGCGTGTGAACGCTTTCTGATGATCTCACTGCCTTCCGTTGTCTCCACCAATGTGTCCTAGTGCCCCTGGGCTCTGCCTGCAGACGCTGGCGGGGAGATAAAGACAAAAAGCCGTCAGAATGGCTTTTTGCACTGGATGCTGTTTTCCAGAAGACAGGGCACCGAAAGAGTCAGGACCGTACGGAGAAGAATTTGACGAGACTGTCAAGGTGTGCAGTTGTGGAAGTGCCCAATAGAATTTGCTGGAGAGTGCGGGAAAGAGAGGTGGATGTTTGGAGTCACTGAAGAATGGGAAGCTGCGCGACTGAGCTAAGCAAGAGAGAAAGGAAAGTAGAAAAGGGGAAGGACGGACTGCAGGAGGTCTCTGAAGGACCGAGAGTAAAGCAAGGAAACGGGAACGGCTCGACAAAGAAAAGACCGGTGAGTGTTCCGAGGGAATAGTTTATGGATCAGAGGGAGGGACGGACGGAAGGCTAGTTGGGAGACGGAGCTCTGTGAAGAACCTGCCAGGCAGGACGGCAGCCTCGAGGGACCTGCAGGGCAACTCCAGCCGCGGCCCCCCGGTCGCCGGGCGCCAGCCTTGCGCACCGAGCAGAACCGCGGCCAGCGCCGCCAGTCCCGCTCTCCGCCGGCGCCGAAAGTGCCGATCCAACGCCCGGTTTCTCGCTGCCTCCGATAGCCCCGTCTCTGCTCCGGCCGGGCCACCTCCTCTCCGCCTCGTCTCCCTCCTCTGTCTTCGTCTCCGTCCACTGTTCTCGTCTCCGTCCACGGTCCTCCTCATCCAAATAAGCCCGGGTACTGTACCGGGGCGCCGACGCCTCTCGGGCTCTCGTCGGGTGCGGGCTGGATCCGGAGGGCCGGCGAGAGCGGCGGCAGCGGGGCGGCGGTCGGAGCTCTGCGCCGCGGAGGCGGTGGGGCCGGGCTTGGTGGGAGGGGTGAGGATTGGTCTCGAGGAGTTCAAGACTGACAGACCATGAGCTTTTTTCGTGGCCATCATCTCTTCCTTCTCATCTCTCTTTTGCTGGCCCGGGGGGACTCCTGAATTGTCCTCCACGGCAGGCGCTTTTGAGAATGCTCGAGGGGCACGAGAGGCAGAACATCCCTCCCGGCTCAGCTCCCCGGGTCAACCTCTCCTGGTCTGTCTCGGGGAGCATCCCTGCTGGCAGCAGGAGCAATTCTGCTAGCGACAAAGACCACCTGGGCTTTTGTCAGGGGCTGTGGTACGAGTGCTACGGCGAGGCAGTGCATGGGAGAAGCAGCATCCCCAGAGAAAGCTCGGATGTGGCATGGCATCTCCGAACTTCTTTGGACTTCCTGGTGATGCAGTCTCTGTGAGGAGAGCTCTTGTGTGTCCCTCCTCCTGCTCCTCTTGCTCAGAGTTCAAGAGAAGAGCCTGTCACACCTGAACTGGATGTGGTGGAAGCAGCACATCTGCAGCAGGTTGAGGAGCAGAGTGCCGAGGCGGAACTGGTTGAGGAGGCAGGGGAGGGAGAAGAAACAGAGGAGGGAGAGGAGGCAGAGAGGAGGCGGACCGGCCGGAGCAGAGAGACGGGGCTGTTGGGGGCAGCGGGAGACCGGGCGGCGGATCGCTGGATGCGGCTCTTTGGGATCGTGCAGAATGAGACCTGCACGATTATGACATTTCTGGGCTTTATGAGGTAACTGTGATGATGAGGCCTGCACCATTATTACATGTCCGGGCTTTATGAGGTCACTGTATTGATGAGACCTGCACCATTATGACATGTCTGGGATTTATGAGGTCAGTGTAATGATGAGGCCTGCACCACTATGACATGTCTGGGCTTTATGAGGTCAGTGCCATGATGAGGCCTGCACCAATTAACGTGTCTGGGCTTTATGAGGTCAGTGTGATGATGAGACCTCCACAAATATGAGGTGTCTGGGCATTATGAGTTCACTGTGATGATGAGGCCTGCACCATTATGACATGTTTGGGTTTTATGTGGTTAGCGAGATTATGAGGCCCGTACCATTATGAGGTGTCTGGGCTTTATGAGGTCAGTGTGATTATGAGGCCTGCACCATTATGACATGTTAGGGCTTTATCAGGTCAGTACCATGATGACGACTGCACCATTATGACTTGTCTGGGCTTAAGGAGGACACTGTGATGATGAGGCCTGAACCATTATGTCATGTCGAGAGCTTTATGACGTCAGTGCCATGAGGAGGCCTGCACCATTATGACATGTCTGGGATTTACGAGGTCACTGTGATGATGAGGCCTGCACCATTATGACATGTCTGGGCTTTATGAGATCATTGTCATGAGGAGGTCTGCACCATTATGAGGTGTCTGGGCTTTCTGAGGTCAGTGCCGTGATGAGGTCTGCACCATTATGACATGTCTGGGCTTTATGAGGTCAGTGCCATGATGAGACCTGAACCATTATGACATATATGGGCTTTAAGAGGTCACTGCGATGACATGAGGAGGTCTGCACCATTATGACATGTCTGGGCTTTATGAGGTCAGGGCCATGATGAGACCTGAACCATTATGACATATCTGCGCTTTAAGAGGTCACTGCGATGACATGAGGAGGTCTGCACCATTATGACATGTCTGGGCTTTATGAGGTCAGTGTGATGATGAGACTTGCACAAATATGAGGTGTCTTGGCTTTATGAGGTCACTGTGATGACGAGGCCTGCACCATTATGACATGTCTGGGCTCTATGAGGTCAGTGTGATTATGAGGCCTGCACCATTATGACATGTCTGGGCTTTATGAGGTCACTGTGATGGTGAGGCCTGCACCATTATGACATGTCTGGGCTTTATGAGGTCACTGTGATGATGAGACCTGCACCATTATGACATGTCTGGGCTTTATGAGGTCAGTGTGATTTTGAGGCCTGCACCAATATGAGGTGTCTGGGCCTTATGAGGTCAGTGCCATGATGAGACCTGCACCATTATGAGGTGCCGGGGTTTTATGAGGTCACTGTGAACATGCGACCTGCAACATTATGACATGTCTGGGCTTTATGAGGTCAGTGTGATGATGAGAACTGCACCATTATGACATGTCTGGGCTTTATGAGGTCACTGTGATGATGAGGCCTGCACCATTATGAGGTGTCTTGGCTTTATGAGGTCACTGTGATGATGAGTCCTGCACCATTATGACATGTCTGGGCTTTGTGAGGTCAGTGCCATGATGAGACCTGCACCATTATGACATGTCTGGGCTTTATGTGGTCACTGTGATCATGAAGCCTGCACCATTAAGACGTTTCTGGGCTTTATGAGGTCACTGTGATGATGAGACCTGCACCATTATGAGGTGTCTGGGCTTTATGAGGTCACTGTGATGATGAGGCCTGCACCATTATGAGGTGTATTGGCTTTATGAGGTCAGTGTGATGGTGAGGCCTGCACCATTATGACATGTCTGGGCTTTATGAGGTCAGTGTGATGATGAGGCCTGCACCATTATGACATGTCTGGGCTTTATGAGGTCAGTGTGATGATGAGGCCTGCACTATTATAACATGAAAGGGTTTTATGAGGTCAGTGCCATGAGGAGGCCTGCACAATTATGAGGTGTCTGGGCTTTATGAGGTCACCGTGACGATGAGACCTGCACCATTATGACATGTCTGGGCTTTATGAGGTCAGTGCCATGAGGAGGCCTGTACCATTATGAGGTGTCTGGGCTTTATGAGGTCACTGTGATGATGAGGCCTGCACCATTATGACATGTCTGGGCTTTATGAGGTCAGTGTGATGATGAGAACTGCACCATTATGACATGTCTGGGCTTTATGAGGTCAGTGCCATGATGACGCCTGCACCATTATGACATGTCTGGGCTTTATGAGGTCAGTGTGATGATGAGAACTGAACCATTATGACATGTCTGGGCTTTATGAGGTCACTGTTATGATGAAGCCTGCACCATCCTGACATGTCTGGGCTTTATGAGGTCACCGTGACGATGAGGCCTGCACCATTATGACATGTCTGGTCTTTATGAGGTCAGTGCCATGATGAGGCCTGCACCATTATGGCGCGTCAGGGCTTTATGAGGTCACTGTGATGCTGAGACCTGCACCATTATGACATGTCTGGGCTTTATGAGGTCAGTGCCCTGATGAGACATGAACCATTATGACATGTCTGGGCTTTATGAGGTCAGTGCCATGAGGAGGCCTGCACCATTATGAGGTGTCTGGGCTTTATGAGGTCACTGTGATGGTGAGGCCTGCACCATTATGACATGTCTGGTCTTTATGAGGTCAGTGCCATGATGAGGCCTGCACCATTATGGCGTGTCAGGGCTTTATGAGGTCACTGTGATGCTGAGACCTGCACCATTATGACATGTCTGGGCTTTATGAGGTCAGTGCCCTGATGAGACCTGCACCATTATGACATGTCTGGGCTTTATGAGGTCACTGTGATGATGAGGCCTGGACCATTATGACATGTCTGGGCTTTATGAAGTCACTGTGATGATGAGGCCTGCACCATTATGACATGTCTGGGCTTTATGGGGTCAGTACCATGATGAGACCTGCACCATTATGACATGTGTGGGCTTTATGAGGTCAGTGTGATGATGAGAACTGCACCATTATGACATGTCTGGGCTTTATGAGGTCAATTTGTTTATGAGACCTGCACCATTATGGCGTGTCTGGGCTTTATGAGGTCAGTGCCATGAGGAGGCCTGCACCATTATGACATGTCTGGGCTTTATGAGGTCACTGTGATGATGAGAATGCCTGCACCATTATGACATGTCTGGGCTTTATGAGGTCAGTGTGATGATGAGGCCTGCACCATTATGACATGTCTGGGCTTTATGAGGTCACTGTGATGATGAGGCCTGCACCATTATGACATGTCAGGGCTTTCTGAGGTCACTGTTATGATGAGGCCTGCACCATTATGACAGGTCTGGGCTTTATGAGGTCAGTGTGATGATGAGACCCGTACCATTATAAGGTGTCAGGGCTTTATGAGGTCAGTGTGATGATGAGGCCTGCACCATTATGACAGGTCTGGGCTTTATGAGGTCACTGTGATGATGAGGCCTGCACCATTATGTCATGTCTGGGCTTTATGAGGTCAGTGTGATGATGAGGCCTGCACCATTATGACATGTCTGGGCTTTATGAAGTCACTGTGATGATGAGGCCTGCAACATTATGACATGTCTGGGCTTTATGGGGTCAGTACCATGATGAGACCTGCACCATTATGACATGTCTGGGCTTTATGAGGTCAGTGTGATGATGAGAACTGCACCATTATAACATGTCTGGACTTTATGAGGTCACTCTTATGATGAAGCCTGCACCATCCTGACATGTCTGGGCTTTATGAGGTCACCGTGACGATGAGGCCTGCACCATTATGACATGTCTGGGCTTTATGAGGTCAATTTGATTATGAGACCTGCACCATTATGGCGTGTCTGGGCTTTATGAGGTCAGTGCCATGAAGAGGCCTGCACCATTATGACATGTCTGGGCTTTATGAGGTCACTGTGATGATGAGGCCTGCACCATTATGACATGTCTGGGCTTTATGAGGTCACTGTGATGATGAGGCCTGCACCATTATGACATGTCTGGGCTTTATGAAGTCACTGTGATGATGAGGCCTGCACCATTATGACATGTCAGGGCTTTATGAGGTCACTGTTATGATGAGGCCTGCACCATTATGACAGGTCTGGGCTTTATGTGGTCACTGTGATGATGAGACCTGTACCATTATAAGGTGTCAGGGCTTTATGAGGTCACTGTGATGATGAGACCTGCACCATTATGACATGTCTGGGCTTTATGAGGTCACTGTGATTATGAGACATGAACCATTATGAGGTGTCTTGGCTTTATGAGGTCACTGTGATGGTGAGGCCTGCACCATTATGAGGTGTCTCGGCTTTATGAGGTCACTGTGATGATGAGACCTGCACCATTATGACATGTCTGGGCTTTATGAGGTCAGTGCCACGAGGAGGCCTGCACCATTATGAGGTGTCTGGGCTTTATGAGATCAGTGTGATGATGAGGCCTGTGCCAATTTGAGCCGTCTGGGCTTTATGAACTCAGTGTGATTTTGAGGCCTGCACCAATATGAGGTGTCTGGGCTTTATGAGGTCAGTGCCATGATGAGACCTGCACCATTATGAGGTTCCTGGGTTTTATGAGGTCACTGTGAACATGCGACCTGGAACATTATGACATGTCTGGGCTTTATGAGGTCAGTGTGATGATGAGAACTGCACCATTATGACATGTCTGGACTTTATGAGGTCACTGTGATGATGAGTCCTGCACCATTATGAGGTGTCTTGGCTTTATGAGGTCACTGTGATGATGAGACCTGCACCATTATGACATGTCTGGGCTTTGTGAGGTCAGTGCCATGATGAGACCTGCACCATTATGACATGTCTGGGCTTTATGTGGTCACTGTGATGATGAAGCCTGCACCATTAAGAAGTGTCTGGACTTTATGTGGTCACTGTGATGGTGATGCCTGCACCATTATGACATGTCTGGGCTTTATGAGGTCAGTGTGATGATGAGGCCTGCACCATTATGACATGTCTGGGCTTTATGAGGTCAGTGTGATGATGAGAACTGCACCATTATGACATGTCTGGGCTTTATGAGGTCAATTTGTTTATGAGACCTGCACCATTATGGCGTGTCTGGGCTTTATGAGGTCAGTGCCATGAGGAGGCCTGCACCATTATGACATGTCTGGGCTTTATGAGGTCACTGTGATGATGAGAATGCCTGCACCATTATGACATGTCTGGGCTTTATGAGGTCAGTGTGATGATGAGGCCTGCACCATTATGACATGTCTGGGCTTTATGAGGTCACTGTGATGATGAGGCCTGCACCATTATGACATGTAAGGGCTTTCTGAGGTCACTGTTATGATGAGGCCTGCACCATTATGACAGGTCTGGGCTTTATGAGGTCAGTGTGATGATGAGACCCGTACCATTATAAGGTGTCAGGGCTTTATGAGGTCAGTGTGATGATGAGGCCTGCACCATTATGACAGGTCTGGGCTTTATGAGGTCACTGTGATGATGAGGCCTGCACCATTATGTCATGTCTGGGCTTTATGAGGTCAGTGTGATGATGAGGCCTGCACCATTATGACATGTCTGGGCTTTATGAAGTCACTGTGATGATGAGGCCTGCAACATTATGACATGTCTGGGCTTTATGGGGTCAGTACCATGATGAGACCTGCACCATTATGACATGTCTGGGCTTTATGAGGTCAGTGTGATGATGAGAACTGCACCATTATAACATGTCTGGACTTTATGAGGTCACTCTTATGATGAAGCCTGCACCATCCTGACATGTCTGGGCTTTATGAGGTCACCGTGACGATGAGGCCTGCACCATTATGACATGTCTGGGCTTTATGAGGTCAATTTGATTATGAGACCTGCACCATTATGGCGTGTCTGGGCTTTATGAGGTCAGTGCCATGAAGAGGCCTGCACCATTATGACATGTCTGGGCTTTATGAGGTCACTGTGATGATGAGGCCTGCACCATTATGACATGTCTGGGCTTTATGAGGTCACTGTGATGATGAGGCCTGCACCATTATGACATGTCTGGGCTTTATGAAGTCACTGTGATGATGAGGCCTGCACCATTATGACATGTCAGGGCTTTATGAGGTCACTGTTATGATGAGGCCTGCACCATTATGACAGGTCTGGGCTTTATGTGGTCACTGTGATGATGAGACCTGTACCATTATAAGGTGTCAGGGCTTTATGAGGTCACTGTGATGATGAGACCTGCACCATTATGACATGTCTGGGCTTTATGAGGTCACTGTGATTATGAGACATGAACCATTATGAGGTGTCTTGGCTTTATGAGGTCACTGTGATGGTGAGGCCTGCACCATTATGAGGTGTCTCGGCTTTATGAGGTCACTGTGATGATGAGACCTGCACCATTATGACATGTCTGGGCTTTATGAGGTCAGTGCCACGAGGAGGCCTGCACCATTATGAGGTGTCTGGGCTTTATGAGATCAGTGTGATGATGAGGCCTGTGCCAATTTGAGCCGTCTGGGCTTTATGAACTCAGTGTGATTTTGAGGCCTGCACCAATATGAGGTGTCTGGGCTTTATGAGGTCAGTGCCATGATGAGACCTGCACCATTATGAGGTTCCTGGGTTTTATGAGGTCACTGTGAACATGCGACCTGGAACATTATGACATGTCTGGGCTTTATGAGGTCAGTGTGATGATGAGAACTGCACCATTATGACATGTCTGGACTTTATGAGGTCACTGTGATGATGAGTCCTGCACCATTATGAGGTGTCTTGGCTTTATGAGGTCACTGTGATGATGAGACCTGCACCATTATGACATGTCTGGGCTTTGTGAGGTCAGTGCCATGATGAGACCTGCACCATTATGACATGTCTGGGCTTTATGTGGTCACTGTGATGATGAAGCCTGCACCATTAAGAAGTGTCTGGACTTTATGTGGTCACTGTGATGGTGATGCCTGCACCATTATGACATGTCTGGGCTTTATGAGGTCAGTGTGATGATGAGGCCTGCACCATTATGACATGTCTGGGCTTTATGAGGTCACTGTGATGATGAGGCCTGCACCATTATGACATGTCTGGGCTTTATGAGGTCAGTGCCATGAGGAGGCCTGCACCATTATGAGGTGTCTGGGCTTTATGAGGTCACCGTGACGATGAGGCCTGCACCATTATGACATGTCTGGGCTTTATGAGGTCAGTGTGATGATGAGGCCTGCACCATTATGACATGTCTGGGCTTTATGATGTCAGTGCCATGATGAGACATGAACCATTATGACATATCTGGGCTTTAAGAGGTCACTGTTATGACATGAGGAGGCCTGCACCATTATGTCATGTCTGGGCTTTATGAGGTCACTGTGATGATGAGGCCTGCACCATTATGACATGTCTGGGCTTTATGAGGTCAGTGTGATGATGTGAACTGTACCATTATGACATGTCTGGGCTTTATGAGGTCAGTGCCATGATGACGCCTGCACCATTATGACATGTCTGGGCTTTATGAGGTCAGTGTGATGATGAGAACTGCACCATTATGACATGTCTGGGCTTTACGAGGTCACTGTTGTGATGAAGCCTGCACCATCCTGACTTGTCTGGGCTTTATGAGGTCACCGTGACGATGAGGCCTGCACCATTATGACATGTCTGGCCTTTATGAGGTCAGTGTGATGATGAGGCCTGCACCATTATGACATGTCTGGGCTTTATGAGGTCAGTGCCATGATGAGACATGAACCATTATGACATATCTGGGCTTTAAGAGGTCACTGTGATGACATGAGGAGACCTGCACCATTATGTCATGTCTGGGCTTTATGAGGTCACTGTGATGATGAGGCCCGCACCATTATGACATGTCTGGGTTTTATGAGGTCACTGTGATGATGAGAAGGCCTGCACCATTATGACATGTCTGGGCTTTATGAGGTCAGTGTGATGATGAGGCCTGCACCATTATGACATGTCTGGGCTTTATGAGGTCGGTGTTATGATGAGGCCAGCACCATTATGACATGTCTGGGCTTTATGCGGTCAGTGCCATGACGAGGCCTGCACCATTATGACATGTCTGGGCTTTATGAGGTCAGTGCCAAGAGGAGGCCTGAACCATTATGACATATCTGGACTTCATGATGTCAGTGTGATGATGAGGCCTGCACCATTATGACATGTCTGGGCTTTATGAGGTCATTGCCATGATGAGACATGGACCATTATGACATGTCTGGGCTTTAAGAGGTCACTGTGATGACATGAGGAGGTCTGGACTATTATGACATGTCTGGGCTTTATGTGGTCAGTGCCATGAGGAGGTCTGAACCACTATGAGGTGTCTGGGCTTTATGAGATCAGTGCCATGATGAGGCCTGCACAATTATGACATGTCTGGGCTTTATGAGGTCAGTGCCATGACGAGGCCTGCACCATTATGACATGTCTGGGCTTTATGAGGTCAGTGTGATGATGAGGCCTGCACCATTATGACATGTCTGGGTTTTGAGAGGTCAGTGCCATGATGACGCCTGCACCATTATGACAGGTCTGGGCTTTATGAGGTCAGTGTGATGATGAGACCTGCACCATTATGACATGTCTGGGCTTTATGAAGTCACTGTGATGATGAGGCCTGCACCATTATGACATGTCTGGGCTTTATGAGGTCACTGTGATGATGAGGCCTGCACCATTATGAGGTGTCTTGGCTTTATGAGGTCACTGTGATGGTGAGGCCTGCACCATTATGACATGTCTGGCCTTTATGAGGTCAGTGTGATGATGAGGCCTGCACCATTATGGCGTGACAGGGCTTTATGAGGTCACTGTGATTCTGAGACCTGCACCATTATGACATGTCTGGGCTTTATGAGGTCAGTGTGGTGGTGGGACCTGCACCATTATGACATGTCTGGGCTTTATGAGGTCACTGTGATGATGAGGCCTGGACCATTGCGACATGTCTGGGCTTTATGAGGTTAGTGCCACGACGAGGCCAGCACCATTATGACATGTCTGGGCTTTATGAGGTCAGTGTGATGACGAGGCCTTCACGATTATGACATGTCTGGGCTTTATGAGGTCAGTGTGATGATGAGTCCTGCACCATTATGACATGTCTGGGCTTTATGAAGTCACTGTGATGATGAGACCTGCACCATTGCGACATGTCTGGACTTTATGAGGTCAGTGCCACGACGAGGCCAGCACCATTATGACATGTCTGGGCTTTATGAGGTCAGTGTGATGACGAGGCCTTCACGATTATGACATGTCTGGGCTTTATGAGGTCAGTGTGATGATGAGTCCTGCACCATTATGACATGACTGGGCTTTATGAAGTCACTGTGATGATGAGGCCTGCACCATTATGACATGTCTGGGCTTTATGGGGTCAGTACCATGATGAGAAGGCCTGCACAATTATGACATGTCTGGGCTTTATGAGGTCAGTGTGATGATGAGGCCTGCACCATTATGACATGTCTGGGCTTTATGAGGTCGGTTTTATGATGAGGCCTGCACCATTATGAGGTGTCTGGGCTTTCTACGGTCACTGTTATGATGAGGCCTGCACCATTATGACAGGTCTGGGCTTTATGAGGTCAGTGTGATGATGAGACCTGTACCATTATAAGGTGTCAGGGCTTTATGAGGTCACTGTGATGATGAGGCCTGCACCATTATGACATGAATGGGCATTATGAGGTCACTGTGATGATGAGGTCTGGACCATTATGTCATGTCTGGGCTTTATGAGGTCAGTGTGATGATGAGGCCTGCACCATTATGACATGTCTGGGCTTTATGAAGTCACTGTGATGATGAGGCCTGCACCATTATGACAGGTCTGGGGTTTTTGAGGTCACTGTGATGATGAGACCTGCACCATTATGACATGTCTGGGCTTTATGAGGTCACTGTGATGATGAGGCCTGCACCATTATGACATGTCTGGGTTTTATGAGGTCACTGTGATGATGAGAAGGCCTGCACCATTATGACATGTCTGGGCTTTATGAGGTCAGTGTGATGATGAGGCCTGCACCATTATGACATGTCTGGGCTTTATGCGGTCAGTGCCATGACGAGGCCTGCACCATTATGACATGTCTGGGCTTTATGAGGTCAGTGCCAAGAGGAGGCCTGAACCATTATGACATATCTGGGCTTCATGATGTCAGTGTGATGATGAGGCCTGCACCATTATGACATGTCTGGGCTTTATGAGGTCATTGCCATGATGAGACATGGACCATTATGACATGTCTGGGCTTTAAGAGGTCACTGTGATGACATGAGGAGGTCTGGACTATTATGACATGTCTGGGCTTTATGTGGTCAGTGCCATGAGGAGGTCTGAACCACTATGAGGTGTCTGGGCTTTATGAGATCAGTGCCATGATGAGGCCTGCACAATTATGACATGTCTGGGCTTTATGAGGTCAGTGCCATGACGAGGCCTGCACCATTATGACATGTCTGGGCTTTATGAGGTCAGTGTGATGATGAGGCCTGCACCATTATGACATGTCTGGGTTTTGAGAGGTCAGTGCCATGATGACGCCTGCACCATTATGACAGGTCTGGGCTTTATGAGGTCAGTGTGATGATGAGACCTGCACCATTATGACATGTCTGGGCTTTATGAAGTCACTGTGATGATGAGGCCTGCACCATTATGACATGTCTGGGCTTTATGAGGTCACTGTGATGATGAGGCCTGCACCATTATGAGGTGTCTTGGCTTTATGAGGTCACTGTGATGGTGAGACCTGCACCATTATGACATGTCTGGCCTTTATGAGGTCAGTGCCATGATGAGGCCTGCACCATTATGGCGTGACAGGGCTTTATGAGGTCACTGTGATTCTGAGACCTGCACCATTATGACATGTCTGGGCTTTATGAGGTCAGTGTGGTGATGGGACCTGCACCATTATGACATGTCTGGGCTTTATGAGGTCACTGTGATGATGAGGCCTGGACCATTGCGACATGTCTGGGCTTTATGAGGTTAGTGCCACGACGAGGCCAGCACCATTATGACATGTCTGGGCTTTATGAGGTCAGTGTGATGACGAGGCCTTCACGATTATGACATGTCTGGGCTTTATGAGGTCAGTGTGATGATGAGTCCTGCACCATTATGACATGTCTGGGCTTTAAGAAGTCACTGTGATGATGAGACCTGCACCATTGCGACATGTCTGGACTTTATGAGGTCAGTGCCACGACGAGGCCAGCACCATTATGACATGTCTGGGCTTTATGAGGTCAGTGTGATGACGAGGCCTTCACGATTATGACATGTCTGGGCTTTATGAGGTCAGTGTGATGATGAGTCCTGCACCATTATGACATGACTGGGCTTTATGAAGTCACTGTGATGATGAGGCCTGCACCATTATGACATGTCTGGGCTTTATGGGGTCAGTACCATGATGAGAAGGCCTGCACCATTATGACATGTCTGGGCTTTATGAGGTCAGTGTGATGATGAGGCCTGCACCATTATGACATGTCTGGGCTTTATGAGGTCGGTGTTATGATGAGGCCTGCACCATTATGAGGTGTCTGGGCTTTCTACGGTCACTGTTATGATGAGGCCTGCACCATTATGACAGGTCTGGGCTTTATGAGGTCAGTGTGATGATGAGACCTGTACCATTATAAGGTGTCAGGGCTTTATGAGGTCACTGTGATGATGAGGCCTGCACCATTATGACATGAATGGGCATTATGAGGTCACTGTGATGATGAGGTCTGGACCATTATGTCATGTCTGGGCTTTATGAGGTCACTGTGATGATGAGGCCTGGACCATTATGTCATGTCTGGGCTTTATGAGGTCAGTGTGATGATGAGGCCTGCATCATTATGACATGTCTGGGCATTATGAAGTCATTGTGATGATGAGGCCTGCAACATTATGACATGTCTGGGCTTTATGGGGTCAGTACCATGATGAGACCTGCACCATTATGACATGTCTGGGCTTTATGAGGTCGGTGTGATGATGAGAACTGCACCATTATGACATGTCTGGACTTTATGAGGTCACCGTGATGATGAAGCCTGCACCATCCTGACATGTCTGGGCTTTATGAGGTCACCGTGACGATGAGGCCTGCACCATTATGGCGTGCCTGGGCTTTATGAGGTCAGTGCCATGATGAGACATGGACCATTATGACATGTCTGGGCTTTAAGAGGTCACTGTGATGACATGAGGAGGTCTGGACTATTATGACATGTCTGGGCTTTATGTGGTCAGTGCCATGAGGAGGCCTGAACCACTATGAGGTGTCTGGGCTTTATGAGATCAGTGCCATGATGAGGCCTGCACAATTATGACATGTCTGGGCTTTATGAGGTCAGTGTGATGATGAGGCCTGCACCATTATGACATGTCTGGGCTTTATGAGGTCAGTGTGATGATGAGGCCTGCACCATTATGACATGTCTGGGTTTTGAGAGGTCAGTGCCATGATGACGCCTGCACCATTATGACAGGTCTGGGCTTTATGTGGTCACTGTGATGATGAGACCTGTACCATTATAAGGTGTCAGGGTTTTATGAGGTCACTGTGATGATGAGACCTGCACCATTATGACATGTCTGGGCTTTATGAGGTCACTGTGATTATGAGACATGAACCATTATGAGGTGTCTTGGCTTTATGAGGTCACTGTGATGGTGAGGCCTGCACCATTATGAGGTGTCTGGGCTTTATGAGGTCAGTGTGATGATGAGACCTGCACCATTATGACATGTCTGGGCTTTATGAGGTCACTGTGATGATGAGGCCTGCACCATTATGACATGTCTGGGCTTTATGAGGTCAGTGCCATGAGGAGGCCTGCACCATTATGAGGTGTCTGGGCTTTATGAGATCAGTGTGATGATGAGGCCTGCGCCAATTTGAGCCGTCTGGGCTTTATGAACTCAGTGTGATTTTGAGGCCTGCACCAATATGAGGTGTCTGGGCTTTATGAGGTCAGTGCCATGATGAGGCCTGCACCATTATGAGGTTCCTGGGTTTTATGAGGTCACTGAGAACATGCGACCTGGAACATTATGACATGTCTGGGCTTTATGATGTCAGTGTGATGATGAGAACTGCACCATTATGACATGTCTGGACTTTATGAGGTCACTGTGATGATGAGTCCTGCACCATTATGAGGTGTCTTGGCTTTATGAGGTCACTGTGATGATGAGACCTGCACCATTATGACATGTCTGGGCTTTGTGAGGTCAGTGCCATGATGAGACCTGCACCATTATGACATGTCTGGGCTTTATGTGGTCACTGTGATGATGAAGCCTGCACCATTAAGAAGTTTCTGGGCTTTATGAGGTCACTGTGATGATGAGACCTGCACCATTATGACATGTCTGGGCTTTATGAGGTCACTGTGATGATGAGGCCTGCACCATTATGAGGTGTCTTGGCTTTATGAGGTCACTGTGATGGTGAGGCCTGCACCATTATGACATGTCTGGCCTTTATGAGGTCAGTGTGATGATGAGGCCTGCACCATTATGGCGTGACAGGGCTTTATGAGGTCACTGTGATTCTGAGACCTGCACCATTATGACATGTCTGGGCTTTATGAGGTCAGTGTGGTGGTGGGACCTGCACCATTATGACATGTCTGGGCTTTATGAGGTCACTGTGATGATGAGGCCTGGACCATTGCGACATGTCTGGGCTTTATGAGGTTAGTGCCACGACGAGGCCAGCACCATTATGACATGTCTGGGCTTTATGAGGTCAGTGTGATGACGAGGCCTTCACGATTATGACATGTCTGGGCTTTATGAGGTCAGTGTGATGATGAGTCCTGCACCATTATGACATGTCTGGGCTTTATGAAGTCACTGTGATGATGAGACCTGCACCATTGCGACATGTCTGGACTTTATGAGGTCAGTGCCACGACGAGGCCAGCACCATTATGACATGTCTGGGCTTTATGAGGTCAGTGTGATGACGAGGCCTTCACGATTATGACATGTCTGGGCTTTATGAGGTCAGTGTGATGATGAGTCCTGCACCATTATGACATGACTGGGCTTTATGAAGTCACTGTGATGATGAGGCCTGCACCATTATGACATGTCTGGGCTTTATGGGGTCAGTACCATGATGAGAAGGCCTGCACAATTATGACATGTCTGGGCTTTATGAGGTCAGTGTGATGATGAGGCCTGCACCATTATGACATGTCTGGGCTTTATGAGGTCGGTTTTATGATGAGGCCTGCACCATTATGAGGTGTCTGGGCTTTCTACGGTCACTGTTATGATGAGGCCTGCACCATTATGACAGGTCTGGGCTTTATGAGGTCAGTGTGATGATGAGACCTGTACCATTATAAGGTGTCAGGGCTTTATGAGGTCACTGTGATGATGAGGCCTGCACCATTATGACATGAATGGGCATTATGAGGTCACTGTGATGATGAGGTCTGGACCATTATGTCATGTCTGGGCTTTATGAGGTCAGTGTGATGATGAGGCCTGCACCATTATGACATGTCTGGGCTTTATGAAGTCACTGTGATGATGAGGCCTGCACCATTATGACAGGTCTGGGGTTTTTGAGGTCACTGTGATGATGAGGCCTGCACCATTATGACATGTCTGGGCTTTATGAGGTCACTGTGATGATGAGGCCTGCACCATTATGACATGTCTGGGTTTTATGAGGTCACTGTGATGATGAGAAGGCCTGCACCATTATGACATGTCTGGGCTTTATGAGGTCAGTGTGATGATGAGGCCTGCACCATTATGACATGTCTGGGCTTTATGCGGTCAGTGCCATGACGAGGCCTGCACCATTATGACATGTCTGGGCTTTATGAGGTCAGTGCCAAGAGGAGGCCTGAACCATTATGACATATCTGGGCTTCATGATGTCAGTGTGATGATGAGGCCTGCACCATTATGACATGTCTGGGCTTTATGAGGTCATTGCCATGATGAGACATGGACCATTATGACATGTCTGGGCTTTAAGAGGTCACTGTGATGACATGAGGAGGTCTGGACTATTATGACATGTCTGGGCTTTATGTGGTCAGTGCCATGAGGAGGTCTGAACCACTATGAGGTGTCTGGGCTTTATGAGATCAGTGCCATGATGAGGCCTGCACAATTATGACATGTCTGGGCTTTATGAGGTCAGTGCCATGACGAGGCCTGCACCATTATGACATGTCTGGGCTTTATGAGGTCAGTGTGATGATGAGGCCTGCACCATTATGACATGTCTGGGTTTTGAGAGGTCAGTGCCATGATGACGCCTGCACCATTATGACAGGTCTGGGCTTTATGAGGTCAGTGTGATGATGAGACCTGCACCATTATGACATGTCTGGGCTTTATGAAGTCACTGTGATGATGAGGCCTGCACCATTATGACATGTCTGGGCTTTATGAGGTCACTGTGATGATGAGGCCTGCACCATTATGAGGTGTCTTGGCTTTATGAGGTCACTGTGATGGTGAGACCTGCACCATTATGACATGTCTGGCCTTTATGAGGTCAGTGCCATGATGAGGCCTGCACCATTATGGCGTGACAGGGCTTTATGAGGTCACTGTGATTCTGAGACCTGCACCATTATGACATGTCTGGGCTTTATGAGGTCAGTGTGGTGATGGGACCTGCACCATTATGACATGTCTGGGCTTTATGAGGTCACTGTGATGATGAGGCCTGGACCATTGCGACATGTCTGGGCTTTATGAGGTTAGTGCCACGACGAGGCCAGCACCATTATGACATGTCTGGGCTTTATGAGGTCAGTGTGATGACGAGGCCTTCACGATTATGACATGTCTGGGCTTTATGAGGTCAGTGTGATGATGAGTCCTGCACCATTATGACATGTCTGGGCTTTAAGAAGTCACTGTGATGATGAGACCTGCACCATTGCGACATGTCTGGACTTTATGAGGTCAGTGCCACGACGAGGCCAGCACCATTATGACATGTCTGGGCTTTATGAGGTCAGTGTGATGACGAGGCCTTCACGATTATGACATGTCTGGGCTTTATGAGGTCAGTGTGATGATGAGTCCTGCACCATTATGACATGACTGGGCTTTATGAAGTCACTGTGATGATGAGGCCTGCACCATTATGACATGTCTGGGCTTTATGGGGTCAGTACCATGATGAGAAGGCCTGCACCATTATGACATGTCTGGGCTTTATGAGGTCATTGTGATGATGAGGCCTGCACCATTATGACATGTCTGGGCTTTATGAGGTCGGTGTTATGATGAGGCCTGCACCATTATGAGGTGTCTGGGCTTTCTACGGTCACTGTTATGATGAGGCCTGCACCATTATGACAGGTCTGGGCTTTATGAGGTCAGTGTGATGATGAGACCTGTACCATTATAAGGTGTCAGGGCTTTATGAGGTCACTGTGATGATGAGGCCTGCACCATTATGACATGAATGGGCATTATGAGGTCACTGTGATGATGAGGTCTGGACCATTATGTCATGTCTGGGCTTTATGAGGTCACTGTGATGATTAGGCCTGGACCATTATGTCGTGTCTGGGCTTTATGAGGTCAGTGTGATGATGAGGCCTGCATCATTATGACATGTCTGGGCATTATGAAGTCATTGTGATGATGAGGCCTGCAACATTATGACATGTCTGGGCTTTATGGGGTCAGTACCATGATGAGACCTGCACCATTATGACATGTCTGGGCTTTATGAGGTCGGTGTGATGATGAGAACTGCACCATTATGACATGTCTGGACTTTATGAGGTCACCGTGATGATGAAGCCTGCACCATCCTGACATGTCTGGGCTTTATGAGGTCACCGTGACGATGAGGCCTGCACCATTATGGCGTGCCTGGGCTTTATGAGGTCAGTGCCATGATGAGACATGGACCATTATGACATGTCTGGGCTTTAAGAGGTCACTGTGATGACATGAGGAGGTCTGGACTATTATGACATGTCTGGGCTTTATGTGGTCAGTGCCATGAGGAGGCCTGAACCACTATGAGGTGTCTGGGCTTTATGAGATCAGTGCCATGATGAGGCCTGCACAATTATGACATGTCTGGGCTTTATGAGGTCAGTGTGATGATGAGGCCTGCACCATTATGACATGTCTGGGCTTTATGAGGTCAGTGTGATGATGAGGCCTGCACCATTATGACATGTCTGGGTTTTGAGAGGTCAGTGCCATGATGACACCTGCACCATTATGACAGGTCTGGGCTTTATGTGGTCACTGTGATGATGAGACCTGTACCATTATAAGGTGTCAGGGTTTTATGAGGTCACTGTGATGATGAGACCTGCACCATTATGACATGTCTGGGCTTTATGAGGTCACTGTGATTATGAGACATGAACCATTATGAGGTGTCTTGGCTTTATGAGGTCACTGTGATGGTGAGGCCTGCACCATTATGACATGTCTGGGCTTTATGAGGTCAGTGTGATGATGAGGCCTGCACCATTATGACATGTCTGGGCTTTATGAGGTCACTGTGATGATGAGGCCTGCACCATTATGACATGTCTGGGCTTTATGAGGTCAGTGCCATGAGGAGGCCTGCACCATTATGAGGTGTCTGGGCTTTATGAGATCAGTGTGATGATGAGGCCTGCGCCAATTTGAGCCGTCTGGGCTTTATGAACTCAGTGTGATTTTGAGGCCTGCACCAATATGAGGTGTCTGGGCTTTATGAGGTCAGTGCCATGATGAGGCCTGCACCATTATGAGGTTCCTGGGTTTTATGAGGTCACTGTGAACATGCGACCTGGAACATTATGACATGTCTGGGCTTTATGATGTCAGTGTGATGATGAGAACTGCACCATTATGACATGTCTGGACTTTATGAGGTCACTGTGATGATGAGTCCTGCACCATTATGAGGTGTCTTGGCTTTATGAGGTCACTGTGATGATGAGACCTGCACCATTATGACATGTCTGGGCTTTGTGAGGTCAGTGCCATGATGAGACCTGCACCATTATGACATGTCTGGGCTTTATGTGGTCACTGTGATGATGAAGCCTGCACCATTAAGAAGTTTCTGGGCTTTATGAGGTCACTGTGATGATGAGACCTGCACCATTATGACATGTCTGGGCTTTATGAGGTCACTGTGATGATGAGGCCTGCACCATTATGAGGTGCCTTGGCTTTATGAGGTCACTGTGATGGTGAGGCCTGCACCATTATGGCATGTCTGGGCTTTATGAGGTCAGTGTGATGATGAGGCCTGCACCATTATGACATGTCTGGGCTTTATGAGGTCACTGGGATGATGAGGCCTGCACCATTATGACATGTCTGGGCTTTATGAGGTCAGTGCCATGAGGAAGCCTGCACCATTATGAGGTGTCTGGGCTTGAAGAGGTCACTGTGATGACATGAGGAGACCTGCACCATTATGTCATGTCTGGGCTTTATGAGGTCACTGTGATGATGAGGCCTGCACCATTATGACATGTCTGGGCTTTATGAGGTCAGTGTGATGATGAGACCTGCACCATTATGACATGTCTGGGCTTTATGAGGTCGGTGTTATGATGAGGCCTGCACCATTATGACATGTCTGGGCTTTATGAGGTCAGTGTGATGATGAGACCTGCACCATTATGACATGTCTGGGCTTTATGCGGTCAGTGCCATGACGAGGCCTGCACCATTATGACATGTCTGGGCTTTATGAGGTCAGTGCCAAGAGGAAGCCTGAACCATTATGACATATCTGGGCTTCATGATGTCAGTGTGATGATGAGGCCTGCACCATTATGACATGTCTGGGCTTTATGAGGTCAGTGCCATGATGAGACATGGACCATTATGACATGTCTGGGCTTTAAGAGGTCACTGTGATGACATGAGGAGGTCTGGACTATTATGACATGTCTGGACTTTATGTGGTCAGTGCCATGAGGAGGCCTGAACCACTATGAGGTGTCTGGGCTTTATGAGATCAGTGCCATGATGAGGCCTGCACAATTATGACATGTCTGGGCTTTATGAGGTCACTGTGATGATGAGGCCTGCACCATTATGACATGTCTGGGCTTTATGAGGTCAGTGTGATGATGAGGCCTGCACCATTATGACATGTCTGGGTTTTGAGAGGTCAGTGCCATGATGACGCCTGCACCATTATGACATGTCTGGGCTTTATGAGGTCAACGTGATGATGAGACCTGCACCATTATGACATGTCTGGGATTTATGAAGTCACTGTGATGATGAGGCCTGCACCATTATGACATGTCTGGACTTTATGAGGTCACTGTGATGATGAGGCCTGCACCATTATGAGGTGTCTTGGCTTTATGAGGTCAGTGTGATGATGAGGCCTGTACCATTATGACATGTCTGGGCTTTATGAGGTCAGTGTGATGACGAGAAGGCCTGCACCATTATGACATGTCTGGGCTTTATGAGGTCACTGTGATGATGAGGCCTGGACCATTATGACATGTCTGGGCTTTATGAGGTCAGTGCCATGACGAGGCCTGCACCATTATGACATGTCTGGGCTTTATGAGGTCAGTGTGATGACGAGGCCTTCACGATTATGAAATGTCTGGGCTTTATGAGGTCAGTGTGATGATGAGTCCTGCACCATTATGACATGTCTGGGCTTTATGAAGTCACTGTGATGATGAGGCCTGGACCATTACGACATGTCTGGACTTTATGAGGTCAGTGCCACGACGAGGCCAGCACCATTATGACATGTCTGGGCTTTATGAGGTCAGTGTGATGACGAGGCCTTCACGATTATGACATGTCTGGGCTTTATGAGGTCAGTGTGATGATGAGTCCTGCACCATTATGACATGACTGGGCTTTATGAAGTCACTGTGATGATGAGGCCTGCACCATTATGACATGTCTGGGCTTTATGAGGTCAGTACCATGATGAGACCTGCACCATTATGACATGTCTGGGCTTTATGAGGTCAGTGTGATGATGAGAACTGCACCATTATGACATGTCTGGGCTTTATGAGGTCACTGTTATGATGAAGCCTTCACCATGCTGACATGTCTGGGCTTTATGAGGTCACCGTGACGATGAGGCCTGCACCATTATGACATGTCTGGGCTTTATGAGGTCAATTTGTTTATGAGACCTGCACCATTATGGCGTGTCTGGGCTTTATGAGGTCAGTGCCATGAGGAGTCCTGCACCATTATGACATGTCTGGGCTTTATGAGGTCACTGTGATGATGAGAAGGCCTGCACCATTATGACATGTCTGGGCTTTATGAGGTCACTGTGATGATGAGAAGGCCTGCACCATTATGACATGTCTGGGCTTTATGAGGTCAGTGTGATGATGAGGCCTGCACGATTATGACATGTCTGGGCTTTATGAGGTCGTTGTTATGATGAGGCCTGCACCATTATGACAGGTCTGAGCTTTATGAGGTCAGTGTGATGATGAGACCTGTACCATTATAAGGTGTCAGGGCTTTATGAGGTCACTGTGATGATGAGGTCTGCACCATTATGACATGAATGGGCTTTATGAGGTCACTGTGATGATGAGGCCTGGACCATTATGTCATGTCTGGGCTTTATGAGGTCAGTGTGATGATGAGGCCTGCACCATTATGACATGTCTGGGCTTTATGAAGTCACTGTGATGATGAGGCCTGCACCATTATGACAGGTCTGGTGTTTATGAGGTCACTGTGATGACGAGGCCTGCACCATTATGACATGTCTGGGCTTTATGAGGTCACTGTGATGATGAGGCCTGGACCATTATGACATGTCAGGGCTTTATGAGGTCAGTGCCACGAGGAGGCCTGCACCATTATGACATGTCTGGGCTTTATGAGATCAGTGTGATGACAATGCCTTCACGATTATGACATGTCTGGGATTTATGAGGTCACTGTGATGATGAGGCCTGGACCATTATGTCATGTCTGGGCTTTATGAGGTCAGTGTGATGATGAGGCCTGCACCATTATGACATGTCTGGGCTTTATGAAGTCACTGTGATGATGAGGCCTGCAACATTATGACATGTCTGGGCTTTATGGGGTCACTACCATGATGAGACCTGCACCATTATGACATGTCTGGGCTTTATGAGGTCAGTGTGATGATGAGAACTGCACCATTATGACATGTCTGGACTTTATGAGGTCAGTGCCATGAGGAGGCCTGCACCATTATGACATGTCTGGGCTTTATGAGGTCACTGTCATGATGAGGCCTGCACCATTATGACATGTCTGGGCTTTATGAAGTCACTGTGATGATGAGGCCTGGACCATTACGACATGTCTGGACTTTATGAGGTCAGTGCCACGACGAGGCCAGCACCATTATGACATGTCTGGGTTTATGAAGTCAGTGTGATGACGAGGCCTTCACGATTATGACATGTCTGGGCTTTATGAGGTCAGTGTGATGATGAGTCCTGCACCATTATGACATGACTGGGCTTTATGAAGTCACTGTGATGATGAGGCCTGCACCATTATGACATGTCTGGGCTTTATGAGGTCAGTACCATGATGAGACCTGCACCATTATGACATGTCTGGGCTTTATGAGGTCAGTGTGATGATGAGAACTGCACCATTATGACATGTCTGGGCTTTATGAGGTCAGTGTGATGATGAAGCCTTCACCATGCTGACATGTCTGGGCTTTATGAGGTCACCGTGACGATGAGGCCTGCACCATTATGACATGTCTGGGCTTTATGAGGTCAATTTGTTTATGAGACCTGCACCATTATGGCGTGTCTGGGCTTTATGAGGTCAGTGCCATGAGGAGGCCTGCACCATTATGACATGTCTGGGCTTTATGAGGTCACTGTGATGATGAGAAGGCCTGCACCATTATGACATGTCTGGGCTTTATGAGGTCAGTGTGATGATGAGGCCTGCACCATTATGACATGTCTGGGCTTTATGAGGTCGTTGTTATGATGAGGCCTGCACCATTATGACATGTCAGGACTTTATGAGGTCACTGTTATGATGAGGCCTGCACCATTATGACAGGTCTGGGCTTTATTAGGTCAGTGTGATGATGAGACCTGTACCATTATAAGGTGTCAGGGCTTTATGAGGTCAGTGTGATGATGAGGTCTGCACCATTATGACATGAATGGGCTTTATGAGGTCACTGTGATGATGAGGCCTGCACCATTATGTCATGTCTGGGCTTTATGAGGTCAGTGTGATGATGAGGCCTGCACCATTATGACATGTCTGGCTTTATGAAGTCACTGTTATGATGAGGCCTGCACCATTATGACAGGTCTGGTGTTTATGAGGTCACTGTGATGACGAGGCCTGCACCATTATGACATGTCTGGGCTTTATGAGGTCAGTGTGATGGTGAGGCCTGAACTATTATGACATGTCTGGGCTTTATGAAGTCAGTGTGATGCTGAGACCTGCACCATTATGACATGTCTGGGCTTTATGAGTTCAGTGTTATGATGAGACCTGCACCATCCTGACATGTCTGGGCTTTATGAGGTCACCGTGACGATGAGGCCTGCACCATTATGGCGTGTCTGGGCTTTATGAGGTCAGTGCCATGAGGAGGCCTGCACCATTATGACATGTCTGGGCTTTATGAGGTCACTGTCATGATGAGGCCTGCACCATTATGACATGTCTGGGCTTTATGAGGTCACTGTGATGATGAGAAGGCCTGCACCATTATGACATGTCTGGGCGTTATGAGGTCAGTGTGATGATGAGGCCTGCACCATTATGACATGTCAGGGTTTTATGAGGTCACTGTTATGATGAGTCCTGCACCATTATCACAGGTCTGGGCTTTATGTGGTCACTCTGATGATGAGACTTGTACCATTATAAGGTGTCAGGTCTTTATGAGGTCACTGTGATGATGAGACCTGCACCATTATGACATGTCTGGGCTTTATGAGGTCACTGTGATGATGAGACCTGCACCATTATGAGGTGTCTTGGCTTTATGTGGTCACTGTGACGGTGAGGCCTGCACCATTATGAGGTGTCTGGGCTTTATGAGGTCACTGTGATGATGAGACCTGCACCATTATGACATGTCTGGGCTTTATGAGGTCACTGTGATGATGAGGCCTGCACCATTATGACATGTCTGGGCTTTATGAGGTCAGTGCCATGAGGAGGCCTGCACCATTATGAGGTGTCTGGGCTTTATGAGATCAGTGTGATGATGAGGCCTGCGCCAATTTGAGCCGTCTGGGCTTTATGAACTCAGTGTGATTTTGAGGCCTGCACCAATATGAGGTGTCTGGGCTTTATGAGGTCAGTGCCATGATGAGACCTGAACCATTATGAGGTGCCTGGGTTTTATGAGGTCACTGTGAACATGCGACCGGGAACAGTATGACATGTCTGGGCTTTATGAGGTCAGTGTGATGATGAGAACTGCACCATTATGACATGTCTGGGCTTTATGAGGTCACTGTGATGATGAGACCTGCACCATTATGAGGTGTCTTGGCTTTATGAGGTCACTGTGATGATGAGACCTGCACCATTATGTCATGTCTGGGCTTTGTGAGGTTAGTGCCATGATGAGACCTGCACCATTATGACATGTCTGGGCTTTATGAGGTCACTGTGATGATGAAGCCTGCACCATTAAGACGTTTCTGGGCTTTATGAGGTCACTGTGATGATGAGACCTGCACCATTATGACATGTCTGGGCTTTTTGAGGTCAGTGTGATGATGAGACCTGCACCATTATGACGTGTCTGGGCTTTATGAGGTCACTGTGATGATGAGACCTGCACCATTATGACATGTCTGGGCTTTATGAGGTCAGTGCCATGAGGAGGCCTGCACCATTATGAGGTGTCTGGGCTTTATGAGGTCACCGTGACGATGAGGCCTGCACCATTATGACATGTCTGGGCTTTATGAGGTCACTGTGGTGATGAGGTCTGCACCATTATGACATGCTGGGCTTTATGAGGTCAGTGCCATGATGAGACATGAACCATTATGACATATCTGGGCTTTAAGAGGTCACTGTGATGACATGAGGAGGCCTGCACCATTATGTCATGTCTGGGCTTTATGAGGTCACTGTGATGATGAGGCCTGCACCATTATGACATGTCTGGGCTTTATGAGGTCAGTGTGATGATGAGAACTGCACCATTATGACATGTCTGGGCTTTATGAGGTCAGTGCCATGATGACGCCTGGACCATTATGACATGTCTGGGCTTTATGTGGTCAGTGTGATGATGAAGCCTGCACCATTAAGACGTTTCTGGGCTTTATGAGGTCAGTGTGATGATGAGAACTGCACCATTATGACATGTCTGGGCTTTATGAGGTCAGTGTGATGATGAGGCCTGCACCATTATGACATGTCTGGGCTTTATGAGGTCAGTGCCATGATGAGACATGAACCATTATGACATATCTGGGCTTTAAGAGGTCACTGTGATGACATGAGGAGGCCTGCACCATTATGTCATGTCTGGGCTTTATGAGGTCACTGTGATGATGAGGCCTGCACCATTATGACATGTCTGGGCTTTATGAGGTCAGTGTGATGATGAGGCCTGCACCATTATGACATGTCTGGGCTTTCTGAGGTCACTGTTGTGATGAGGCCTGCACCATTATGACATGACTGGGCTTTATGAGGTCAGTGCCAAGAGGAGGCCTGAACCATTATGACATATCTGGGCTTCATGATGTCAGTGTGATGATGAGGCCTGCACCATTATGACATGTCTGGGCTTTATGAGGTCAGTGCCATGATGAGACATGGACCATTATGACATGTCTGGGCTTTAAGAGGTCACTGTGATGACATGAGGAGGTCTGGACTATTATGACATGTCTGGGCTTTATGTGGTCAGTGCCATGAGGAGGCCTGAACCACTATGAGGTGTCTGGGCTTTATGAGATCAGTGCCATGATGAGGCCTGCACAATTATGACATGTCTGGGCTTTATGAGTCAGTGTGATGATGAGGCCTGCACCATTATGACATGTCTGGGCTTTATGAGGTCAGTGTGATGATGAGGCCTGCACCATTATGACATGTCTGGGTTTTGAGAGGTCAGTGCCATGATGACGCCTGCACCATTATGACATGTCTGGGCTTTATGAGGTCAATGTGATGATGAGACCTGCACCATTATGACATGTCTGGGCTTTATGAAGTTACTGTGATTATGAGGCCTGCACCATTATGACATGTCTGGACTTTATGAGGTCACTGTGACGATGAGGCCTGCACCATTATGAGGTGTCTTGGCTTTATGAGGTCACTGTGATGGTGAGGCCTGTACCAATATGACATGTCTGGCCTTTATGAGGTCAGTGCCATGATGAGGTCTGCACCATTATGGCGTGTCAGGGCTTTATGAGGTCACTGTGATTCTGAGACCTGCACCATTATGACATGTCTGGGCTTTATGAGGTCAGTGTGATGATGAGAAGGCCTGCACCATTATGACATGTCTGGGCTTTATGAGGTCACTGTGATGATGAGGCCTGGACCATTATGACATGTCTGGGCTTTATGAGGTCAGTGTGATGATGAGGCCTGCACCATTATGACATGTCTGGCCTTTATGAGGTCAGTGCCATGATGAGGTCTGCACCATTATGGCGTGTCAGGGCTTTATGAGGTCACTGTGATTCTGAGACCTGCACCATTATGACATGTCTGGGCTTTATGAGGTCAGTGTGATGATGAGAAGGCCTGCACCATTATGACATGTCTGGGCTTTATGAGGTCACTGTGATGATGAGGCCTGGACCATTATGACATGTCTGGGCTTTATGAGGTCAGTGTGATGATGAGGCCTGCACCATTATGACATGTCTGGGCTTTATGAGGTCAGTGTGATGACGAGGCCTTCACGATTATGACATGTCTGGGCTTTATGAGGTCAGTGTGATGATGAGTCCTGCACCATTATGACATGTCTGGGCTTTATGAAGTCACTGTGATGATGAGGCCTGGACCATTACGACATGTCTGGACTTTATGAGGTCAGTGCCACGACGAGGCCAGCACCATTATGACATGTCTGGGCTTTATGAGGTCAGTGTGATGACGAGGCCTTCACGATTATGACATGTCTGGGCTTTATGAGGTCAGTGTGATGATGAGTCCTGCACCATTATGACATGACTGGGCTTTATGAAGTCACTGTGATGATGAGGCCTGCACCATTATGACATGTCTGGGCTTTATGAGGTCAGTACCATGATGAGACCTGCACCATTATGACATGTCTGGGCTTTATGAGGTCAGTGTGATGATGAGAACTGCACCATTATGACATGTCTGGGCTTTATGAGGTCACTGTTATGATGAAGCCTTCACCATGCTGACATGTCTGGGCTTTATGAGGTCACCGTGACGATGAGGCCTGCACCATTATGACATGTCTGGGCTTTATGAGGTCAATTTGTTTATGAGACCTGCACCATTATGGCGTGTCTGGGCTTTATGAGGTCAGTGCCATGAGGAGGCCTGCACCATTATGACATGTCTGGGCTTTATGAGGTCACTGTGATGATGAGAAGGCCTGCACCATTATGACATGTCTGGGCTTTATGAGGTCACTGTGATGATGAGGCCTGCACCATTATGACATGTCTGGGCTTTATGAGGTCGTTGTTATGATGAGGCCTGCACCATTATGACAGGTCTGGGCTTTATGAGGTCAGTGTGATGATGAGACCTGTACCATTATAAGGTGTCAGGGCTTTATGAGCTCACTGTGATGATGAGGTCTGCACCATTATGACATGAATGGGCTTTATGAGGTCACTGTGATGATGAGGCCTGGACCATTATGTCATGTCTGGGCTTTATGAGGTCAGTGTGATGATGAGGCCTGCACCATTATGACATGTCTGGGCTTTATGAAGTCACTGTGATGATGAGGCCTGCACCATTATGACAGGTCTTGTGTTTATGAGGTCACTGTGATGACGAGGCCTGCACCATTATGACATGTCTGGGCTTTATGAGGTCAGTGTGATGGTGAGGCCTGTACCATTATGACATGTCTGGGCTTTATGAAGTCAGTGTGATGCTGAGACCTGCACCATTATGACATGTCTGGGCTTTATGAGTTCAGTGTTATGATGAGACCTGCACCATTATGACATGTCTGGGCTTTATGAGGTCACTGTGATGATGAGGCCTGGACCATTATGACATGTCAGGGCTTTATGAGGTCAGTGCCACGAGGAGGCCTGCACCATTATGACATGTCTGGGCTTTATGAGATCAGTGTGATGACAATGCCTTCACGATTATGACATGTCTGGGCTTTATGAGGTCAGTGTGATGATGAGTCCTGCACCATTATGACATTTCTGGGCTTTAAGAGGTCACTGTGATGATGAGGCCTGGACCATTATGTCATGTCTGGGCTTTATGATGTCAGTGTGATGATGAGGCCTGCACCATTATGACATGTCTGGGCTTTATGAAGTCACTGTGATGATGAGGCCTGCAACATTATGACATGTCTGGGCTTTATGGGGTCAGTACCATGATGAGACCTGCACCATTATGACATGTCTGGGCTTTATGAGGTCAGTGTGATGATGAGAACTGCACCATTATGACATGTCTGGACTTTATGAGGTCACTGTTATGATGAAGCCTGCACCATTATGACATGTCTGGGCTTTATGAGGTCACCGTGACGATGAGGCCTGCACCATTATGGCGTGTCTGGGCTTTATGAGGTCAGTGCCATGAGGAGGCCTGCACCATTGTGACATGTCTGGGCTTTATGAGGTCTCTGTCATGATGAGGCCTGCACCATTATGACATGTCTGGGCTTTATGAGGTCACTGTGATGATGAGAAGGCCTGCACCATTATGACATGTCTGGGCGTTATGAGGTCAGTGTGATGATGAGGCCTGCACCATTATGACATGTCAGGGCTTTATGAGGTCACTGTTATGATGAGGCCTGCACCATTATGACAGGTCTGGGCTTTATGTGGTCACTCTGATGATGAGACCTGTACCATTATAAGGTGTCAGGGCTTTATGAGGTCACTGTGATGATGAGACCTGCACCATTATGACATGTCTGGGCTTTATGAGGTCACTGTGATGATGAGACCTGCACCATTATGAGGTGTCTTGGCTTTATGTGGTCACTGTGACGGTGAGGCCTGCACCATTATGAGGTGTCTGGGCTTTATGAGGTCAGTGTGATGATGAGACCTGCACCATTATGACATGTCTGGGCTTTATGAGGTCACTGTGATGATGAGGCCTGCACCATTATGACATGTCTGGGCTTTATGAGGTCAGTGCCATGAGGAGGCCTGCACCATTATGAGGTGTCTGGGCTTTATGAGATCAGTGTGATGATGAGGCCTGCGCCAATTTGAGCCGTCTGGGCTTTATGAACTCAGTGTGATTTTGAGGCCTGCACCAATATGAGGTGTCTGGGCTTTATGAGGTCAGTGCCATGATGAGACCTGCACCATTATGAGGTGCCTGGGTTTTATGAGGTCACTGTGAACATGCGACCTGGAACATTATGACATGTCTGGGCTTTATGAGGACAGTGTGATGATGAGAACTGCACCATTATGACATGTCTGGGCTTTATGAGGTCACTGTGATGATGAGACCTGCACCATTATGAGGTGTCTTGGCTTTATGAGGTCACTGTGATGATGAGACCTGCACCATTATGTCATGTCTGGGCTTTGTGAGGTTAGTGCCATGATGAGACCTGCACCATTATGACATGTCTGGGCTTTATGAGGTCACTGTGATGATGAAGCCTGCACCATTAAGACGTTTCTGGGCTTTATGAGGTCACTGTGATGATGAGACCTGCACCATTATGACATGTCTGGGCTTTTTGAGGTCAGTGTGATGATGAGACCTGCACCATTATGACATGTCTGGGCTTTATGAGGTCACTGTGATGGTGAGACCTGCACCATTATGACATGTCTGGGCTTTATGAGGTCAGTGCCATGAGGAGGCCTGCACCATTATGAGGTGTCTGGGCTTTATGAGGTCACCGTGACGATGAGGCCTGCACCATTATGACATGTCTGGGCTTTATGAGGTCACTGTGGTGATGAGGTCTGCACCATTATGACATGCTGGGCTTTATGAGGTCAGTGCCATGATGAGACATGAACCATTATGACATATCTGGGCTTTAAGAGGTCACTGTGATGACATGAGGAGGCCTGCACCATTATGTCATGTCTGGGCTTTATGAGGTCACTGTGATGATGAGGCCTGCACCATTATGACATGTCTGGGCTTTATGAGGTCAGTGTGATGATGAGAACTGCACCATTATGACATGTCTGGGCTTTATGAGGTCAGTGCCATGATGACGCCTGCACCATTATGACATGTCTGGGCTTTATGTGGTCACTGTGATGATGAAGCCTGCACCATTAAGACGTTTCTGGGCTTTATGAGGTCAGTGTGATGATGAGAACTGCACCATTATGACATGTCTGGGCTTTATGAGGTCAGTGTGATGATGAGGCCTGCACCATTATGACATGTCTGGGCTTTATGAGGTCAGTGCCATGATGAGACATGAACCATTATGACATATCTGGGCTTTATGAGGTCACTGTGATGACATGAGGAGGCCTACACCATTATGTCATGTCTGGGCTTTATGAGGTCACTGTGATGATGAGGCCTGCACCATTATGACATGTCTGGGCTTTATGAGGTCAGTGTGATGATGAGGCCTGCACCATTATGACATGTCTGGCTTTTTGAGGTCGGTGTAATGATGAGGCCTGCACCATTATGACATGTCAGGGCTTTCTGAGGTCACTGTTGTGATGAGGCCTGCACCATTATGACAGGTCTGGGCTTTATGAGGTCACTGTTATGGTGAGACCTGTACCATTATAAGGTGTCAGGGCTTTATGAGGTCACTGTGATGATGAGTCCTGCACCATTATGACATGACTGGACTTTATGATGTCAGTGCCAAGAGGAGGCCTGAACCATTATGACATATCTGGGCTTCATGATGTCAGTGTGATGATGAGGCCTGCACCATTATGACATGTCTGGGCTTTATGAGGTCAGTGCCATGATGAGACATGGACCATTATGACATGTCTGGGCTTTAAGAGGTCACTGTGATGACATGAGGAGGTCTGGACTATTATGACATGTCTGGGCTTTATGAGGTCAGTGCCATGAGGAGGCGTGAACCACTATGAGGTGTCTGGGCTTTATGAGATCAGTGTGATGATGAGGCCTGCACAATTATGACATGTCTGGGCTTTATGAGGTCAGTGCCATGAGGAGGCCTGCACCATTATGAGGTGTCTGGGCTTTATGAGATCAGTGTGATGATGAGGCCTGCGCCAATTTGAGCCGTCTGGGCTTTATGAACTCAGTGTGATTTTGAGGCCTGCACCAATATGAGGTGTCTGGGCTTTATGAGGTCAGTGCCATGATGAGACCTGCACCATTATGAGGTGCCTGGGTTTTATGAGGTCACTGTGAACATGCGACCTGCAACATTATGACATGTCTGGGCTTTATGAGGTCAGTGTGATGATGAGAACTGCACCATTATGACATGTCTGGGCTTTATGAGGTCAGTGCCATGATGAGACCTGCACCATTATGTCATGTCTGGGCTTTATGTGGTCACTGTGATGATGAAGCCTGCACCATTAAGACATTTCTGGGCTTTATGAGGTCAGTGTGATGATGAGACCTGCACCATTATGACATGTCTGGGCTTTATGAGGTCACTGTGAGGATGAGGCCTGCACCATTATGACATGTCTGGGCTTTATGAGGTCAGTGCCATGAGGAGGCCTGCACCATTATGAGGTGTCTGGGCTTTATGAGATCAGTGTGATGATGAGAAGGCCTGCACCATTATGACATGTCTGGGCGTTATGAGGTCAGTGTGATGATGAGGCCTGCACCATTATGACATGTCAGGGCTTTATGAGGTCACTGTTATGATGAGGCCTGCACCATTATGACAGGTCTGGGCTTTATGTGGTCACTCTGATGATGAGACCTGTACCATTATAAGGTGTCAGGGCTTTATGAGGTCACTGTGATGATGAGACCTGCACCATTATGACATGTCTGGGCTTTATGAGGTCAGTGTGATGATGAGACCTGCACCATTATGACATGTCTGGGCTTTATGAGGTCAGTGCCATGAGGAGGCCTGCACCATTATGAGGTGTCTGGGCTTTATGAGATCAGTGTGATGATGAGGCCTGCGCCAATTTGAGCCGTCTGGGCTTTATGAACTCAGTGTGATTTTGAGGCCTGCACCAATATGAGGTGTCTGGGCTTTATGAGGTCAGTGCCATGATGAGACCTGCACCATTATGAGGTGCCTGGGTTTTATGAGGTCACTGTGAACATGCGACCTGGAACATTATGACATGTCTGGGCTTTATGAGGTCAGTGTGATGATGAGAACTGCACCATTATGACATGTCAGGGCTTTCTGAGGTCACTGTTGTGATGAGGCATGCACCATTATGACAGGTCTGGGCTTTATGAGGTCACTGTTATGGTGAGACCTGTACCATTATAAGGTGTCAGGACTTTATGAGGTCACTGTGATGATGAGGTCTGCACCATTATGACATGACTGGGCTTTATGAGGTCAGTGCCAAGAGGAGGCCTGAACCATTATGACATATCTGGGCTTCATGATGTCAGTGTGATGATGAGGCCTGCACCATTATGACATGTCTGGGCTTTATGAGGTCAGTGCCATGATGAGACATGGACCATTATGACATGTCTGGGCTTTAAGAGGTCACTGTGATGACATGAGGAGGTCTGGACTATTATGACATGTCTGGGCTTTATGTGGTCAGTGCCATGAGGAGGCCTGAACCACTATGAGGTGTCTGGGCTTTATGAGATCAGTGCCATGATGAGGCCTGCACAATTATGACATGTCTGGGCTTTATGAGGTCAGTGTGATGATGAGGCCTGCACCATTATGACATGTCTGGGCTTTATGAGGTCAGTGTGATGATGAGGCCTGCACCATTATGACATGTCTGGGTTTTGAGAGGTCAGTGCCATGATGACGCCTGCACCATTATGACATGTCTGGGCTTTATGAGGTCAATGTGATGATGAGACCTGCACCATTATGACATGTCTGGGCTTTATGAAGTTACTGTGATGATGAGGCCTGCACCATTATGACATGTCTGGACTTTATGAGGTCACTGTGACGAAGAGGCCTGCACCATTATGAGGTGTCTTGGCTTTATGAGGTCACTGTGATGGTGAGGCCTGTACCATTATGACATGTCTGGCCTTTATGAGGTCAGTGTCATGATGAGGTCTGCACCATTATGGCGTGTCAGGGCTTTATGAGGTCAGTGTGATGATGAGTCCTGCACCATTATGACATGTCTGGGCTTTATGAGGTCAGTGTGATGATGAGAAGGCCTGCACCATTATGACATGTCTGGGCTTTATGAGGTCACTTTCATGATGAGGCCTGGACCATTATGACATGTCTGGGCTTTATGAGGTCAGTGCCATGACGAGGCCTGCACCATTATGACATGTCTGGGCTTTATGAGGTCAGTGTGATAACGAGGCCTTCACGATTATGACATGTCTGGGCTTTATGAGGTCAGTGTGATGATGAGTCCTGCACCATTATGACATGTCTGGGCTTTATGAAGTCACTGTGATGATGAGGCCTGGACCATTACGACATGTCTGGACTTTATGAGGTCAGTGCCACGACGAGGCCAGCACCATTATGACATGTCTGGGCTTTATGAGGTCAGTGTGATGACGAGGCCTTCACGATTATGACATGTCTGGGCTTTATGAGGTCAGTGTGATGATGAGTCCTGCACCATTATGACATGACTGGGCTTTATGAAGTCACTGTGATGATGAGGCCTGCACCATTATGACATGTCTGGGCTTTATGAGGTCAGTACCATGATGAGACCTGCACCATTATGACATGTCTGGGCTTTATGAGGTCAGTGTGATGATGAGAACTGCACCATTATGACATGTCTGGGCTTTATGAGGTCACTGTTATGATGAAGCCTTCACCATGCTGACATGTCTGGGCTTTATGAGGTCACCGTGACGATGAGGCCTGCACCATCATGACATGTCTGGGCTTTATGAGGTCAATTTGTTTATGAGACCTGCACCATTATGGCGTGTCTGGGCTTTATGAGGTCAGTGCCATGAGGAGGCCTGCACCATTATGACATGTCTGGGCTTTATGAGGTCACTGTGATGATGAGAAGGCCTGCACCATTATGACATGTCTGGGCTTTATGAGGTCACTGTGATGATGAGGCCTGCACCATTATGACATGTCTGGGCTTTATGAGGTCGTTGTTATGATGAGGCCTGCACCATTATGACAGGTCTGGGCTTTATGAGGTCAGTGTGATGATGAGACCTGTACCATTATAAGGTGTCAGGGCTTTATGAGCTCACTGTGATGATGAGGTCTGCACCATTATGACATGAATGGGCTTTATGAGGTCACTGTGATGATGAGGCCTGGACCATTATGTCATGTCTGGGCTTTATGAGGTCAGTGTGATGATGAGGCCTGCACCATTATGACATGTCTGGGCTTTATGAAGTCACTGTGATGATGAGGCCTGCACCATTATGACAGGTCTGGTGTTTATGAGGTCACTGTGATGACGAGGCCTGCACCATTATGACATGTCTGGGCTTTATGAGGTCAGTGTGATGGTGAGGCCTGTACCATTATGACATGTCTGGGCTTTATGAAGTCAGTGTGATGCTGAGACCTGCACCATTATGACATGTCTGGGCTTTATGAGTTCAGTGTTATGATGAGACCTGCACCATTATGACATGTCTGGGCTTTATGAGGTCACTGTGATGATGAGGCCTGGACCATTATGACATGTCAGGGCTTTATGAGGTCAGTGCCACGAGGAGGCCTGCACCATTATGACATGTCTGGGCTTTATGAGATCAGTGTGATGACAATGCCTTCACGATTATGACATGTCTGGGCTTTATGAGGTCAGTGTGATGATGAGTCCTGCACCATTATGACATGTCTGGGCTTTAAGAGGTCACTGTGATGATGAGGCCTGGACCATTATGTCATGTCTGGGCTTTATGATGTCAGTGTGATGATGAGGCCTGCACCATTATGACATGTCTGGGCTTTATGAAGTCACTGTGATGATGAGGCCTGCAACATTATGACATGTCTGGGCTTTATGGGGTCAGTACCATGATGAGACCTGCACCATTATGACATGTCTGGGCTTTATGAGGTCAGTGTGATGATGAGAACTGCACCATTATGACATGTCTGGACTTTATGAGGTCACTGTTATGATGAAGCCTGCACCATCCTGACATGTCTGGGCTTTATGAGGTCACCGTGACGATGAGGCCTGCACCATTATGGCGTGTCTGGGCTTTATGAAGTCAGTGCCATGAGGAGGCCTGCACCATTGTGACATGTCTGGGCTTTATGAGGTCTCTGTCATGATGAGGCCTGCACCATTATGACATGTCTGGGCTTTATGAGGTCAGTGTGATGATGAGAAGGCCTGCACCATTATGACATGTCTGGGCGTTATGAGGTCAGTGTGATGATGAGGCCTGCACCATTATGACATGTCAGGGCTTTATGAGGTCACTGTTATGATGAGGCCTGCACCATTATGACAGGTCTGGGCTTTATGTGGTCACTCTGATGATGAGACCTGTACCATTATAAGGTGTCAGGGCTTTATGAGGTCACTGTGATGATGAGACCTGCACCATTATGACATGTCTGGGCTTTATGAGGTCACTGTGATGATGAGACCTGCACCATTATGAGGTGTCTTGGCTTTATGTGGTCACTGTGACGGTGAGGCCTGCACCATTATGAGGTGTCTGGGCTTTATGAGGTCAGTGTGATGATGAGACCTGCACCATTATGACATGTCTGGGCTTTATGAGGTCACTGTGATGATGAGGCCTGCACCATTATGACATGTCTGGGCTTTATGAGGTCAGTGCCATGAGGAGGCCTGCACCATTATGAGGTGTCTGGGCTTTATGAGATCAGTGTGATGATGAGGCCTGCGCCAATTTGAGCCGTCTGGGCTTTATGAACTCAGTGTGATTTTGAGGCCTGCACCAATATGAGGTGTCTGGGCTTTATGAGGTCAGTGCCATGATGAGACCTGCACCATTATGAGGTGCCTGGGTTTTATGAGGTCACTGTGAACATGCGACCTGGAACATTATGACATGTCTGGGCTTTATGAGGTCAGTGTGATGATGAGAACTGCACCATTATGACATGTCTGGGCTTTATGAGGTCAGTGTGATGATGAGACCTGCACCATTATGAGGTGTCTTGGCTTTATGAGGTCACTGTGATGATGAGACCTGCACCATTATGTCATGTCTGGGCTTTGTGAGGTTAGTGCCATGATGAGACCTGCACCATTATGACATGTCTGGGCTTTATGAGGTCACTGTGATGATGAAGCCTGCACCATTAAGACGTTTCTGGGCTTTATGAGGTCACTGTGATGATGAGACCTGCACAATTATGACATGTCTGGGCTTTATGAGGTCAGTGTGATGATGAGACCTGCACCATTATGACATGTCTGGGCTTTATGAGGTCACTGTGATGATGAGACCTGCACCATTATGACATGTCTGGGCTTTATGAGGTCACTGTGGTGATGAGGTCTGCACCATTATGACATGCTGGGCTTTATGAGGTCAGTGCCATGATGAGACATGAACCATTATGACATATCTGGGCTTTAAGAGGTCACTGTGATGACATGAGGAGGCCTGCACCATTATGTCATTTCTGGGCTTTATGAGGTCACTGTGATGATGAGGCCTGCACCATTATGACATGTCTGGGCTTTATGAGGTCAGTGTGATGATGAGAACTGCACCATTATGACATGTCTGGGCTTTATGAGGTCAGTGCCATGATGACGCCTGCACCATTATGACATGTCTGGGCTTTATGTGGTCACTGTGATGATGAAGCCTGCACCATTAAGACGTTTCTGGGCTTTATGAGGTCAGTGTGATGATGAGGCCTGCACCATTATGACAGGTCTGGGCTTTATGAGGTCACTGTTATGGTGAGACCTGTACCATTATAAGGTGTCAGGGCTTTATGAGGTCACTGTGATGATGAGGCCTGCACCATTATGACATGACTGGGCTTTATGATGTCAGTGCCAAGAGGAGGCCTGAACCATTATGACATATCTGGGCTTCATGATGTCAGTGTGATGATGAGGCCTGCACCATTATGACATGTCTGGGCTTTATGAGGTCAGTGCCATGATGAGACATGGACCATTATGACATGTCTGGGCTTTAAGAGGTCACTGTGATGACATGAGGAGGTCTGGACTATTATGACATGTCTGGGCTTTATGAGGTCAGTGCCATGAGGAGGCCTGCACCATTATGAGGTGTCTGGGCTTTATGAGATCAGTGTGATGATGAGGCCTGCGCCAATTTGAGCCGTCTGGGCTTTATGAACTCAGTGTGATTTTGAGGCCTGCACCAATATGAGGTGTCTGGGCTTTATGAGGTCAGTGCCATGATGAGACCTGAACCATTATGAGGTGCCTGGGTTTTATGAGGTCACTGTGAACATGCGACCTGCAACATTATGACATGTCTGGGCTTTATGAGGTCAGTGTGATGATGAGAACTGCACCATTATGACATGTCTGGGCTTTATGAGGTCAGTGCCATGATGAGACCTGCACCATTATGTCATGTCTGGGCTTTATGTGGTCACTGTGATGATGAAGTCTGCACCATTAAGACATTTCTGGGCTTTATGAGGTCACTGTGATGATGAGACCTGCACCATTATGACATGTCTGGGCTTTATGAGGTCAGTGTGATGATGAGACCTGCACCATTATGACATGTCTGGGCTTTATGAGGTCAGTGTGATGATGAGGCCTGCACCATTATGACATGTCTGGGCTTTATGAGGTCAGTGCCATGAGGAGGCCTGCACCATTATGAGGTGTCTGGGCTTTATGAGATCAGTGTGATGATGAGGCCTGCGCCAATTTGAGCCGTCTGGGCTTTATGAACTCAGTGTGATTTTGAGGCCTGCACCAATATGAGGTGTCTGGGCTTTATGAGGTCAGTGCCATGATGAGACCTGCACCATTATGAGGTGCCTGGGTTTTATGAGGTCACTGTGAACATGCGACCTGGAACATTATGACATGTCCGGGCTTTATGAGGTCACTGTGATGATGAGAACTGCACCATTATGACATGTCTGGGCTTTATGAGGTCAGTGCCATGATGAGACCTGCACCATTATGACATGTCTGGGCTTTATGAGGTCAGTACCATGATGAGACCTGCACCATTATGACATGTCTGGGCTTTATGAGGTCAGTGCCATGATGAGACCTGCACCATTATGACATGTCTGGGCTTTATGTGGTCACTGTGATCATGAAGTATGAACCATTAAGACGTTTCTGGGCTTTATGAGGTCAGTGTTATGATGAGACCTGCACCGTTATGACATGTCTGGGCTTTATGAGGTCACTGTGATGATGAGGCCTGCACCATTATGAGGTGTCTTGGCTTTATGAGGTCACTGTGATGGTGAGGCCTGCACCATTATGTCATGTCTGGGCTTTATGAGGTCAGTGTGATGATGAGGCCTGCACCATTATGACATGTCTGGGCTTTATGAAGTCACTGTGATGATGAGGCCTGCAACATTATGACATGTCTGGGCTTTATGGGGTCAGTACCATGATGAGACCTGCACCATTATGACATGTCTGGGCTTTATGAGGTCAGTGTGATGATGAGAACTGCACCATTATGACATGTCTGGACTTTATGAGGTCACTGTTATGATGAAGCCTGCACCATCCTGACATGTCTGGGCTTTATGAGGTCACCGTGACGATGAGGCCTGCACCATTATGGCGTGTCTGGGCTTTATGAGGTCAGTGCCATGAGGAGGCCTGCACCATTATGACATGTCTGGGCTTTATGAGGTCACTGTCATGATGAGGCCTGCACCATTATGACATGTCTGGGCTTTATGAGGTCACTGTGATGATGAGAAGGCCTGCACCATTATGACATGTCTGGGCGTTATGAGGTCAGTGTGATGATGAGGCCTGCACCATTATGACATGTCAGGGCTTTATGAGGTCACTGTTATGATGAGGCCTGCACCATTATGACAGGTCTGGGCTTTATGTGGTCACTCTGATGATGAGACCTGTACCATTATAAGGTGTCAGGGCTTTATGAGGTCACTGTGATGATGAGACCTGCACCATTATGACATGTCTGGGCTTTATGAGGTCACTGTGATGATGAGACCTGCACCATTATGAGGTGTCTTGGCTTTATGTGGTCACTGTGACGGTGAGGCCTGCACCATTATGAGGTGTCTGGGCTTTATGAGGTCAGTGTGATGATGAGACCTGCACCATTATGACATGTCTGGGCTTTATGAGGTCACTGTGATGATGAGGCCTGCACCATTATGACATGTCTGGGCTTTATGAGGTCAGTGCCATGAGGAGGCCTGCACCATTATGAGGTGTCTGGGCTTTATGAGATCAGTGTGATGATGAGGCCTGCGCCAATTTGAGCCGTCTGGGCTTTATGAACTCAGTGTGATTTTGAGGCCTGCACCAATATGAGGTGTCTGGGCTTTATGAGGTCAGTGCCATGATGAGACCTGCACCATTATGAGGTGCCTGGGTTTTATGAGGTCACTGTGAACATGCGACCTGGAACATTATGACATGTCTGGGCTTTATGAGGTCAGTGTGATGATGAGGCCTGCACCATTATGACATGTCAGGGCTTTCTGAGGTCACTGTTGTGATGAGGCATGCACCATTATGACAGGTCTGGGCTTTATGAGGTCACTGTTATGGTGAGACCTGTACCATTATAAGGTGTCAGGGCTTTATGAGGTCACTGTGATGATGAGGCCTGCACCATTATGACATGACTGGGCTTTATGAGGTCAGTGCCAAGAGGAGGCCTGAACCATTATGACATGCCTGGGCTTTATGAGGTGACTGTGATGATGAGGCCTGCACCATTATGACATGTCTGGGCTTTATGAGGTCAGTGCCATGATGAGACATGGACCATTATGACATGTCTGGGCTTTAAGAGGTCACTGTGATGACATGAGGAGGTCTGGACTATTATGACATGTCTGGGCTTTATGTGGTCAGTGCCATGAGGAGGCCTGAACCACTATGAGGTGTCTGGGCTTTATGAGATCAGTGCCATGATGAGGCCTGCACAATTATGACATGTCTGGGCTTTATGAGGTCAGTGTGATGATGAGGCCTGCACCATTATGACATGTCTGGGCTTTATGAGGTCAGTGTGATGATGAGGCCTGCACCATTATGACATGTCTGGGTTTTGAGAGGTCAGTGCCATGATGACGCCTGCACCATTATGACATGTCTGGGCTTTATGAGGTCAATGTGATGATGAGACCTGCACCATTATGACATGTCTGGGCTTTATGAAGTTACTGTGATGATGAGGCCTGCACCATTATGACATGTCTGGACTTTATGAGGTCACTGTGACGATGAGGCCTGCACCATTATGAGGTGTCTTGGCTTTATGAGGTCACTGTGATGGTGAGGCCTGTACCATTATGACATGTCTGGCCTTTATGAGGTCAGTGCCATGATGAGGTCTGCACCATTATGGCGTGTCAGGGCTTTATGAGGTCACTGTGATTCTGAGACCTGCACCATTATGACATGTCTGGGCTTTATGAGGTCAGTGTGATGATGAGAAGGCCTGCACCATTATGACATGTCTGGGCTTTATGAGGTCACTTTCATGATGAGGCCTGGACCATTATGACATGTCTGGGCTTTATGAGGTCAGTGCCATGACGAGGCCTGCACCATTATGACATGTCTGGGCTTTATGAGGTCAGTGTGATGACGAGGCCTTCACGATTATGACATGTCTGGGCTTTATGAGGTCAGTGTGATGATGAGTCCTGCACCATTATGACATGTCTGGGCTTTATGAAGTCACTGTGATGATGAGGCCTGGACCATTACGACATGTCTGGACTTTATGAGGTCAGTGCCACGACGAGGCCAGCACCATTATGACATGTCTGGGCTTTATGAGGTCAGTGTGATGACGAGGCCTTCACGATTATGACATGTCTGGGCTTTATGAGGTCAGTGTGATGATGAGTCCTGCACCATTATGACATGACTGGGCTTTATGAAGTCACTGTGATGATGAGGCCTGCACCATTATGACATGTCTGGGCTTTATGAGGTCAGTACCATGATGAGACCTGCACCATTATGACATGTCTGGGCTTTATGAGGTCAGTGTGATGATGAGAACTGCACCATTATGACATGTCTGGGCTTTATGAGGTCACTGTTATGATGAAGCCTTCACCATGCTGACATGTCTGGGCTTTATGAGGTCACCGTGACGATGAGGCCTGCACCATTATGACATGTCTGGGCTTTATGAGGTCAATTTGTTTATGAGACCTGCACCATTATGGCGTGTCTGGGCTTTATGAGGTCAGTGCCATGAGGAGGCCTGCACCATTATGACATGTCTGGGCTTTATGAGGTCACTGTGATGATGAGAAGGCCTGCACCATTATGACATGTCTGGGCTTTATGAGGTCACTGTGATGATGAGGCCTGCACCATTATGACATGTCTGGACTTTATGAGGTCGTTGTTATGATGAGGCCTGCACCATTATGACAGGTCTGGGCTTTATGAGGTCAGTGTGATGATGAGACCTGTACCATTATAAGGTGTCAGGGCTTTATGAGCTCACTGTGATGATGAGGTCTGCACCATTATGACATGAATGGGCTTTATGAGGTCACTGTGATGATGAGGCCTGGACCATTATGTCATGTCTGGGCTTTATGAGGTCAGTGTGATGATGAGGCCTGCACCATTATGACATGTCTGGGCTTTATGAAGTCACTGTGATGATGAGGCCTGCACCATTATGACAGGTCTGGTGTTTATGAGGTCACTGTGATGACGAGGCCTGCACCATTATGACATGTCTGGGCTTTATGAGGTCAGTGTTATGGTGAGGCCTGTACCATTATGACATGTCTGGGCTTTATGAAGTCAGTGTGATGCTGAGACCTGCACCATTATGACATGTCTGGGCTTTATGAGTTCAGTGTTATGATGAGACCTGCACCATTATGACATGTCTGGGCTTTATGAGGTCACTGTGATGATGAGGCCTGGACCATTATGACATGTCAGGGCTTTATGAGGTCAGTGCCACGAGGAGGCCTGCACCATTATGACATGTCTGGGCTTTATGAGATCAGTGTGATGACAATGCCTTCACGATTATGACATGTCTGGGCTTTATGAGGTCAGTGTGATGATGAGTCCTGCACCATTATGACATGTCTGGGCTTTAAGAGGTCACTGTGATGATGAGGCCTGGACCATTATGTCATGTCTGGGCTTTATGATGTCAGTGTGATGATGAGGCCTGCACCATTATGACATGTCTGGGCTTTATGAAGTCACTGTGATGATGAGGCCTGCAACATTATGACATGTCTGGGCTTTATGGGGTCAGTACCATGATGAGACCTGCACCATTATGACATGTCTGGGCTTTATGAGGTCAGTGTGATGATGAGAACTGCACCATTATGACATGTCTGGACTTTATGAGGTCACTGTTATGATGAAGCCTGCACCATCCTGACATGTCTGGGCTTTATGAGGTCACCGTGACGATGAGGCCTGCACCATTATGGCGTGTCTGGGCTTTATGAGGTCAGTGCCATGAGGAGGCCTGCACCATTGTGACATGTCTGGGCTTTATGAGGTCTCTGTCATGATGAGGCCTGCACCATTATGACATGTCTGGGCTTTATGAGGTCACTGTGATGATGAGAAGGCCTGCACCATTATGACATGTCTGGGCGTTATGAGGTCAGTGTGATGATGAGGCCTGCACCATTATGACATGTCAGGGCTTTATGAGGTCACTGTTATGATGAGGCCTGCACCATTATGACAGGTCTGGGCTTTATGTGGTCACTCTGATGATGAGACCTGTACCATTATAAGGTGTCAGGGCTTTATGAGGTCACTGTGATGATGAGACCTGCACCATTATGACATGTCTGGGCTTTATGAGGTCACTGTGATGATGAGACCTGCACCATTATGAGGTGTCTTGGCTTTATGTGGTCACTGTGACGGTGAGGCCTGCACCATTATGAGGTGTCTGGGCTTTATGAGGTCAGTGTGATGATGAGACCTGCACCATTATGACATGTCTGGGCTTTATGAGGTCACTGTGATGATGAGGCCTGCACCATTATGACATGTCTGGGCTTTATGAGGTCAGTGCCATGAGGAGGCCTGCACCATTATGAGGTGTCTGGGCTTTATGAGATCAGTGTGATGATGAGGCCTGCGCCAATTTGAGCCGTCTGGGCTTTATGAACTCAGTGTGATTTTGAGGCCTGCACCAATATGAGGTGTCTGGGCTTTATGAGGTCAGTGCCATGATGAGACCTGCACCATTATGAGGTGCCTGGGTTTTATGAGGTCACTGTGAACATGCGACCTGGAACATTATGACATGTCTGGGCTTTATGAGGTCAGTGTGATGATGAGAACTGCACCATTATGACATGTCTGGGCTTTATGAGGTCACTGTGATGATGAGACCTGCACCATTATGTCATGTCTGGGCTTTGTGAGGTTAGTGCCATGATGAGACCTGCACCATTATGACATGTCTGGGCTTTATGAGGTCACTGTGATGATGAAGCCTGCACCATTAAGACGTTTCTGGGCTTTATGAGGTCACTGTGATGATGAGACCTGCACCATTATGACATGTCTGGGCTTTATGAGGTCAGTGTGATGATGAGACCTGCACCATTATGACATGTCTGGGCTTTATGAGGTCACTGTGATGGTGAGACCTGCACCATTATGACATGTCTGGGCTTTATGAGGTCAGTGCCATGAGGAGGCCTGCACCATTATGAGGTGTCTGGGCTTTATGAGGTCACCGTGACGATGAGGCCTGCACCATTATGACATGTCTGGGCTTTATGAGGTCACTGTGGTGATGAGGTCTGCACCATTATGACATGCTGGGCTTTATGAGGTCAGTGCCATGATGAGACATGAACCATTATGACATATCTGGGCTTTAAGAGGTCACTGTGATGACATGAGGAGGCCTGCACCATTATGTCATGTCTGGGCTTTATGAGGTCACTGTGATGATGAGGCCTGCACCATTATGACATGTCTGGGCTTTATGAGGTCAGTGTGATGATGAGAACTGCACCATTATGACATGTCTGGGCTTTATGAGGTCAGTGCCATGATGACGCCTGCACCATTATGACATGTCTGGGCTTTATGTGGTCACTGTGATGATGAAGCCTGCACCATTAAGACGTTTCTGGGCTTTATGAGGTCAGTGTGATGATGAGAACTGCACCATTATGACATGTCTGGGCTTTATGAGGTCACTGTGATGATGAGGCCTGCACCATTATGACATGTCTGGGCTTTATGAGGTCAGTGCCATGATGAGACATGAACCATTATGACATATCTGGGCTTTATGAGGTCACTGTGATGACATGAGGAGGCCTACACCATTATGTCATGTCTGGGCTTTATGAGGTCACTGTGATGATGAGGCCTGCACCATTATGACATGTCTGGGCTTTATGAGGTCAGTGTGATGATGAGGCCTGCACCATTATGACATGTCTGGGCTTTTTGAGGTCGGTGTAATGATGAGGCCTGCACCATTATGACATGTCAGGGCTTTCTGAGGTCACTGTTGTGATGAGGCCTGCACCATTATGACAGGTCTGGGCTTTATGAGGTCACTGTTATGGTGAGACCTGTACCATTATAAGGTGTCAGGGCTTTATGAGGTCACTGTGATGATGAGTCCTGCACCATTATGACATGACTGGACTTTATGATGTCAGTGCCAAGAGGAGGCCTGAACCATTATGACATATCTGGGCTTCATGATGTCAGTGTGATGATGAGGCCTGCACCATTATGACATGTCTGGGCTTTATGAGGTCAGTGCCATGATGAGACATGGACCATTATGACATGTCTGGGCTTTAAGAGGTCACTGTGATGACATGAGGAGGTCTGGACTATTATGACATGTCTGGGCTTTATGAGGTCAGTGCCATGAGGAGGCGTGAACCACTATGAGGTGTCTGGGCTTTATGAGATCAGTGTGATGATGAGGCCTGCACAATTATGACATGTCTGGGCTTTATGAGGTCAGTGCCATGAGGAGGCCTGCACCATTATGAGGTGTCTGGGCTTTATGAGATCAGTGTGATGATGAGGCCTGCGCCAATTTGAGCCGTCTGGGCTTTATGAACTCAGTGTGATTTTGAGGCCTGCACCAATATGAGGTGTCTGGGCTTTATGAGGTCAGTGCCATGATGAGACCTGCACCATTATGAGGTGCCTGGGTTTTATGAGGTCACTGTGAACATGCGACCTGCAACATTATGACATGTCTGGGCTTTATGAGGTCAGTGTGATGATGAGAACTGCACCATTATGACATGTCTGGGCTTTATGAGGTCAGTGCCATGATGAGACCTGCACCATTATGTCATGTCTGGGCTTTATGTGGTCACTGTGATGATGAAGCCTGCACCATTAAGACATTTCTGGGCTTTATGAGGTCAGTGTGATGATGAGACCTGCACCATTATGACATGTCTGGGCTTTATGAGGTCACTGTGAGGATGAGGCCTGCACCATTATGACATGTCTGGGCTTTATGAGGTCAGTGCCATGAGGAGGCCTGCACCATTATGAGGTGTCTGGGCTTTATGAGATCAGTGTGATGATGAGAAGGCCTGCACCATTATGACATGTCTGGGCGTTATGAGGTCAGTGTGATGATGAGGCCTGCACCATTATGACATGTCAGGGCTTTATGAGGTCACTGTTATGATGAGGCCTGCACCATTATGACAGGTCTGGGCTTTATGTGGTCACTCTGATGATGAGACCTGTACCATTATAAGGTGTCAGGGCTTTATGAGGTCACTGTGATGATGAGACCTGCACCATTATGACATGTCTGGGCTTTATGAGGTCACTGTGATGATGAGACCTGCACCATTATGAGGTGTCTTGGCTTTATGTGGTCACTGTGACGGTGAGGCCTGCACCATTATGAGGTGTCTGGGCTTTATGAGGTCAGTGTGATGATGAGACCTGCACCATTATGACATGTCTGGGCTTTATGAGGTCACTGTGATGATGAGGCCTGCACCATTATGACATGTCTGGGCTTTATGAGGTCAGTGCCATGAGGAGGCCTGCACCATTATGAGGTGTCTGGGCTTTATGAGATCAGTGTGATGATGAGGCCTGCGCCAATTTGAGCCGTCTGGGCTTTATGAACTCAGTGTGATTTTGAGGCCTGCACCAATATGAGGTGTCTGGGCTTTATGAGGTCAGTGCCATGATGAGACCTGCACCATTATGAGGTGCCTGGGTTTTATGAGGTCACTGTGAACATGCGACCTGGAACATTATGACATGTCTGGGCTTTATGAGGTCAGTGTGATGATGAGAACTGCACCATTATGACATGTCTGGGCTTTATGAGGTCAGTGTGATGATGAGACCTGCACCATTATGAGGTGTCTTGGCTTTATGAGGTCACTGTGATGATGAGACCTGCACCATTATGTCATGTCTGGGCTTTGTGAGGTTAGTGCCATGATGAGACCTGCACCATTATGACATGTCTGGGCTTTATGAGGTCACTGTGATGATGAAGCCTGCACCATTAAGACGTTTCTGGGCTTTATGAGGTCACTGTGATGATGAGACCTGCACAATTATGACATGTCTGGGCTTTATGAGGTCACTGTGATGAGGAGGCCTGCACCATTATGACATGTCTGGGCTTTATGAGGTCACTGTGATGATGAGACCTGCACCATTATGACATGTCTGGGCTTTATGAGGTCACTGTGAGGATGAGGCCTGCACCATTATGACATGTCTGGGCTTTATGAGGTCAGTGCCATGAGGAGGCCTGCACCATTATGATGTGTCTGGGCTTTATGAGATCAGTGTGATGATGAGACCTGCGCCAATTTGAGCCGTCTGGGCTTTATGAACTCAGTGTGATTTTGAGACCTGCACCAATATGAGGTGTCTGGGCTTTATGAGGTCAGTGCCATGATGAGACATGAACCATTATGAGGTGCCTGGTTTTTATGAGGTCACTGTGAACATGCGACCTGCAACATTATGACATGTCTGGGCTTTATGAGGCCATTGTGATAATGAGATCTGCACCATTATGACATGTCTGGGCTTTATGAGGTCAGTGCCATGATGAGACCTGCACCATTATGACTTGTCTGGGCTTTATGTGGTCACTGTGATGATGAAGCCTGAGCCATTATGAGGTGTCTGGGCTTTATGAGGTCACTGTGATGTTGAGACCTGCACCATTATGACATGTCTGGGCTTTATGAGGTCACTGTGATGATGAGGCCTGCACCATTATGAGGTGTCTGGGCTTTATGAGGTCAGTGTGATGGTGAGGCCTGCACCATTATGACATGTCTGGGCTTTATGAGGTCAGTGTGATGATGAGGCCTGCACCATTATGACATGTCTGGGCTTTATGAGGTCACTGTGATGATGAGGCCTGCACCATTATGACATGTCTGGGCTTTATGAGGTCAGTGCCATGAGGAGGCCTGCACCATTCTTAGGTGTCTGGGCTTTATGAGATCAGTGTGATGATGAGGCCTGCGCCAATTTGAGCCGTCTGGGCTTTATGAACTCAGTGTGATTTTGAGGCCTGCACCAATATGAGGTGTCTGGGCTTTATGAGGTCAGTGCCATGATGAGACCTCCACCATTATGACATGTCTGGGCTTTATGTGGTCACTGTGATGATGAAGCCTGCACCATTAAGACGTTTCTGGGCTTTATGAGGTCACTGTGATGATGAGACCTGCACCATTATGACATGTCTGGGCTTTATGAGGTCAATTTTATTATGAGGCCTGCACCATTATGACATGTCTGGGCTTTATGAGATCAGTGCCATGAGGAGGCCTGCAGCATTATGACATTTCTGGGCTTTATGAAGTCACTGTGATGATGAGGCCTGGGCCATTATGACATGTCTGGGCTTTATGAGGTCAGTGTGATGATGAGAACTGCACCATTATGACATGTCTGGGCTTTCTGAGGTCACTGTGATGATGAGACCTGCACCATTATGACATGTCTGGGCTTTAAGAGGTCAGTGCCATGATGATACATGAACCATTATGACATATCTGGTCTTTAAGAGGTCACTGTGATGACATGAGGAGGCCTGCACCATTATGTCATGTCTGGGCTATATGAGGTCAGTGCCAGGAGGAGGCCTGCACCATTATGACATGTCTGGGCTTTATGAGGTGACTGTGATGATGAAGCCTGCACCATTATGACATGTCTGGGCTTTATGAGGTCAGTGCGATGATGAGGCCTGCACCATTATGACATGACTGGGCTTTATGAGGTCAGTGTGATGATGAGAACTGCACCATTATGATATGTCTGGACTTTATGAGGTCAGTGCCATAAAAAGGCCTGCACCATTATGTCATGTCTGGGCTTTATGAGGTCAGTCCCATGAGGAGGCCTGCACCATTATGACATGTCTGGGCTTTATGAGGTCAGTGCCATGATGAGACCTACATCATTATGACAGGTTTGGGCTTTATGAGGTCAGTGTGATGATGAGACCTGCACCATTATGACATGTCTGGGCTTTATGAGGTAAGTGCGATGATGAGACATGAACCATTATGACATATCTGGGCTTTAAGAGGTCACTGTGATGACATGAGGAGGCCTGCACCATTATGACATGTCTGGGTTTTAGGAGGTCGTTGTTATGATGAGGCCTGCACCATTATGACATGTCTGGGCTTTATGAGGTCAGTGTGATGATGAGACCTGCACCATTATGACATGCCTGGGCTTTATGAGGTGACTGTGATGATGAGGCCTGCACCATTATGACATGTCTGGGTTTTATGAGGTTAGTGTGCTGATGGGGCCTGCACCATTATGACATGTCTGGGCTTTATGAGGTCACTGTGATGATGAGACCAGCACCATTATGACGTCTGGTCTTTATGAGGCCCGCCAAATGCACCATAGAGCCAAAGGTTGCAGGCTTGCTTGGCTGGGGAGAAAGGTTCTTGGCTTTGTGCAGCTCCAGCTGCCAGTCCCACTGCCCAAATGGCATACGGACGAAGATTCCTCCCAGAGCAAAGGGGCCAGGACAGAAAGCTCTTGCTGCCATGGAGTACCCAGGCTGGCCCACCAAATGCACCAGAGAGCCAAAGGTTGCAGGCTTGCTTGGCTGGGGAGAAGGGCTCTTGGCTTTATACAGCTCCAGCTGCCAGTCCCACTGCCCAAGTGGCGTACGGACGAAGATTCCTCCCAGATCATGGAGGCCAGGACAGAAAGCTCTTGCTGCCATGGAGTACCCAGGCTGGCCCACCAAATGCACCAGAGAGCCAAAGGTTGCAGGCTTGCTTGGCTGGGGAGACGGGCTCTTGGCTTTATACAGCTCCAGCTGCCAGTCCCACTGCATAAATTTTGTAGAGTTGAAGATTCCTCCCAGAGCAAAGAGGCCAGGACAGAAAGCTCTTGCTGCCATGGAGTACCCAGGCTGGCCCACCAAATGCACCAGAGAGCCAAAGGTTGCAGGCTTGCTTGGCTGGGGAGAAGGGCTCTTGCCTTTATGCATCTCCAGCTGCCAGTCCCACGGCCAAAATGAAGTACGGACGAAGATTCCTCCCAGAGCAAAGGGGCCAGGACAGAAAGCTCTTGCTGCCATGGAGTACCCAGGCTGGCCCACCAAATGTACCAGAGAGCCAAAGGTTGCAGGCTTGCTTGGCTGGGGAGAAGGGCTCTTGGATTTATACAGCTCCAGCTGCCAGTCCCACTGCCCAAATGGCATACGGACGATGATTCCGCCCAGAGTAAAGGGGCCAGGACAGAAAGCTCTTGCTGCCATGGAGTACCCAGGCTGGCCCACCAAATGCACCAGAGAGCCAAAGGTTGCAGGCTTGCTTGGCTGGGGAGAAGGGCTCTTGCCTTTATGCAGCTCCAGCTGCCAGTCCCACTGCCCAAATGGCATACGGACGATGATTCCGCCCAGAGCAAAGGGGCCAGGACAGAAAGCTCTTGCTGCCATGGAGTACCCAGGCTGGCCCACCAAATGCACCAGAGAGCCAAAGGTTGCAGGCTTGCTTGGCTGGGGAGAAGGGCTCCTTGCTATATAGAGCTCCAGTGGCCAGTCCCACTGCCCAAATGGCATACGGACGAAGATTCCTCCCAGATCATGGAGGCCAGGACAGAAAGCTCTTGCTGCCATGGAGTACCCAGGCTGGCCCACCAAATGCACCAGAGAGCCAAAGGTTGCAGGCTTGCTTGGCTGGGGAGAAGGGCTCTTGGCTTTATACAGCTTCAGTCCCACGGCCCAAATGGCGTACGGACGAAGATTCCTCCCAGAGCAAAGAGGCCAGGACAGAAAGCTCTTGCTGCCATGGAGTACCCAGGCTGGCCCACCAAATGCACCACAGAGCCAAAGGTTGCAGGCTTGCTTGGCTGGTTGACAAGGGCTCCTTGCTATATATAGCTCCAGTTGCCAGTCCCACTACCCTAATGAAGTACAGGTGAAGATTGCTCCCAGAGCATGGAGGCCAGGACAGAAAGCTCTTGCTGCCATGGAGTACCCAGGCTGGCCCACCAAATGCACCAGAGAGCCAAAGGTTGCAGGCTTGCTTGGCTGGGGAGAAGGGCTCTTGCCTTTATACAGCTCCAGCTGCCAGTCCCACTGCCTGAATGGCGTACGGACGAAGATTCCTCCCAGAGCATGGAGGCCAGGACAGAAAGCTCTTGCTGCCATGGAGTACCCAGGCTGGCCCACCAAATGCACCAGAGAGCCAAAGGTTGCAGGCTTGCTTGGCTGGGGAGACGGGCTCTTGGCTTTATACAGCTCCAGCTGCCAGTCCCACTGCATAAATTTTGTAGAGTTGAAGATTCCTCCCAGAGCAAAGAGGCCAGGACAGAAAGCTCTTGCTGCCATGGAGTACCCAGGCTGGCCCACCAAATGCACCAGAGAGCCAAAGGTTGCAGGCTTGCTTGGCTGGGGAGAAGGCTCTTGGCTTTATACATCTTCAGCTGCCAGTCCCACTGCCCAAATGGCGTACTGACGAAGATTCCTTCCAGATCATGGAGGCCAGGACAGAAAGCTCTTGCTGCCATGGAGTACCCAGGCTGGCCCACCAAATGCACCAGAGAGCCAAAGGTTGCAGGCTTGCTTGGCTGGGGAGAAGGGCTCTTGCCTTTATGCATCTCCAGCTGCCAGTCCCACGGCCAAAATGAAGTACGGACGAAGATTCCTCCCAGAGCAAAGGGGCCAGGACAGAAAGCTCTTGCTGCCATGGAGTACCCAGGCTGGCCCACCAAATGTACCAGAGAGCCAAAGGTTGCAGGCTTGCTTGGCTGGGGAGAAGGGCTCTTGGATTTATACAGCTCCAGCTGCCAGTCCCACTGCCCAAATGGCGTACAGTTGAAGATTCCTCCCAGAGCAAAGGGGCCAGGACAGAAAGCTCTTGCTGCCATGGAGTACCCAGGCTGGCCCACCAAATGCACCAGAGAGCCAAAGGTTGCAGGCTTGCTTGGCTGGGGAGAAGGGCTCTTGCCTTTATGCAGCTCCAGCTGCCAGTCCCACTGCCCAAATGGCATACGGACGATGATTCCGCCCAGAGCAAAGGGGCCAGGACAGAAAGCTCTTGCTGCCATGGAGTACCCAGGCTGGCCCACCAAATGCACCAGAGAGCCAAAGGTTGCAGGCTTGCTTGGCTGGGGAGAAGGGCTCTTACCTTTATGCAGCTCCAGCTGCCAGTCCCACTGCCAAAATGAAGTACGGACGAAGATTCCTCCCAGAGCAAAGGGGCCAGGACAGAAAGCTCTTGCTGCCATGGAGTACCCAGGCTGGCCCACCAAATGCACCAGAGAGCCAAAGGTTGCAGGCTTGCTTGGCTGGGGAGAAGGGCTCTTGCCTTTATGCAGCTCCAGCTGCCAGTCCCACTGCCCAAGTGGCATACGGACGAAGATTCCTCCCAGATCATGGAGGCCACGACAGAAAGCTCTTGCTGCCATGGAGTACCCCGGCTGGCCCACCAAATGCACCAGAGAGCCAAAGGTTGCAGGCTTGCTTGGCTGGGGAGAAGGGCTCTTGCCTTTATACAGCTCCAGCTGCCAGTCCCACTGCCCAAATGGCATACGGACGAAGATTCCTCCCAGATCATGGAGGCCAGGACAGAAAGCTCTTGCTGCCATGGAGTACCCAGGCTGGCCCACCAAATGCACCACAGAGCCAAAGGTTGCAGGCTTGCTTGGCTGGGGAGACAGGCTCTTGGCTTTATACAGCTCCAGCTGCCAGTCCCACTGCCCAAATGTTGTGCAGTTGAAGATTCCTCCCAGAGCAAAGGGGCCAGGACAGAAAGCTCTTGCTGCCATGGAGTACCCAGGCTGGCCCACCAAATGCACCAGAGAGCCAAAGGTTGCAGGCTTGCTTGGCTGGGGAGAAGGGCTCTTGCCTTGATGCAGCTCCAGCTGCCAGTCCCACTGCCCGAATGGCGTAGGGACGAAGATTCCTCCCAGAGCAAAGAGACCAGGACGGAAAGGTCTTGCTGCCATGGAGTACCCAGGCTGGCCCACCAAATGCACCAGAGAGCCAAAGGTTGCAGGCTTGCTTGGCTGGGGAGAAGGGCTCTTGGCTTTATACAGCTCCAGCTGCCAGTCCCACTGCCTGAATGGCGTACGGATGAAGATTCCTCCCAGAGCATGGAGGCCAGGACAGAAAGCTCTTGCTGCCATGGAGTACCCAGGCTGGCCCACCAAATGCACCAGAGAGCCAAAGGTTGCAGGCTTGCTTGGCTGGGGAGACGGGCTCTTGGCTTTATACAGCTCCAGCTGCCAGTCCCACTGCATAAATTTTGTAGAGTTGAAGATTCCTCCCAGAGCAAAGAGGCCAGGACAGAAAGCTCTTGCTGCCATGGAGTACCCAGGCTGGCCCACCAAATGCACCAGAGAGCCAAAGGTTGCAGGCTTGCTTGGCTGGGGAGAAGGCTCTTGGCTTTATACATCTTCAGCTGCCAGTCCCACTGCCCAAATGGCGTACGGACGAAGATTCCTTCCAGATCATGGAGGCCAGGACAGAAAGCTCTTGCTGCCATGGAGTACCCAGGCTGGCCCACCAAATGCACCAGAGAGCCAAAGGTTGCAGGCTTGCTTGGCTGGGGAGAAGGGCTCTTGCCTTTATGCATCTCCAGCTGCCAGTCCCACGGCCAAAATGAAGTACGGACGAAGATTCCTCCCAGAGCAAAGGGGCCAGGACAGAAAGCTCTTGCTGCCATGGAGTACCCAGGCTGGCCCACCAAATGTACCAGAGAGCCAAAGGTTGCAGGCTTGCTTGGCTGGGGAGAAGGGCTCTTGGATTTATACAGCTCCAGCTGCCAGTCCCACTGCCCAAATGGCGTACAGTTGAAGATTCCTCCCAGAGCAAAGGGGCCAGGACAGAAAGCTCTTGCTGCCATGGAGTACCCAGGCTGGCCCACCAAATGCACCAGAGAGCCAAAGGTTGCAGGCTTGCTTGGCTGGGGAGAAGGGCTCTTGCCTTTATGCAGCTCCAGCTGCCAGTCCCACTGCCCAAATGGCATACGGACGATGATTCCGCCCAGAGCAAAGGGACCAGGACAGAAAGCTCTTGCTGCCATGGAGTACCCAGGCTGGCCCACCAAATGCACCAGAGAGCCAAAGGTTGCAGGCTTGCTTGGCTGGGGAGAAGGGCTCTTACCTTTATGCAGCTCCAGCTGCCAGTCCCACTGCCCAAATGGCATACGGACGAAGATTCCTCCCAGAGCAAAGGGGCCAGGACAGAAAGGTCTTGCTGCCATGGAGTACCCAGGCTGGCCCACCAAATGCACCAGAGAGCCAAAGGTTGCAGGCTTGCTTGGCTGGGGAGAAGGGCTCTTGCCTTTATGCAGCTCCAGCTGCCAGTCCCACTGCCCAAGTGGCATACGGACGAAGATTCCTCCCAGATCATGGAGGCCAGGACAGAAAGCTCTTGCTGCCATGGAGTACCCCGGCTGGCCCACCAAATGCACCAGAGAGCCAAAGGTTGCAGGCTTGCTTGGCTGGGGAGAAGGGCTCTTGCCTTTATACAGCTCCAGCTGCCAGTCCCACTGCCCAAATGGCATACGGACGAAGATTCCTCCCAGATCATGGAGGCCAGGACAGAAAGCTCTTGCTGCCATGGAGTACCCAGGCTGGCCCACCAAATGCACCACAGAGCCAAAGGTTGCAGGCTTGCTTGGCTGGGGAGACAGGCTCTTGGCTTTATACAGCTCCAGCTGCCAGTCCCACTGCCCAAATGTTGTGCAGTTGAAGATTCCTCCCAGAGCAAAGGGGCCAGGACAGAAAGCTCTTGCTGCCATGGAGTACCCAGGCTGGCCCACCAAATGCACCAGAGAGCCAAAGGTTGCAGGCTTGCTTGGCTGGGGAGAAGGGCTCTTGCCTTGATGCAGCTCCAGCTGCCAGTCCCACTGCCCGAATGGCGTAGGGACGAAGATTCCTCCCAGAGCAAAGAGACCAGGACGGAAAGGTCTTGCTGCCATGGAGTACCCAGGCTGGCCCACCAAATGCACCAGAGAGCCAAAGGTTGCAGGCTTGCTTGGCTGGGGAGAAGGGCTCTTGGCTTTATACAGCTCCAGCTGCCAGTCCCACTGCCTGAATGGCGTACGGATGAAGATTCCTCCCAGAGCATGGAGGCCAGGACAGAAAGCTCTTGCTGCCATGGAGTACCCAGGCTGGCCCACCAAATGCACCAGAGAGCCAAAGGTTGCAGGCTTGCTTGGCTGGGGAGACGGGCTCTTGGCTTTATACAGCTCCAGCTGCCAGTCCCACTGCATAAATTTTGTAGAGTTGAAGATTCCTCCCAGAGCAAAGAGGCCAGGACAGAAAGCTCTTGCTGCCATGGAGTACCCAGGCTGGCCCACCAAATGCACCAGAGAGCCAAAGGTTGCAGGCTTGCTTGGCTGGGGAGAAGGCTCTTGGCTTTATACATCTTCAGCTGCCAGTCCCACTGCCCAAATGGCGTACGGACGAAGATTCCTTCCAGATCATGGAGGCCAGGACAGAAAGCTCTTGCTGCCATGGAGTACCCAGGCTGGCCCACCAAATGCACCAGAGAGCCAAAGGTTGCAGGCTTGCTTGGCTGGGGAGAAGGGCTCTTGCCTTTATGCATCTCCAGCTGCCAGTCCCACGGCCAAAATGAAGTACGGACGAAGATTCCTCCCAGAGCAAAGGGGCCAGGACAGAAAGCTCTTGCTGCCATGGAGTACCCAGGCTGGCCCACCAAATGCACCACAGAGCCAAAGGTTGCAGGCTTGCTTGGCTGGTTGACAAGGGCTCCTTGCTATATATAGCTCCAGTTGCCAGTCCCACTACCCTAATGAAGTACAGGTGAAGATTGCTCCCAGAGCATGGAGGCCAGGACAGAAAGCTCTTGCTGCCATGGAGTACCCAGGCTGGCCCACCAAATGCACCAGAGAGCCAAAGGTTGCAGGCTTGCTTGGCTGGGGAGAAGGGCTCTTGCCTTTATACAGCTCCAGCTGCCAGTCCCACTGCCTGAATGGCGTACGGACGAAGATTCCTCCCAGAGCATGGAGGCCAGGACAGAAAGCTCTTGCTGCCATGGAGTACCCAGGCTGGCCCACCAAATGCACCAGAGAGCCAAAGGTTGCAGGCTTGCTTGGCTGGGGAGACGGGCTCTTGGCTTTATACAGCTCCAGCTGCCAGTCCCACTGCATAAATTTTGTAGAGTTGAAGATTCCTCCCAGAGCAAAGAGGCCAGGACAGAAAGCTCTTGCTGCCATGGAGTACCCAGGCTGGCCCACCAAATGCACCAGAGAGCCAAAGGTTGCAGGCTTGCTTGGCTGGGGAGAAGGCTCTTGGCTTTATACATCTTCAGCTGCCAGTCCCACTGCCCAAATGGCGTACGGACGAAGATTCCTTCCAGATCATGGAGGCCAGGACAGAAAGCTCTTGCTGCCATGGAGTACCCAGGCTGGCCCACCAAATGCACCACAGAGCCAAAGGTTGCAGGCTTGCTTGGCTGGGGAGACAGGCTCTTGGCTTTATACAGCTCCAGCTGCCAGTCCCACTGCCCAAATGTTGTGCAGTTGAAGATTCCTCCCAGAGCAAAGGGGCCAGGACAGAAAGCTCTTGCTGCCATGGAGTACCCAGGCTGGCCCACCAAATGTACCAGAGAGGCAAAGGTTGCAGGCTTGCTTGGCTGGGGAGAAGGGCTCTTGGATTTATACAGCTCCAGCTGCCAGTCCCACTGCCCAAATGGCGTACAGTTGAAGATTCCTCCCAGAGCAAAGGGGCCAGGACAGAAAGCTCTTGCTGCCATGGAGTACCCAGGCTGGCCCACCAAATGCACCAGAGAGCCAAAGGTTGCAGGCTTGCTTGGCTGGGGAGAAGGGCTCTTGCCTTTATGCAGCTCCAGCTGCCAGTCCCACTGCCCAAATGGCATACGGACGATGATTCCGCCCAGAGCAAAGGGGCCAGGACAGAAAGCTCTTGCTGCCATGGAGTACCCAGGCTGGCCCACCAAATGCACCAGAGAGCCAAAGGTTGCAGGCTTGCTTGGCTGGGGAGAAGGGCTCTTACCTTTATGCAGCTCCAGCTGCCAGTCCCACTGCCAAAATGAAGTACGGACGAAGATTCCTCCCAGAGCAAAGGGGCCAGGACAGAAAGCTCTTGCTGCCATGGAGTACCCAGGCTGGCCCACCAAATGCACCAGAGAGCCAAAGGTTGCAGGCTTGCTTGGCTGGGGAGAAGGGCTCTTGCCTTTATGCAGCTCCAGCTGCCAGTCCCACTGCCCAAGTGGCATACGGACGAAGATTCCTCCCAGATCATGGAGGCCACGACAGAAAGCTCTTGCTGCCATGGAGTACCCCGGCTGGCCCACCAAATGCACCAGAGAGCCAAAGGTTGCAGGCTTGCTTGGCTGGGGAGAAGGGCTCTTGCCTTTATACAGCTCCAGCTGCCAGTCCCACTGCCCAAATGGCATACGGACGAAGATTCCTCCCAGATCATGGAGGCCAGGACAGAAAGCTCTTGCTGCCATGGAGTACCCAGGCTGGCCCACCAAATGCACCAGAGAGCCAAAGGTTGCAGGCTTGCTTGGCTGGGGAGACAGGCTCTTGGCTTTATACAGCTCCAGCTGCCAGTCCCACTGCCCAAATGTTGTGCAGTTGAAGATTCCTCCCAGAGCAAAGGGGCCAGGACAGAAAGCTCTTGCTGCCATGGAGTACCCAGGCTGGCCCACCAAATGCACCAGAGAGCCAAAGGTTGCAGGCTTGCTTGGCTGGGGAGAAGGGCTCTTGCCTTGATGCAGCTCCAGCTGCCAGTCCCACTGCCCGAATGGCGTAGGGACGAAGATTCCTCCCAGAGCAAAGAGACCAGGACGGAAAGGTCTTGCTGCCATGGAGTACCCAGGCTGGCCCACCAAATGCACCAGAGAGCCAAAGGTTGCAGGCTTGCTTGGCTGGGGAGAAGGGCTCTTGCCTTGATGCAGCTCCAGCTGCCAGTCCCACTGCCCAAATGGCGTACGGACGAAGATTCCTTCCAGATCATGGAGGCCAGGACAGAAAGCTCTTGCTGCCATGGAGTACCCAGGCTGGCCCACCAAATGCACCAGAGAGCCAAAGGTTGCAGGCTTGCTTGGCTGGGGAGAAGGGCTCTTGCCTTTATGCATCTCCAGCTGCCAGTCCCACGGCCAAAATGAAGTACGGACGAAGATTCCTCCCAGAGCAAAGGGGCCAGGACAGAAAGCTCTTGCTGCCATGGAGTACCCAGGCTGGCCCACCAAATGTACCAGAGAGCCAAAGGTTGCAGGCTTGCTTGGCTGGGGAGAAGGGCTCTTGGATTTATACAGCTCCAGCTGCCAGTCCCACTGCCCAAATGGCGTACAGTTGAAGATTCCTCCCAGAGCAAAGGGGCCAGGACAGAAAGCTCTTGCTGCCATGGAGTACCCAGGCTGGCCCACCAAATGCACCAGAGAGCCAAAGGTTGCAGGCTTGCTTGGCTGGGGAGAAGGGCTCTTGCCTTTATGCAGCTCCAGCTGCCAGTCCCACTGCCCAAATGGCATACGGACGATGATTCCGCCCAGAGCAAAGGGACCAGGACAGAAAGCTCTTGCTGCCATGGAGTACCCAGGCTGGCCCACCAAATGCACCAGAGAGCCAAAGGTTGCAGGCTTGCTTGGCTGGGGAGAAGGGCTCTTACCTTTATGCAGCTCCAGCTGCCAGTCCCACTGCCCAAATGGCATACGGACGAAGATTCCTCCCAGAGCAAAGGGGCCAGGACAGAAAGGTCTTGCTGCCATGGAGTACCCAGGCTGGCCCACCAAATGCACCAGAGAGCCAAAGGTTGCAGGCTTGCTTGGCTGGGGAGAAGGGCTCTTGCCTTTATGCAGCTCCAGCTGCCAGTCCCACTGCCCAAGTGGCATACGGACGAAGATTCCTCCCAGATCATGGAGGCCAGGACAGAAAGCTCTTGCTGCCATGGAGTACCCCGGCTGGCCCACCAAATGCACCAGAGAGCCAAAGGTTGCAGGCTTGCTTGGCTGGGGAGAAGGGCTCTTGCCTTTATACAGCTCCAGCTGCCAGTCCCACTGCCCAAATGGCATACGGACGAAGATTCCTCCCAGATCATGGAGGCCAGGACAGAAAGCTCTTGCTGCCATGGAGTACCCAGGCTGGCCCACCAAATGCACCACAGAGCCAAAGGTTGCAGGCTTGCTTGGCTGGGGAGACAGGCTCTTGGCTTTATACAGCTCCAGCTGCCAGTCCCACTGCCCAAATGTTGTGCAGTTGAAGATTCCTCCCAGAGCAAAGGGGCCAGGACAGAAAGCTCTTGCTGCCATGGAGTACCCAGGCTGGCCCACCAAATGCACCAGAGAGCCAAAGGTTGCAGGCTTGCTTGGCTGGGGAGAAGGGCTCTTGCCTTGATGCAGCTCCAGCTGCCAGTCCCACTGCCCGAATGGCGTAGGGACGAAGATTCCTCCCAGAGCAAAGAGACCAGGACGGAAAGGTCTTGCTGCCATGGAGTACCCAGGCTGGCCCACCAAATGCACCAGAGAGCCAAAGGTTGCAGGCTTGCTTGGCTGGGGAGAAGGGCTCTTGGCTTTATACAGCTCCAGCTGCCAGTCCCACTGCCTGAATGGCGTACGGATGAAGATTCCTCCCAGAGCATGGAGGCCAGGACAGAAAGCTCTTGCTGCCATGGAGTACCCAGGCTGGCCCACCAAATGCACCAGAGAGCCAAAGGTTGCAGGCTTGCTTGGCTGGGGAGACGGGCTCTTGGCTTTATACAGCTCCAGCTGCCAGTCCCACTGCATAAATTTTGTAGAGTTGAAGATTCCTCCCAGAGCAAAGAGGCCAGGACAGAAAGCTCTTGCTGCCATGGAGTACCCAGGCTGGCCCACCAAATGCACCAGAGAGCCAAAGGTTGCAGGCTTGCTTGGCTGGGGAGAAGGCTCTTGGCTTTATACATCTTCAGCTGCCAGTCCCACTGCCCAAATGGCGTACGGACGAAGATTCCTTCCAGATCATGGAGGCCAGGACAGAAAGCTCTTGCTGCCATGGAGTACCCAGGCTGGCCCACCAAATGCACCAGAGAGCCAAAGGTTGCAGGCTTGCTTGGCTGGGGAGAAGGGCTCTTGCCTTTATGCATCTCCAGCTGCCAGTCCCACGGCCAAAATGAAGTACGGACGAAGATTCCTCCCAGAGCAAAGGGGCCAGGACAGAAAGCTCTTGCTGCCATGGAGTACCCAGGCTGGCCCACCAAATGCACCACAGAGCCAAAGGTTGCAGGCTTGCTTGGCTGGTTGACAAGGGCTCCTTGCTATATATAGCTCCAGTTGCCAGTCCCACTACCCTAATGAAGTACAGGTGAAGATTGCTCCCAGAGCATGGAGGCCAGGACAGAAAGCTCTTGCTGCCATGGAGTACCCAGGCTGGCCCACCAAATGCACCAGAGAGCCAAAGGTTGCAGGCTTGCTTGGCTGGGGAGAAGGGCTCTTGCCTTTATACAGCTCCAGCTGCCAGTCCCACTGCCTGAATGGCGTACGGACGAAGATTCCTCCCAGAGCATGGAGGCCAGGACAGAAAGCTCTTGCTGCCATGGAGTACCCAGGCTGGCCCACCAAATGCACCAGAGAGCCAAAGGTTGCAGGCTTGCTTGGCTGGGGAGACGGGCTCTTGGCTTTATACAGCTCCAGCTGCCAGTCCCACTGCATAAATTTTGTAGAGTTGAAGATTCCTCCCAGAGCAAAGAGGCCAGGACAGAAAGCTCTTGCTGCCATGGAGTACCCAGGCTGGCCCACCAAATGCACCAGAGAGCCAAAGGTTGCAGGCTTGCTTGGCTGGGGAGAAGGCTCTTGGCTTTATACATCTTCAGCTGCCAGTCCCACTGCCCAAATGGCGTACGGACGAAGATTCCTTCCAGATCATGGAGGCCAGGACAGAAAGCTCTTGCTGCCATGGAGTACCCAGGCTGGCCCACCAAATGCACCACAGAGCCAAAGGTTGCAGGCTTGCTTGGCTGGGGAGACAGGCTCTTGGCTTTATACAGCTCCAGCTGCCAGTCCCACTGCCCAAATGTTGTGCAGTTGAAGATTCCTCCCAGAGCAAAGGGGCCAGGACAGAAAGCTCTTGCTGCCATGGAGTACCCAGGCTGGCCCACCAAATGTACCAGAGAGCCAAAGGTTGCAGGCTTGCTTGGCTGGGGAGAAGGGCTCTTGGATTTATACAGCTCCAGCTGCCAGTCCCACTGCCCAAATGGCGTACAGTTGAAGATTCCTCCCAGAGCAAAGGGGCCAGGACAGAAAGCTCTTGCTGCCATGGAGTACCCAGGCTGGCCCACCAAATGCACCAGAGAGCCAAAGGTTGCAGGCTTGCTTGGCTGGGGAGAAGGGCTCTTGCCTTTATGCAGCTCCAGCTGCCAGTCCCACTGCCCAAATGGCATACGGACGATGATTCCGCCCAGAGCAAAGGGGCCAGGACAGAAAGCTCTTGCTGCCATGGAGTACCCAGGCTGGCCCACCAAATGCACCAGAGAGCCAAAGGTTGCAGGCTTGCTTGGCTGGGGAGAAGGGCTCTTACCTTTATGCAGCTCCAGCTGCCAGTCCCACTGCCAAAATGAAGTACGGACGAAGATTCCTCCCAGAGCAAAGGGGCCAGGACAGAAAGCTCTTGCTGCCATGGAGTACCCAGGCTGGCCCACCAAATGCACCAGAGAGCCAAAGGTTGCAGGCTTGCTTGGCTGGGGAGAAGGGCTCTTGCCTTTATGCAGCTCCAGCTGCCAGTCCCACTGCCCAAGTGGCATACGGACGAAGATTCCTCCCAGATCATGGAGGCCACGACAGAAAGCTCTTGCTGCCATGGAGTACCCCGGCTGGCCCACCAAATGCACCAGAGAGCCAAAGGTTGCAGGCTTGCTTGGCTGGGGAGAAGGGCTCTTGCCTTTATACAGCTCCAGCTGCCAGTCCCACTGCCCAAATGGCATACGGACGAAGATTCCTCCCAGATCATGGAGGCCAGGACAGAAAGCTCTTGCTGCCATGGAGTACCCAGGCTGGCCCACCAAATGCACCAGAGAGCCAAAGGTTGCAGGCTTGCTTGGCTGGGGAGACAGGCTCTTGGCTTTATACAGCTCCAGCTGCCAGTCCCACTGCCCAAATGTTGTGCAGTTGAAGATTCCTCCCAGAGCAAAGGGGCCAGGACAGAAAGCTCTTGCTGCCATGGAGTACCCAGGCTGGCCCACCAAATGCACCAGAGAGCCAAAGGTTGCAGGCTTGCTTGGCTGGGGAGAAGGGCTCTTGCCTTGATGCAGCTCCAGCTGCCAGTCCCACTGCCCGAATGGCGTAGGGACGAAGATTCCTCCCAGAGCAAAGAGACCAGGACGGAAAGGTCTTGCTGCCATGGAGTACCCAGGCTGGCCCACCAAATGCACCAGAGAGCCAAAGGTTGCAGGCTTGCTTGGCTGGGGAGAAGGGCTCTTGGCTTTATACAGCTCCAGCTGCCAGTCCCACTGCCTGAATGGCGTACGGATGAAGATTCCTCCCAGAGCATGGAGGCCAGGACAGAAAGCTCTTGCTGCCATGGAGTACCCAGGCTGGCCCACCAAATGCACCAGAGAGCCAAAGGTTGCAGGCTTGCTTGGCTGGGGAGACGGGCTCTTGGCTTTATACAGCTCCAGCTGCCAGTCCCACTGCATAAATTTTGTAGAGTTGAAGATTCCTCCCAGAGCAAAGGGGCCAGGACAGAAAGCTCTTGCTGCCATGGAGTACCCAGGCTGGCCCACCAAATGCACCAGAGAGCCAAAGGTTGCAGGCTTGCTTGGCTGGGGAGAAGGCTCTTGGCTTTATACATCTTCAGCTGCCAGTCCCACTGCCCAAATGGCGTACGGACGAAGATTCCTTCCAGATCATGGAGGCCAGGACAGAAAGCTCTTGCTGCCATGGAGTACCCAGGCTGGCCCACCAAATGCACCAGAGAGCCAAAGGTTGCAGGCTTGCTTGGCTGGGGAGAAGGGCTCTTGCCTTTATGCATCTCCAGCTGCCAGTCCCACGGCCAAAATGAAGTACGGACGAAGATTCCTCCCAGAGCAAAGGGGCCAGGACAGAAAGCTCTTGCTGCCATGGAGTACCCAGGCTGGCCCACCAAATGTACCAGAGAGCCAAAGGTTGCAGGCTTGCTTGGCTGGGGAGAAGGGCTCTTGGATTTATACAGCTCCAGCTGCCAGTCCCACTGCCCAAATGGCGTACAGTTGAAGATTCCTCCCAGAGCAAAGGGGCCAGGACAGAAAGCTCTTGCTGCCATGGAGTACCCAGGCTGGCCCACCAAATGCACCAGAGAGCCAAAGGTTGCAGGCTTGCTTGGCTGGGGAGAAGGGCTCTTGCCTTTATGCAGCTCCAGCTGCCAGTCCCACTGCCCAAATGGCATACGGACGATGATTCCGCCCAGAGCAAAGGGACCAGGACAGAAAGCTCTTGCTGCCATGGAGTACCCAGGCTGGCCCACCAAATGCACCAGAGAGCCAAAGGTTGCAGGCTTGCTTGGCTGGGGAGAAGGGCTCTTACCTTTATGCAGCTCCAGCTGCCAGTCCCACTGCCAAAATGAAGTACGGACGAAGATTCCTCCCAGAGCAAAGGGGCCAGGACAGAAAGCTCTTGCTGCCATGGAGTACCCAGGCTGGCCCACCAAATGCACCAGAGAGCCAAAGGTTGCAGGCTTGCTTGGCTGGGGAGAAGGGCTCTTGCCTTTATGCAGCTCCAGCTGCCAGTCCCACTGCCTGAATGGCATACGGACGAAGATTCCTCCCAGATCATGGAGGCCACGACAGAAAGCTCTTGCTGCCATGGAGTACCCCGGCTGGCCCACCAAATGCACCAGAGAGCCAAAGGTTGCAGGCTTGCTTGGCTGGGGAGAAGGGCTCTTGCCTTTATACAGCTCCAGCTGCCAGTCCCACTGCCCAAATGGCATACGGACGAAGATTCCTCCCAGATCATGGAGGCCAGGACAGAAAGCTCTTGCTGCCATGGAGTACCCAGGCTGGCCCACCAAATGCACCACAGAGCCAAAGGTTGCAGGCTTGCTTGGCTGGGGAGACAGGCTCTTGGCTTTATACAGCTCCAGCTGCCAGTCCCACTGCCCAAATGTTGTGCAGTTGAAGATTCCTCCCAGAGCAAAGGGGCCAGGACAGAAAGCTCTTGCTGCCATGGAGTACCCAGGCTGGCCCACCAAATGCACCAGAGAGCCAAAGGTTGCAGGCTTGCTTGGCTGGGGAGAAGGGCTCTTGCCTTGATGCAGCTCCAGCTGCCAGTCCCACTGCCCGAATGGCGTAGGGACGAAGATTCCTCCCAGAGCAAAGAGACCAGGACGGAAAGGTCTTGCTGCCATGGAGTACCCAGGCTGGCCCACCAAATGCACCAGAGAGCCAAAGGTTGCAGGCTTGCTTGGCTGGGGAGAAGGGCTCTTGGCTTTATACAGCTCCAGCTGCCAGTCCCACTGCCTGAATGGCGTACGGATGAAGATTCCTCCCAGAGCATGGAGGCCAGGACAGAAAGCTCTTGCTGCCATGGAGTACCCAGGCTGGCCCACCAAATGCACCAGAGAGCCAAAGGTTGCAGGCTTGCTTGGCTGGGGAGACGGGCTCTTGGCTTTATACAGCTCCAGCTGCCAGTCCCACTGCATAAATTTTGTAGAGTTGAAGATTCCTCCCAGAGCAAAGAGGCCAGGACAGAAAGCTCTTGCTGCCATGGAGTACCCAGGCTGGCCCACCAAATGCACCAGAGAGCCAAAGGTTGCAGGCTTGCTTGGCTGGGGAGAAGGCTCTTGGCTTTATACATCTTCAGCTGCCAGTCCCACTGCCCAAATGGCGTACGGACGAAGATTCCTTCCAGATCATGGAGGCCAGGACAGAAAGCTCTTGCTGCCATGGAGTACCCAGGCTGGCCCACCAAATGCACCAGAGAGCCAAAGGTTGCAGGCTTGCTTGGCTGGGGAGAAGGGCTCTTGCCTTTATGCAGCTCCAGCTGCCAGTCCCACTGCCCAAATGGCATACGGACGATGATTCCGCCCAGAGCAAAGGGGCCAGGACAGAAAGCTCTTGCTGCCATGGAGTACCCAGGCTGGCCCACCAAATGCACCAGAGAGCCAAAGGTTGCAGGCTTGCTTGGCTGGGGAGAAGGGCTCTTACCTTTATGCAGCTCCAGCTGCCAGTCCCACTGCCCAAATGGCGTACGGACGAAGATTCCTCCCAGAGCAAAGGGGCCAGGACAGAAAGCTCTTGCTGCCATGGAGTACCCAGGCTGGCCCACCAAATGCACCAGAGAGCCAAAGGTTGCAGGCTTGCTTGGCTGGGGAGAAGGGCTCTTGCCTTTATGCAGCTCCAGCTGCCAGTCCCACTGCCCAAGTGGCATACGGACGAAGATTCCTCCCAGATCATGGAGGCCACGACAGAAAGCTCTTGCTGCCATGGAGTACCCCGGCTGGCCCACCAAATGCACCAGAGAGCCAAAGGTTGCAGGCTTGCTTGGCTGGGGAGAAGGGCTCTTGCCTTTATACAGCTCCAGCTGCCAGTCCCACTGCCCAAATGGCATACGGACGAAGATTCCTCCCAGAGCATGGAGGCCAGGACAGAAAGCTCTTGCTGCCATGGAGTACCCAGGCTGGCCCACCAAATGCACCACAGAGCCAAAGGTTGCAGGCTTGCTTGGCTGGGGAGACAGGCTCTTGGCTTTATACAGCTCCAGCTGCCAGTCCCACTGCCCAAATGTTGTGCAGTTGAAGATTCCTCCCAGAGCAAAGGGGCCAGGACAGAAAGCTCTTGCTGCCATGGAGTACCCAGGCTGGCCCACCAAATGCACCAGAGAGCCAAAGGTTCCAGGCTTGCTTGGCTGGGGAGAAGGGCTCTTGCCTTGATGCAGCTCCAGCTGCCAGTCCCACTGCCCGAATGGCGTAGGGACGAAGATTCCTCCCAGAGCAAAGAGACCAGGACGGAAAGGTCTTGCTGCCATGGAGTACCCTGGCTGGCCCACCAAATGCACCAGAGAGCCAAAGGTTGCAGGCTTGCTTGGCTGGGGAGAAGGGCTCTTTCCTTTATGCAGCTCCAGCTGCCAGTCCCACTGCCCAAATGACGTACGGACGAAGATTCCTCCCAGATCATGGAGGCCAGGACAGAAAGCTCTTGCTGCCATGGAGTACCCAGGCTGGCCCACCAAATGCACCAGAGAGCCAAAGGTTGCAGGCTTGCTTGGCTGGGGAGAAGGGCTCTTGCCTTTATACAGCTCTAGCTGCCAGTCCCACTGCCCAAATGGCGTACAGTTGAAGATTCCTCCCAGAGCAAAGGGGCCAGGACAGAAAGCTCTTGCTGCCATGGAGTACCCAGGCTGGCCCACCAAATGCACCAGAGAGCCAAAGGTTACAGGCTTGCTTGGCTGAGGAGAAGGGCTCTTGGCTTTATACAGCTCCAGCTGCCAGTCCCACTGCCAAAATGAAGTACGGACGAAGATTCCTTCCAGATCATGGAGGCCAGGACAGAAAGCTCTTGCTGCCATGGAGTACCCAGGCTGGCCCACCAAATGCACCAGAGAGCCAAAGGTTGCAGGCTTGCTTGGCTGGGGAGAAGAGCTCTTGCCTTTATGCAGCTCCAGCTGCCAGTCCCACTGCCCAAATGAAGTACGGACGAAGATTCCTCCCAGATCATGGAGGCCAGGACAGAAAGCTCTTGCTGCCATGGAGTACCCAGGCTGGCCCACCAAATGCACCACAGAGCCAAAGGTTGCAGGCTTGCTTGGCTGGGGAAAAGGGCTCTTGGCTTTATACAGCTCCAGCTGCCAGTCCCACTGCCCAAAAGGCGAACAGACGAAGATTCCTCCCAGATCATGGAGGCCAGGACAGAAAGCTCTTGCTGCCATGGAGTACCCCGGCTGGCCCACCAAATGCACCAGAGAGCCAAAGGTTGCAGGCTTGCTTGGCTGGGGAGAAGGGCTCTTGCCTTTATGCAGCTCCAGCTGCCAGTCCCACTGCCCAAATGATGTAGGGACGAAGATTCCTCCCAGAGCAAAGGGGCCAGGACAGAAAGCTCTTGCTGCCATGGAGTACCCAGGCTGGCCCAGCAAATGCACCAGAGAGCCAAAGGTTGCAGGCTTGCTTGGCTGGGGAGAAGGGCTCTTGGTTTTATGCAGCTCCAGCTGCCAGTCCCACTGCCCGAATGGCGTAGGGACGAAGATTCCTCCCAGAGCAAAGAGACCAGGACGGAAAGGTCTTGCTGCCATGGAGTACCCAGGCTGGCCCACCAAATGCACCAGAGAGCCAAAGGTTGCAGGCTTGCTTGGCTGGGGAGAAGGGCTCTTGCCTTTATGCAGCTCCAGCTGCCAGTCCCACTGCCTGAATGGCGTACGGACGAAGATTCCTCCCAGAGCAAAGGGTCCAGGACAGAAAGCTCTTGCTGCCATGGAGTACTTAGGCTGGCCCACAAAATCCACCCAAAGACACCAACACACATTTAGACACACTCAGGTACACTCAGACACAGTCGCCTACACTCAGACACACCTGCAAACACTGACAAACAATCAGACCCATAAATACGTGCTCATGCACACACTCGCTCACTGAGTCACACTCACACCCACCAAGACACACTCAGATACACTCAGACATTCTCAGACACACTCAGACACTTCTAGACACAGTCAGACACACTCACACACACTCTGACACTCTCACACTCAGACACACTTGAACACACTCCGACACACTCAGGCACTCACTCACACACTAAGGCACACTCTTACACACTGAGACGCACTAAGACACACTCAGACACACTCCTACAGGCTCAAGCACACTCAGATGCACCTGCACACACTGGGGCACACTGAGACACACCTGCAAACACTCAGACACACCTGCAAACACTGAGAAACAATCAAACCCATAAATATAAGCTCAGGCACATTCAGGCACACTCAGACACACTGGCACACAGCCAGACACACTCAGACACACTCTAGCGCAGTCGCACAAACGCAGACATGCTCACTCACACACACACACTCAGACACATTTAGGCACACTGAGAGACGTTCAGACACATTCGCACACACTGAGTGAATCTGAGTTTGTCTGAGGATGTGCAAGTGTGTCTCAGTGTGCCTGAGTTTGTCTCAGTGTGTCTGAGTGGGTCTCAGCTTGTCTGAGAGTGCCTGACTGTGCCTTCTTGTGTCTGAGAATGTTTGAGTGTTTCTGAGTGTGTGACAGTGTGTCTGAATGTGTGCGATTTTTTCTGAATATGTCTAGAGGTGTTGGAGTGTGCTTTAGTGTGTCTGAGTGTGTTGTGTGTTGGCTGTGTTCGTGTGTGTCTGAGTGTGTGTGAGAATATCTGAGGGTGAGCGAACGTGTCTTGGAGTGTGCGAATGTGTCTGAGTGTTCTGAGCATATATTTATTTGTCTGATGGTTTCTCAGTGTTTGCAGCTGTGTCTGAGTGGATGCGATTTTTCTGAGTGTGTCTGTGTGTCTAAGTGTGTCTAGCTTTGTGAGAGTAAGTCTAAGTGTGCCTGAGCATATCTGAGTGTGAGCGAATGTGTCTGGGTGTGTGTGAATGTGCCTGAATGTGTCTGGGTCTGAGTGTGTCTCAGTGTGTGTGAGTGTGTCTGAGTGTGGCTGAGTTTGCCTGAGCTTATATTTATGGTTCTGATTGTTTCTCTGTGTTTGCAGGTGTGTCTGAGTGAATGCAATTTTTCCTGAATGTGTGTGAGTGTGTAAGAGTGTGTCTGAATGTGTCTAAGTGTGTCTAGCTTTGCGAGAAAGTGTCTGAGTGTGTCTGAGCATATGTGAGTGTGAGCGAATGTGTCTGTGTGTTTGCGAGTGTGTCTGAGTGTGCTTGAGTGTGCTCAAGCGTGTCTGGGTGTGTGCGAGTGTGTCTGAGCGTCTCTCAGTGTGCCTAAGTGTGTCTGAGTGTCTGTGAGTTTGGCTGAGCGTGTCTATGTGTGTGGACTGTGCTTGAGTGTTCACGAGTGTGTCTAAGTGTGTCTGAGTGTTTCTGAGTGTGTGCGAGTGTGTCTGCACGTCTCTCAGTGTGCCTGAGTGTTTCTGCGAGTGTGTGAGTGTTTCTGAGTTTGCGAGAGTGCGTCTGAAAGTGCGGGTGTGTCTGAATGTGTGCGAATATTTCTGTGTGTGTCTGGATGTGTGGGAGTGTGCTTGAGTGTATCTGAATGTGCCTGAGCTTATATTAAGGGGACTGCTGGTTTCTCAGTGTTTGCAGATGTGTCTGAGTGTATGCGATTTTGCCTGAGTGTGTGTGAGTGTGTGCGAGTGTTTCTGAGTGTGTCTGGGTGTGCCTGTGTTTTTCTGAACGTGTCTGAGTGTGCCTGAGTGTGTCTGAGTGTGTTTGAGAGTATTTGAGTTTTTCTGATTGTGTGAGAGTGTGTCTGAATGTGTGCAAATGTTTCAGTGTGTGTCTAGATATGAGAGAGTGTGCTTGAGTGTGTCTGAGTGTATCTGAGCGTGTCTGAGCGTGTCTGACTGTGTGTCTGAGCATATCTGAGTTTGAGCGAATGTGTCTGGGTGTGTGCGAGTGTGTCTGAGTGTGCCTGAGTGTGCCTGAGAATGTGTGAGTGTCTCTGAGTGTGTGAGAGTGTGTCTCAATGTGTGCGAATGTTTCTGAGTGTGTCTGGATGTGTATGAGTGTGCTTGAGTCCGCTCAAGTGTGTCTGAGTGTGTGCGAGTGTGTCTGAGCATCTCTCAGAGTGCCTGAGTGTCTGAGCGTGCTTGAGTGTGGCTGAGAGTGTCTGGGTGTGTGGGACTGTGCTTGAGTGTGTCTGAGTGTATCTGAGTGTGTCTGGCTGTGTGCAAGTGTCTCTGAGTGTGTCTGAGCATATCTGAGTGTGAGCGTATGTGTCTGGGTGTGTGCAAGTGTGTCTGAGTGTGTCTAAGTGTGTCTGAGTGTGTCTGAGTGTGTGAGAGCGTGTCAGAGGATATCTGATTGTGTCTGGGTGTGTGCGAGTGTGTCTCAGTGTGCGAGAGTGTGCCTGAGCAAATATTTATGGGTCTGATTGTTTCTCAGTGTTTGCAGGTGTGTCTGAGTGTATGCGATTGTGTCTGAGTGTGTCTGAGTGTGTCTAAGTGTGTCTAGCTTTGTGAGAGTGTGTCTGAGTGTGCCTGGGTGTGTGCGAGTGTGTCTGGGTGTGTGCGAGATTGTGCCTGAGCATATATTTATGGGTCAGATTGTTTCTCAGTGTTTGCAGGTGTGTCTGAATGTAGGCGATTGTGTCTGAGTGTGTCTGAGTGTGTCTAAGTGTGTCTAGCTTTGTGAGAGTGTGTCTGAGTCTGTCGGAGCATATCTGAGTATGAGCCAAATTGTCTGGGTGTGTGCGAGTGTGTCTGAGTGTGTCGGAGTGTAACTGAGTGTGTCTGGGTGTGTGTGAGTGTGTCTGAGTGTGCCTGAGTGTGCCTGAGCTTATATCTATGGGTCTGATTGTTTCTCAGTGTTTGCAGGTGTGTCTGAGGGTATGCGATTGTGTCTGAGTGTGTCTGAGTGTGTCTGAGTGTGTCTAGCTTTGTGAGAGTGTGTCTGAGTGTGTCTGAGCATATCTGAGTGTGAGCGAATGTGTCTGGGTGTGTGTGAGTGTGTCAGAGTGTGCCTGAGTGTTCCTGAGAGTGTGTGTCTCTGAGTGTGTGAGAGTGTGTCTCAATGTGTGCGAATGTTTCTGAGTGTGTCTGGATGTGTATGAGTGTGCTTGAGTGTGTCTAAGTGTGTGCGAGTGTGTCTGAGCATCTCTCAATGTGCCTGAGCGTTCCTGAGTGTGGTTGAGAGTGTCTGGGTGATGGGACTGTGCTTGAGTGTGTCTGAGTGTGTTTGAATGTGCTCAAGTGTGTCTGACTGTGTGCGTGTCTGAGCATCTCTCAGTGTGCCTGAGTGTGTCTGAGCGTGCCTGAGTGTGGCTGAGAGTGTCTGGGTGTGTGGGACTGTACTTGAGTGTGTCTGAGTGTATCTGAGTGTGTCTGGCTGTGTGCGAGTGTGTCTGAGTGTGTCTGAGTGTGTCTGAGTGTGTCTAAGTGTGTCTAGCTTTGTGAGAGTGTGTCTGAATGTGTCTGAGAAGATCTGTGTGTGTGCAAATGTGTCTGGGTGTGTGCGAGTGTGCCTGAGTGTGCCTGAGTGTGCCTGAGTGTGCCTGAGAGTGTGTGAGTGTCTCTGAGTGTGTGAGAGTGTGTCTCAATGTGTGCGAATGTTTCTGAGTGTGTCTGGATATGTGGGAGTGTGCTTGAGTGTGTCTGAGTATGTTTGAGTGTGCTCAAGTGTGTCTGAGTGTGTGCGAGTGTGTCTGAGCATCTCTCAGTGTGCCTGAGTGTGTCTGAGCGTGCCTGAGTGTGGCTGAGAGTGTCTGGGTGATGGGACTGTGCTTGAGTGTGTCTGAGTGCGTTTAAGTGTGTCTGACTGTGTGCGAGAGTGTCTGAGTGTGTCTGAGCATATCTGAGTGTGAGCGTATGTGTCTGGGTGTGTGCGAGTGTGTCTGAGTGTGTCTGAGTGTGCTTGAGTGTGTCTGAGTGTCTAAGAGCGTGTCGGAGTGTATCTGAGTGTGTCTGGGTGTGTACAAGTGTGTCTCAGTGTGCTAGAGTGTGCCTGAGCATATATTTATGGGTCTGATTGTTTCTCAGTGTTTGCAGGTGTGTCTGAGTGTATGCGATTGTGTCTGAGTGTGTCTGAGTGTGTCTAAGTGTGTCTAGCTTTGTGAGAGTGTGTCTGAGTGTGCCTGGGTGTGTGCGACTGTGTCTCAGTGTGCGAGAGCGTGCCTGGGCAGATATTCATGGGTCTGATTGTTTCTCAGTGTTTGCAGGTGTGTCTGAATGTATGCGATTGTGTCTGAGTGTGCCTGAGTGTGTCGGAGTGTATCTGATTGTGTCTGGGTGTGTGCGAGTGTGTCTGAGCATCTCTCAGTGTACCTGAGTGTGTCTGACCGTGTCTGGGTGTGTGGGACTGTGCTTGAGTGTGTCTGAGTGTGTTTAAGTGTGTCTGGCTGTGTGCGAGTGTGTCTGAATGTGAACATATCTGAGTGTGAGCGTATGTGTCTGGGTGTGTGCGAGTGTGTGAGAGCGTGTCTAAGTGTATCTGAGTGTGTCTGGGTGTGTGCGAGTGTGTCTCAGTGTGTCTGAGTGTGCCTGAGTGCGCCTGAGCATATATTTATGTGTCTGATTGTTTCTTAGTGTTTGCAGGTGTGTCTGAGTGTAGGCGATTGTGTCTGAGTGTGTCTGAGAATATCTGTGTTTGCAAATATGTCTGGGTTTGTGCGAGTGTGCCTGAGTGTGCCTGAGTGTGTCTGAGAGTGTGTGAGTGTCTCTGAGTGTGTGAGAGTGTGTCTCAATGTGTGCGAATGTTTCTGAGTGTGTCTGGATGTGTATGAGTGTGCTTGAGTGTGTCTAAGTGTGTTTGAGTGTGCTCAAGTGTGTCTGAGTGTGTGTGAGTGTGTCTGAGCATCTCTCAGTGTGCCTGAGTGTGTCTGAGCATGTCTGAGTGTGGCTGAGCGTGTCTGGGTGTGTGGGACTGTGCTTGAGTGTATCTGAGTGTGTCTAAGTGTGTCTGATTGTGTGCGCGTGTGTCTGAGTGTGTTTGAGTGTGCCTGAGTTTGCCTGAGCTTATATTCATGGGTCTGATTGTTTCTCAGTGTTTGCAGGTGTGTCTGAGTGTTTGCTGGTGTGTCTGGCTGTGCCCGAGTGTGTGCAGGTGCATCTGAGTGTGCTTGAGTCTGTAGGAGTGTGTCTGAGTGTGTCTTAGTGCGTCTCAGTGTGTAAGAGTGTGCCTTAGTGTGTGAGAGAGTGCCTGAGTGTGTCGGAGTGTGTTCAAGTGTGTCTCAGTGCAAGTGTGTGTGAGTGTGTGCGAGTGTGTCTAGATTTGTCTGAGTCTGTCTGAGCATGTCTTAGTGTATCTGAGTGTGTCTGGGGGTGTGTGTGTTTCTCAGTGTGCCTGAGTGTGCCTGAGCATGTAGTTATAGGTCTGATTGTTTCTCAGTGTTTGCAGGTGTGTATGAGTGTGCCTGAGCTTTTACAGTTTTGTATGTGTGTCTGAGCATGTGTGAGTGTTACTGCGCATCTCTGAGTATGTGTGAGTTTGTGCGAGTGTGTTTGAGTGTTTCTGAGTGTGTCTGAGTGTGTCTAAGTGTGTGAGAGCGTGTCTGAGTGTATCTGAGTGTGTCTGGGTGGGTGCGAGTGTGTCTCAGTGTGCGAGAGTGTGCCTGAGCTTATATTTATGGGTCTGATTGTTTCTCAGTGTTTGCAGGTGTGTCTGAGTGTAGGCGATTGTGTCTGACTGTGTCTGAGTGTGTCTGAGAATATCTGTGTGTGTGCAAATGTGTCTGGGTGTGTGCGATTGTGTGCCTGAGTGTGCCTGAGTGTGCCTGAGAGTGTGTGAGTGTCTCTGAGTGTGTGAGAGTGTGTCTCAATGTGTGCGAATGTTTCTGAGTGTGTCTGGATGTGTGGGAGTGTGCTTGAGTGTGTCTGAGTGTGTTTGAGTGTGCTCAAGTGTGTCTGAGTGTGTGCGAGTGTGTCTGAGCATCTCTCAGTGTGCCTGAGTGTGTCTGAGCGTGTCTGGGTGTGTGGGACTCTGCTTGAGTGTATCTGAGTGTGTTTAAGTGTGTCTGACTGTGTGTGCGTGTGTTTAAGTGTGTTTAAGTGTGTCTGAGTGTGTCTGAGTGTGCCTGAGTGTGCCTGAGTTTGCCTGAGCTTATATTCATGGGTCTGATTGTTTCTCAGTGTTTGCAGGTGTGTCTGGGAGTGCTCGAGTGTGTGCAGGTGCATCTGAGTGTGCTTTAGTCTGTATGAGTGTGTCTGAGTGTGTCTTAGCGCGTCTCAGTGTGTAAGAGTGTGCTTTAGTGTGTGAGAGAGTGTCTGAGTGTGTCAGAGTGTGTTCAAGTGTGTCTGAGTGTGTGTGCATGTGCGAGTGTGTGCGAGTGTGTCTAGATGTGTCTGAGTGTGTCTGAGCATTTCTTAGTGTATCTGAGTGTGTCTGGGTGTGTGCGTGTGTGTCTCAAAATGCCTGAGTGTGCCTGAGCATGTAGTTATAGGTCTGATTGTTTCTCAGTGTTTGCAGGTGTGTATGAGTGTGCCTGAGCTTTTGGAGTTATGTATGAGTGTCTGAGCATGTGTGAGTGTAACTGAGCATCTGTGAGTATGTCTGAGTTTGTGCGAGTGTGTCTGAGCGTGTCTGAGTGTGCCTGAGTGTGTCTAAGTGTGTGTGAGTGTGTTTGAGTGTGTCTGGGTGTGTGCGAGTGTTTCTGAGTGTGTCGGAGTGTGTCTGAGTGTGTGTGGGTGTGTGCGAGTGTGTCTGAGTGTGCCTGAGTTTGCCTGAGCTTATATTCATGGGTCTGATTGTTTCTCAGTGTTTGCAGGTGTGTCTGAGTGTTTGCATGTGTGTCTGGGTGTGCCTGAGTGTGTGAGTGTGTCTGAGCATGTCTAAGTGTGTCTGAGTGTGTCCGAGTGTGTGAGCGCGTGTCGGGGTGTATCTGAGTGTGTCTGTGTGTGTGTGAGTGTGTCTCAGTGTGCGAGATTGTGCCTGAGCATATATTTATGGGTCTGATTGTTTCTCAGTGTTTGCAGGTGTGTCTGAGTGTAGGTGATTGTGTCTGAGTGTGTCTGAGTGTGTCTGAGAATATCTGTGTGTGTGCAAATGTGTCTGGGTGTGTGCGAGTGTGCCTGAGTGTGCTTGAGAGTGTGTGAGTGTCTCTGAGTGTGTGAGAGTGTGTCTCAATGTGTGCGAATGTTTCTGAGTGTGTCTGGATGTGTGGGAGTCTGCTTGAGTGTGTCAGAGAGCGTTTGAGTGTGCTCAACTCTGTCTGAGTGTGGCTGAGAGTGTCTGGGTGTGTGGGACTCTGCTTGAGTGTGTCTGAGTGTGTTTAAGTGTGTCTGGCTGTGTGTGAGTGTGTGTGAGTGTGCCTGAGTGTGCCGGAGCTTATATTTATGGGTCTGATTGTTTCTCAGTGTTTGCAGGTGTGTCTGAATGTAGGCGATTGTGTCTGAGTGCGTCTGAGTGTGTCTAAGTGTGTCTAGCTTTGTGAGAGTGTGTCTGAGTGTGTCTGAGCATATCTTAGTGTTCGCGAATGTGTCTGGGTGTGTGCAAGTGTGTCTGGGTGTGCCTGAGTTTGTCAGAGAGTGTGCGAATGTTTCTGAGTGTGTGAGAGTGTGTCTGAATGTGTGCGAATGTTTCTGAGTGTGTCTGGGTGTGTGGGACTGTGCTTGAGTGTGTCTGAGTGTGTTTAAGTGTGCTCAAGTGTATCTGAGTGTGTCTGGGTGTGTGCGAGTGTGTTTGAGTGTGCCTGAGTTTACCTGAGCTTATATTCATGGGTCTGATTGTTTCTCAGTGTTTGCAGGTGTGTCTGAGTATTTGCAGGTGTGTCTGGGTGTGCCCGAGTGTGTGCGAGTGTGTCTGAGCATCTCTCAGTGTGCCTGAGTGTGTCTGAGCATGCCTGAGTGTAGCTGAGAGTGTCTGGGTGTGTGGGACTGTGCTTGAGTGTGCCTGAGTGTGTTTAAGTGTGTCTGGCTGTGTGCGAGTGTGTCTGAGTGTGTCTGAGCATATCTGAGTGTGAGCGTATGTGTCTGGGTGTGTGCGAGTGTGTCTCAGTGTGTCTGAGTGTGCCTGAGCAAATATTTATGGGTCTGATTGTTTCTCAGTGTTTGCCGGTGTGTCTGAGTGTATGCGATTGTGTCTGAGTGTGTCTGAGTGTGTCTGAGATGTGACTAAGTGTGTCTATCTTTCTGAGAGTGTGTCTGAGTGTGTCGGAGCATATCCGAGTGTGAGCGTATGTGTCTGGGTGAGTGCGAGTGTGTCTGAGTGTGCCTCAGTGTGTCTGAGAGTATGTGAGTGTTTCTGAGTGTGTCTGATTGTATCTGAGCGTGTCTGAGTGTGCCTGAGTGTGACTAAGTGTGTGTGAGTGTGTTTGAGTGTGTCTGGGTGTGTGCAAGTGTTTGTGAGTGTGTCAGACTGTATCTGAGTGTGTCTGGGTGTGTGCGAGTGTGTCTCAGTGTGCAAGAGTGTGCCTGAGTATATATTTATGGGTCTGATTTTTTTCTCAGTGTTTGCAGGTGTGTCTGAATGTAGGCGATTGTTTCTGAGTGTGTCTGAGTGTGTCTGAGAATATTTGTGTGTGTGCAAATGTGTCTGGGTGTGTGCGAGTGTGCCTGAGTGTGCCTGAGAGTGTGTGAGTGTCTCTGAGTGTGTGAGAGTGTGTCTCAATGTGTGCGAATGTTTCTGAGTGTGTCTGCATCTGTGGGAGTGTGTTTGAGTGTTTCTGAGTGTGTTTGAGTGTGCTCAAGTGTGTCTGAGTGTGTGCAAGTGTGTCTGAGAATCTCTCAGTGTGCCTGAGTGTGTCTGAGCATGCCTGAGTGTGGCTGAGAGTGTCTGGGTGATGGGACTGTGCTTGAGTGTGTCTGAGTGTGTTTAAGTGTGTCTGACTGTGTGCGAATGTGGCTGAGTGTGTTTGAAACCCTGTAGGTTTCCTGTAGGGAATTTGGTTTTTGCAGGTGCACCAGGAGCTCAGTGCTGAGCAGAGAACTTTCTTGGGAGAAAGTCTGACTTGAGTGGCTATGGGAGAAGTGGCCAAAGGGGGAGGAACGAGCAGGAAGCACCCACGGGGGCACCCCCACTGTGACAGCTGCTCCAAGGGCTCCCTGCCACGTGCGGAACACGGATGTGTCCCTGAGGGATTGACAACAAATGCTGTCCATGTCAGGCAATCACAGCTGTTCTGAATGTCCTCCAAGCCTCTCCACAGCAAAAGGGGAGAAGCCCAGCTTGGTACAGCGAGGGCTGAGCCATGAAGGCTGCTGGGAAGGAATCTCACTCTTCCTGGAGTCAGCTACTGTTGTCAAATACCTCTGAAATTCTAGGGATAACAGAACCCTCAAACCCTGCATTGCTACTGTTAAAAAGCAAGGCATTAATTTATTCACAATGCTGTGGGCTGTGGGTGACCAGCCAAAGGCCTCCACACAGACAGAGATTCAAAACTTATTATTCCATTATTCCATGGAAGAGCAGAGTTGATTTCCAGACGAGTTTTAGGCAGAAAGGTGAGCTTTACATCGGGAGGTAAGTTGACAAATCACTGCAAGAAAGGGAGGTCAGGCTCCAGCAGGAGAGCAAGATTCAACATTCCAGGGGTCAAGAAGCCACCCAAAACCATTGCAGCGTGGGGAACCTTGAATGGCTGTTTCCGTGATGTCACAGGACTGTTGCCCCACTGTCGCTGTGATGTCACTGAAGTGCTGGGTGGCCATTGCAGTGTCCGTGGAACGCTCTCATTCAGGCACCAAGGGCCTCAGCTTGCGGTGCAGTTCGTCACGTGCTCGTCGCAGAGGAGTCTTCGGATTGAGGATTTCTCAGCGGAGAGTTGTGAACGGGCGTCCAAGAGGAGTTTTTGGATTGAGGAGCTCTCAGTGGAGACCCTGCAAACCAGAGAGCGGTTTTCTTTTCCCTCCCCCAAGGGGCTGTGCCCCTTGGACTGCAGCACAGCTTTGCTAAAGTGTTTTGGCAAATCTGTGCTGCAGTTCATGAGTTTGTGCTCTTTTCATCAAATTTATATTTTTCTCCAGACAGGCCCTGCCAGGTGATGGATTTCCCGAGAGGTGAGTAGTGTTTGTTCCTGGGGGCAGCACAACTGGCTTTGGCATGGCTGTGTTCTTTATGCTCTTCCTTAGGCACTGAGATGATTTAGAAACAAAACTGCCCTTAAGATGCCCTTAGTTTGGTAGAACTCCTGTCAACAGCTTTGTCTAAAACGGGGGGTCTGTGTGTGGACAGCATTTGGAATGGAACTTGAGGGGGTTCTGTGCCCTCCACTGGATAGCCTGTGGAGTCTGTTTTTCTGGGGAACTATTTTCAGCAAGCTAAAGAGAACTGATGCTTGCCATTTATTAAAAGAAAAACCAAAAGCCAACAGAACAGAAAAAGAAAAAAAAGAAGAGGAAACTTCTTTAGCTCTTTAGCTAAAGCTGCTTTAGCTCTTGGGCAGAACAGAAGCATTGACTGTTAATGGACAATTTACATTTGCTTGATGGAGTTTCTATTTGTTTTATTTCCTGGGAAAACAGCATAAAAAATAGACAGGAAACTGTAGAAGAAGATGAATGTGGGGTTTTGTCCTCTTCTCTTGCTTGCTGTGCAAAAGAACTGTTGCTCCTGGAGAGATGTTGTGAAAGAAAAATGCTCTTTATTTGGGTTGCCTTGTGTGATGGGATTCCCCACAAGAGGCAGTTTTCTGACAGCATCTGGTTCATTTTCCCTTGCCCATTGCAGACGGAATCACCAGTGGATATGGAGGTGGACAGAGAGCAGCCCGTCCTTCTGTGAGTGGAAAAGGAAGCTTTGACGTTCCCAGTTTTTAAGAATCATGGAGCGAGCTGTGAGCTTGGCCTGCTACAACAGAGTGCCAGCCTGAGGGATGGTTAATGGCTGTCTTGTGTTTCCTTTGTCCCAAGCCTAAGGACGTGCCACCCGAGCTGGAGAATCCCAGAAATCTGCCACCTGTGTTCAATTCCTACCTGCAGTATTGCCTGTACGGGAATGTGAGGCCCCGATGGCCCACCAGGCTGCTTCTGCAAGTAAAGTGGCTGCAGGTGAAACAGCTGTCCAGGGATGGGCTTTGTCATCAGCTAAACTCAGAGGCATCAGGAGGCCTCCTCTCCTACTAATCCCCAGTCTTGGTGCTTTTCAAATGACAACATAGTAGCATCCTAGAATAGTTTGGCTTGGAAGGGACCTTTAAGTGGCATCTAGTCTCACCCCCCAGAAACGAGCAGGGGCATCTTCAACTAGACCGGGTTGCTCAGAGCCCTGTCCCACCTGACCAGGGGTGGGGTATCCACTTCCTGTGCCAGTGTTTCAGCACCCTCATTCTAAACAATGACTTCCTTAGATGTAACCAGAATCTATCCTCTTCCACTTGAAAACCATGACCCTTTGTCCCATTGCAACAGGCCCTTTGAAAAAATGTGTCCCCTTGAAGGACTGAAAGGCCACAATAAGCTCTCCCTGGGACCTTCTCTTCTCCAGTGCCATCCCTCGTGGCCTTTCCTCCGAGGAAAGGTCTTCCACCATCTGGTCCTGTCTGTGGCCCTGGCTTGTACTTTGGGAGGACACTTGGTTGTACCTGGTGGCAAAAGACCTGGAGTAGAATAATAGCAGGTCCAGAGGCTGAAATGGTGTTGGTGGAGGGGGACCCAAGGAAGCAGTCCCAGCCAAGTGGTCAGAGTATTAATGGCCTGGGAGAAGGAAGGGGCTGTGGGGAGCTCACTGCGAGCCTCAGAGGGGGCCCAGCTTGTCCCTCCTGCCACACTCTTTGAGGTTTCTGCCACCCAAGGAGGGACAGCTGAGCGGGCCTTGTCCCAGCCCCATTTGCTGCCTGGCACATTCAAGCAGGCCAGAAGTGCTCCAGGGTTCTGGCAGGTTTTGTGGCAGAGAGAGGGAGCTGCACAAGGTGCCACTGGGCTGTCCCTGCTGGGAAGGAAGGTGGCAGCCAGCACAGGGAGGGGCAGGGGTGGAATGCACACACTGCTCTCCCTGCAAGCCAGAGCTGAGTCCATCAGCACTCTGCCCCTTGTGTCCCTGCTCTTGTCTGAGTGCTGAGAACCTCCACCTCAGTGCTCTTCAGAACAATACACAGGCCTGCATCCTCCTGGGGTTGACCTTGCTTAGAGGTACGGGAATTTCCCGAGGAGGGGTTTATGCTCCTCATCATTTGTGACACCTAAAATAGCCCAGGTCTTTAGAGAAGAGGAACCTAAGGGAGTCCTTTGAGTTTTCTGAAATGGAAAAAGGCCCGAGACAGCAAGTGGCATTCCTGAGCACTGGCAAGGCAAACCTCCTTGCTGCAGACACCTTGAGAAATTGATTAATGGCCTTATGGGCCGTGTTTACCTGCCCATCTGCTCAATCTAGTTGAGAAAATCTATGCAAACTGAACAAGAAAGTGACCTTGTGTCAAATGACTCTTTTGTTATTTTGTGTAACTATCCAACCTTGCAAGGGACAGAATGGTGACTGTCCCTGACTCTACTGACTGTCCCCAGGACACAACAGCAGCATCAGAACCTCTGCTGGCTCCCTCTGATTCTGGACAGGAGGCTGAAGAGAAAGAAGTGGAGAAGGAACCTGTGGCTGTCGGAGAAGTAATGCCTGAAGGGATAAAATCAGTAAGTACCAGCTTTGGTTAGCTCTGCCATTGGTGTCATTCAGAGCTGCAAGTTCCTGAGCAGCCAGTGCTTGCCATGCATGGCTGAAGAGTGTGAGGGCTGTAGCCCTGCCATGACATGGTGCTTCAGCCCAGCCACTGACACCTGGAAACGAGGTTTTGACCCTTCCTGTTTAGTCTTTAGATTGCCGTGCAGGATTCCTAGGAGACAGGAGAAGCTGTCCCCTGGACGTACCTGCCCCTCCACAGGGCCTATTTCAGAAAATCCATGAAAAATGAACAAGAAATTGGCCTTGTGTCAATTTTGTTCTTGTTAACTATCCAACTTTGCAAAGGACAGAATGGTGACTGTCCCTGACGCTACTGACTGTCCGCAGGGCACAAAAGTTGCACCAGAACCTCTGCTGGCTCCCTCTCTTTCCGGTCAAGAGGGTAAAGAAGAGCAAGTGGACAATGAACCCGTGGCTGTTGTTGGAGCAGCAGAGCCTGAAGGAGTGAAATCAGTAAGTGCCAGAGTACATTAGCATTGCCTTTGGTGTAATTTAGAACTTGTGATCAGAGCCAGCTTGCTTTTCATGGCTGAAGAGTGTGAGGGCTGTAGCCCTGCCATGTCATGGGCCCTCAGCCCAGCCACTGACACCTGGTAAAGGGGATTTTGAACTTCCAAGTTGAGCCAGTGTCCCTGGCAGGACACATAGGAATAACTGTGGCCTGGGTTTACCTGCCCGTCTGAACAGCCTAATTGAGAAAATCTATGCAAACTGAACAAGAAAGTGGCCTTGTGTCAAATGACTCTTTTGTTATTGTGTGTAACTATCCAACCTTGCAAGGCACAGAATGGTGACTGTCCCTGACTCTACTGACTGTCTCCAGGGCACAACAGCGGCATCAGAACCTCTTCTGGCCCCCTCTGATTCTGGACAGGAGGTTGAAGAGAAAGAAGTGGAGAAGGAACCTGTGGCTGTTGGAAAAGTAATGCCTGAAGGGATAAAATCAGTAAGTGCCAGCTTTGGTTAGCTCTGCCGTTGGTGTCATTCAGAGCTGCAAGTTCCTGAGCAGCCAGTACTTGCCTTGCATGGCTGAAGAGTGTGAGGGCTGTAGTCCTGCCATGACATGGTGCTTTAGTCCAGCCACTGACACCTGGAAACGAGGTTTTGACCCTTCCTGTTTAGTCTTTAGATTGCCGTGCAGGATTCCTAGGAGACAGGAGAAACTGTCCCCTGGATGTACCTGCCTCTCCACAGGGCCTATTTCAGAAAATCCATGAAAAATGAACAAGAAATTGGCCTTGTGTCAAATGACCCTTTTGTTACTGTGTGTAACTATCCAAGTTGAGTCAGAGTGTCCCTTGCAGGACACACAGCAATAACTGTGCCCTAGAGGGTAGTTGCCCCTCTGAACGGCCCAGTTGAGAAAATGCATGAAAATTGAAGAGGAAACTGCCCATGAACTCGTGTAAATCCAGTCTTTTCTTCTCATCCGTTCACTTTGTGAAGTGGGCAGCAAAAGACAGTTTAAGAGCCCAACTGGTGGCCAACAGCATCTTCCCAAGGGTTTGCATTTGAACTATGATCTCAGGACATCTCTGCAAGCCACCTTTCTGACAGAAACTAATTCTTGCCACAGATCCTCAAGAGGCCTGGTGGGATATCTAAGTCAGAGCAATATGCAGCACTGTCTAACTAGTTGGTAAAGAGAGCAAATTTGGGACAATGGGATGTAATGCTCTGCCCTGAGAGGCAGCTGGGACTGTGGAGGGGCTTCAACTCCCCTAATCTGATAGATAGTTAAATTGGCCTGAGACATGCGCACTGTAGAACTGAGGCCCGTAGGACCAAGTGCATGTCTAGGCTGGTTTATAATGTGTAAGCAGATTAAGGTGGTGTGAAACTATCCAACCTTGCAAGGGACAGAATGGTGACTGTCCCTGACTCTACTGACTGTCCCCAGGACACAACAGCGACACCAGAACCTCTGCTGGCTCCCTCTGACTCTGGACAGGAAAATGAAGAGGAAGAAGTGGAGAAGGAACCTGTGGCTGTTGGAGAAGTAATGCCTGAAGGAATGGAAGCTTTGGTTAGCACTGCCTTTGGTGTCATTCAGAGCTGCAAGTTCCTATTGTTTTAACAATATTTGCTTTGTCCTAATGTTGATCAGGGCTCCTGGAGAAGCCCCAGGTCAACTCTCAGAAAGCAAGGACTGGCCTGTGCTGGAGCTCTTTCCCCTTGGGTAGGGATGGTTAATGGCTGTCTTGTGTTTCCTTTGTCCCAAGCCTAAGGACGTGCCACCTGAGCTGGAGACTCCCAGAAATCCGCCTCCTGTGTTCAATTCCTACCTGCAGTATTGCCTGTACGGGAATGTGAGGCCCCGATGGCCTACCAGACTGCTTCTACAGGTAAAGTGGCTGCAGGTGAAACAGCTGTCCAGGGATGGGCTTTGTCATCAGCTAAACTCAGAGGCATCAGGAGGCCTCCTCTCCTACTAATCCCCAGTCTTGGTGCTTTTCAAATGACAACATAGTAGCATCCTAGAATAGTTTGGCTTGGAAGGGACCTTTAAGTGGTATCTAGTCCAACCCTCCTGCAATGAGCAGGGACATCTTCAACTGGACTGGGAATGAAATCAGTAAGTACCAGACTACATTAGCACTGCCTTTGGTGTCATTCAGAGCTGCAAGTTCCTGAGCAGACAGCGCTTGCTCTTTGGGACTGAAGAGTGTGAGGGCTGGAACCCTGCCATGACATGGTGCTTCAGCCCAGCCACTGACACCTGGAAAAGGGGTTTTGAACTTCTAAGTTGAGTCAGAGTGTCCCTTGCAGGAGGCATAGCAATAACTGTGCCCTGGACTACCTGCCCCTCTGAACAGCCTTGCTCAGAAAATCTATGTAAATTGAACAAGAAAGTGGTCTTGTGTCAAATTACCCTTCTGTTATTGCGTATAACTATCCAACCTTGCAAGGGACAGAATGGTGACTGTCCCTGACTCTACTGACTGTCCCCAGGGTAGAAACCCGACACCAGAACCTCTTCTGGCTCCCTCTCTTTCCGGACAAGCGGGTGAAGAAGAGAAAGAAGTGGACAGTGAACCCATGGCTGTTGTTGGAGCCGCAGAGCCTGAAGAAATTAAATCAGTAAGTGCCAGAGTACAGTAGCATTGCCTTTGGTGTAATTTAGAACTTGTTATGAGAGCAAGCTTGCTTTTCATGGCTGAACATTGTGAGGGCTGGAGTGCTGCCATGACATGTTGCTTCAGCCAGCCACTGACACCTGGAAAAGGGGATTTTGACCCTTCCTGTTTAGTCTTTAGATTGCCGTGCAGGATTCTTAGGAGACAGGAGAAGCTGTCCCCTGGATGTACCTGCCCCTCCACAGGGCCTATTTCAGAAAATCCATGAACAATGAACAAGAGATTGGCCTTGTGTCAAATGACCATTTTGTTATTATGTGTAACTATCCAACTTTGCAAAGGACAGAATGGTGACTGTCCCTGACTCTACTGACTGTCCCCAGGACACAACAGTGGCAACACAACCTCTGCTGGCTCCCTCTGACTCTGGACAGGAAAATGAAGAGGAAGAAGTGGAGAAGGAACCTGTGGCTGTTGGAGAAGTAATGCCTGAAGGAATGAAATCAGTAAGTGCCAGCTCTGGTTAGCACTGCCTTTGGTGTCATTCAGAGCTGCAAGTTCCTATCGTTTTAACATTTGTTTTGTCCTAATGTTGATCAGGGGTCCTGGAGAAGCCCCAGGTCAACTCTCAGAAAGCAAGGACTGGCCTGTGCTGGAGCTCTTCCCCTCGGGGAGGGATGGTTAATGGCTGTCTTGTGTTTCCTTTGTCCCAAGCCTAAGGACGTGCCACCCGAGCTGGAGACTCCCAGAAATCCGCCTCCTGTGTTCCGTTCCTTCCTGCAGTCTTGCCTGAACTGGAATGTGAGGCCCCGTTGGCCTACCAGGCAGCTTCTGCAGGTGAAACAGCTGTCCAGGGATGGGCTTTGTCATCAACTAAACTCAGAGGCATCAGGAAGCCTCCTCACCTACTACTCTCCAGTCTTGGTGCTTTTCAAATGACAACATAGTAGCATCCTAGAATAATTTGGCTTGGAAGAGACCTTTAAGTGGCATCTAGTCCAACCCTCCTGCAACGAGCCGGGACATCTTCAACTAGACCGGGTTGCTCAGAGCCCTGTCCCACCTGACCAGGGGTGGGGTATCCACTTCCTGTGCCAGTGTTTCAGCACCCTCATTCTAAACAATGACTTCCTTAGATGTAACCAGAATCTATCCTCTTCCACTTGAAAACCACGACCCTTTGTCCCATTGCAACAGGCCCTTTGAAAAAATGTGTCCCCTTGAAGGACTGAAAGGCCACAATAAGCTCTCCCTGGGACCTTCTCTTCTCCAGTGCCATCTCTCGTGGCCTTTCCTCAGAGGAAAGATGGAGGTCTAGATAGATACATCCTCCTGATGTGTATTGCTGATAACCAGAGGAATCCCACTGGAGCCTGTCAGAAACTGCATTTGGAAAGTAATGGCTCCTTTTGTTCTTCTTTGGTTTTTCGGTGCAGCATCGGTTTTTAGAAAAATCCAAGAGTCTTGCCAAGATGGCTCCTCTGATTAATGCAGTCAGGAGACCCAGAACAGCAGCAACAGAACCTCTGCTGGCTCCCTCTGTTTCTGGACAACAGGGGAAAGAAGAGCAAGTGGACAATGAACCCGTGGCTGTTGTTGGAGCGGCAGAGCCTGAAGAAATTAAATCAGTAAGTGCCAGAGTATATAAGCACTACCTTGGTGTAATTTAGAACTTGTGTTCAGAGTGAGCTTGATTTTCATGGCTGAACATTGTGAGGGCTGGAGTCCTGCCATGACATGGTGCTTCAGCCCAGCCACTGACACCTGGAAAAGGGGTTTTGAACTTCCAAGTTGAGTCAGAGTGTCCCTGGCAGGACACATAGGAATAACTGTGCCCTGGGGGTACCTGCCCGACTGAATAGCCTTGTTCAGAAAATGCATGAATATTGAAGAGGTAACTGGCCATGAACTCGTGTAAATCCAGTCTTTTCTTCTCGTCCATTCACTTGGTGAAGTGGGCAGCAAAAGACAGTTTAAGAGCCCAACTGGTGGCCAACAGCATCTTCCCAAGGGTTTGCATTTGAACTATGATCTCAGGACATCTCTGCAAGCCACCTTTCTGACAGAAACTAATTCTTGCCACAGATCCTCAAGAGCTCTGCAATGGCAGGTGCTGCTGCAGTACCACAACCTAAAGAAATCTCCTTGCCCGACATTGAAATGCCAAGCACAAGCACTGGCAAAAGAGGCACTGGGAAAAAATGCACGCAGAAAACAAGCACTGGGAAGAAAAGCTCTGGGAAAACCAGCACAGAGAGAAAAAGCTCAGACCAGCCACAACTGATATCCTCACTAACAAGTATTTACCTCGCCGATCTCAGTACGTATCATGTATTTCACTTCTGGTAGAGCAGTCCATGGTATGCATGTCAACTTTAGCTGTACTAAAGGAACAGAGTGTTTGTCGAGCCATCTGTGCTTCAGAGCTGCCTCTGTTGCTCTTGTGATTGTTGTTGTTACCAGCTGACTACAAAGGGCTCACAGCCCCACACAGTGGGGCTGCCTTTCGGATCTGTTGCAAGGTAGTATCTCTGTTTCACACGAGCATCTTTCATATTGTTTCTTTCAGAGGGCATTGTGAGTGAGGGGAACCCTACGAAGAAATACACTTTACAGCAGATAATTGGCCAAGGGTAAGTCCAATCTCAGCTACTTCCACAAAACCATGGGCCAGGGATTTTGCTGGTGTCATATCAAGCATGCAGTCAGGCAAGCTGCAAACATGGGCAGACACTGGGCTTACATCCTCCTGTCTGTCAGTTCTGATCAGTATTTAATAACTGTGGTCAGAAGGCATTGTCAAAGACAACTCGATGCTGGCAGTCTCTTGCCTGTAACAAGGAGCACGGCGTGGAGTATGTCCTATGTTTTCTCCTGGCCACCCTGCATGGCAGAGGGCTGCTGGGCTGCTGGGCTGCTGGGCTGCTGGGCTGCTGGGCTGCTGGCTGAAGCCGAGTGTTTTATAAACACTCTGGGCAGCAGAGCTCTGCTCTCTGGGCTGGCTTTCTCACCCAGGGCCTAAACGCCTTCTCCTTTCTTGGCTGCTGCTCTGTTTCTAGGACTTTTGGAACAGTTTTCCGAGGAGTTGACATTGCCACAGGAGGACAGGTAAGGGCCAGCACCCCTGGCAGATTGTGCAGCTCTCGAGTGCTTTCCCCTCCACTGGGAGCTGTGGCCACAGCTCTGGGTGGCCACGAGATCTTTGCTGCAGAGACTCTTCCTCTGAGGGCAGACAAGTGTCAGCCTGCAAGACACGGTTTGGACAGACCTTGTCCTTATTAAGTCCCCAAAAGAACACAAGGAGGGCAGGGGTATCTTTCAGAGAAGGACACCTTTGCTCAGACTTATTTACTGACTATGCTAAGCATCAGCTACTTGGTGGCTCCTTACCCAGCTGCAGTGCTGCACTTGGGAAGTGCACTTACACAGGAGTCTGCAAGGGATCTAAAGGCCCTGAGCGCTGCTCATAACCCCGGCCACATCCATAAAATACCCTAGAATGGGTTATTCCTTTTCAAACCCAGAAAAGAACTGCAAATAGGAACTGGGTTAAAAACGTCCTTTAGAGTTGCAAAATCCAACTTCAAGATGTTAGAAAGTGCCGGGATTGTATTTTTTTGTGTAACCCTCATGACCTTTTAGGATGGGATTTCCTCCATTATGGATTGATTGTTTGCAGACCATTTGTCCAGAGTTTACAAGGCAAAATGTCTATAGCCATGTGTCCTGTAACTGGCACACAAGGGCGAGTGGAGGAATCGTCTCTTGTCCTGTCAGTTAAGAAGCTCTGGTGTCTAATCCCAGGCAGTTTGGCCCACCCTGGCTCCATCATTCCAAAAACACCTGCTCCATGTGTGTTGTGGTCCCGTGCAACAGACTTCTCAAGTCTGTGGCTTTTAATCGCCTTTCAGGTGGCCATCAAGAAGATTTTTCTTGGAGACCAAAAGCATCAAAGCGAAAAAGTTGTAAATGAAGTTACGGTCCTGAAGAGAATGAGGCACCCCAATATCATTCGCTATATAGACAGGTGAGGGGTTCTGGGATTATGACATTGAGGTTCATCGACACACTGCAAGCCAAAGGCTAAAAAGCCACTTTGGTCACTGGAAGAACATGGAGCTCTTCATTATTTCTCAACGCCTCCACCAGCAGTGGATGGGAGGAGCTTGCCTTGTGTCTGCCTTGGCCTTTTCTGGTATAGGTAGTTTGAAGCGTGTCTTCCAAAACCTGCATCTGCCATATCTTCCTAAAGCCACAGCCCTTCAGTTCACTACCTCCCTCTTCTTTTGGGGTCTGGTTTTTTTCAAACTGACCATCTTTTCTGTGCCTTAATGATACGTGCTGATAAACCCTCCTAGAAATTATTGCCCTTGGGGTTTTCCCACTATTTTCTGTTGCTGTGGATGCCAGGAAGACTAGGCTCTTGTTTGCACAACCACACAATGTGCCAGGTTTTAAATGGTTTTCCCTGTTTCTGAATGCACTTTATGCAATGCTTTCCAAGGGGTTGACCAACATCTGCCCTCAGTGGTGCACACCCTCCTCCCATGGCGAAGTCTGTGTTGCCTGCTTCCTGGAGTTCAGGCTGGAAGGGATGAGTTAAGATGATGAAGCAGCTGATGGCAATGTCCTGGTTCCAGATTTCTCTCTGCTGTCACTAAACTTCATTTTTGCCTTGCTTGCCATCTAAGACATCTCCTTTTTCACAGATGAGCCTTTCTCATTTAGCCTGCTCAGATTCTCTCTTCATTTACAAGTGACCTGGCAAGAAAACTCAACTGCAGTCTTTCCCATAAGGTCATTTAGCTGGGCCCATTCGTCTCCATGCTGTGGGTTTCTTCTTTCAGCTACGTTTTCAATGAAGAACTCTGGCTGGTGATGGAATATGTGGAGGGATGCACCTTAGCTGCTGTGGTTTCCAAACAAGCTCTTGAGGAAGAGATGATAGCCTCTATCAGTCAGGAGGTAAGGGATGCTGCTCTTGCTTCTGACAGCTTGGACAGGATGGTTCTTTGCAAAAGGTGGTAAGAACAGGAGTGACTTCCTGTTCAGAGCTTTGTTTCTGCGTTGCTGTTATGATGTGGAGAAGAAAAGAGCATCCAAGTGAACGACCTGCCAATCTCACTGCATTTCTTGTACTCTGTTATTATACTCCTATAATGTTGTTGTACTTTCTTTTTCAGTTTAATTTCATTTTTTTTATTTAATATTCTCCCTTTACATCTTGAAACTGGAGCATGTCTGCACTGCAGTCTTTGCCTGTAAAAGCAGACATGCTGCTGGCAGAATTTTGACCTAACTGCAGAGATAAGTAGAGACTCATTTCTCACATTCCCCATCTTAAAAGGATATTCCTGCACCCAAAAAGCTGTTTACTTCTGAAAAGTGACTAACGTGCCACTTCCGAGTCTGCTGTTTAAGGCCAGCAATAAAAGCTTTCTCGTGCAGACTTCACCCCTGAAGTGTTCCAGTTCTTAGTGAAGGGAGGGATGTTTTCTCTTTTTGGCAAACCATCATGTGTCACCTGGATAGAGAGAGCACAGCCACAGCAGTCAAGACTGCCTGGGTTTGGAGGGGACAGTGTGGAACAACAATTGACGTGTCACCTGGAAATTTGATCTTTTAGAGCCATTTCCGTTTTTGTGCAATAAAATCAACCTAATTAATTTTTCCTCTTGTGTTTCTGTGTTTAATCTCAGTGCCTGAAAGCCCTGGACTTCCTTCATTCAAATCGAGTGATCCACAGAGACATCAAAAGTGACAATATACTTCTGGGAATGGATGGATCTGTCAAATTGAGTAGGTGTTCTTGGTCAGGCACAGCGTTCCTGGGAGGCAGGGTCTGGGGTTGCCTTTGAGTGCCTGCCAGTTCCTCAAAAGTGGTGCTGGTGGGAGCACCCAGCCCACTGCTGTAAGCTGAGAGCAGAGCTGCAATGTGCAGAGAGCTCTAGAGAGGATGAGGCTGTCAAGAGTGCCTTTGGTTTGGGTATGTCCCTTCCAGAGGAAACAGAGCACAGCCACTCTTCCAGCTAGATTCAACACTGTGCTCTCAGACTGAGAGTGGGGAATTCTTATGCTTGCTTTCATAATTCAAGCTGGTTTCAACACTGTTTCTTTTGTTTGCAGTTGGTTTTGGCTCCTGTGTTTGGCTCCTCCGTGCGCAGAGGAAACAGACATCAGTTCACGGGACTCCTTTCTATATGGCACCAGAAATGTTGAGAGGAGACAGATATGATGCCAAAGTGGACATCTGGGCCCTTGGGATCACAGCACTAGAAATGGTGGATGGTTCTCCAGAGGTAAGGTGCAAATACTGTCAGAGAGCCCTGCCTTTCTCCCCTGAGCCATATCTTTCTCCCACTCACATCAGCTTGAACTAGTCCCACCAAGGCCCACGTCTAAAAGTGTCCTGGAGCACATCTGCTCACAGGAGAAGCGACATGTGCCAGTGCAGAAATGGGCCGTTTTGGCCTCCCACAATGCTTGAATTCCTCCTGTGCTCTTTGAACTCCCTTGGAGCTGGATCTCCCAATGGCAGGAATTTTTCAGCAGCAGGATTCTCCGGTTGGAGAATTACTGTGAAAAGCATTTCAAGGGGATCTGCAGGCCAGAAGTCTTTTCAAACTTGGACCAGTGCCCACTGCTTACCTGACCCTTTCAGGGCAGGTCACTGCTTCTAGTACTGCCACAATTATGTATTAGCCAGTACATTTCTAAAAGTAGGTTCTAGCACAGCTCCTTGTAGTAAGCCAATGTATTTTCAAGTTTGCAGTTGTAGATGCTAATTCCCTAAAATGAAATGACCCGCTCTTACACCAAAGGAGTGTGCAATAGCCCAGGAAGGCATACCGGGATAAAACCCCATGACTAACAGCTGATACCAAGTTAAATGCTGCACAGTTAATTCCTGAGGAAGGCAACAATTACGGAAAATGTCAGTCTTCCAGTCCTTCTGAAAAAGGTCCCTGACTTTTCTTGGAAGACTTCTTTTGGATTGCATTTGCCTTGCAGAAGGCAGCAAAAAGAGTTGAAGGGAATTAGCAGGACTGGTCTGGATGCTGAAAATTCTCTGCTTCCTTAAGCTCAAATGTTGATCAGGGCTCCTGGAGAAGGCCCAGGTCAAGTCTCAGAAAACAAGGACTGGCCTGTGCTGGAGCTCTTCCCCTCGGGGAGGGATGGTTAATGGCTGTCTTGTGTTTCCTTTGTCCCAAGGCTCAGAACAAGCTACCTGAGCTGGAGACTCCCAGAGAACTGTCACCTGTATTCCATTCCTTCCTGCATTCTTGCCTGAACCGGAAGGTGAAGTGTCGATGGACGGCCAGGAAGCTGCTGAAGGTAAAGTGGCTGCAGATGAAACAGCTGTCCCTCCTGCCCCTCTCTTTGAGGTTTCTGCCACCCAAGGAGGGACAGCTGAGCGGGCCTTGTCCCAGCCCCATTTGCTGCCTGGCACATTCAAGCAGGCCAGAAGTGCTCCAGGGTTCTGGCAGGTTTTGTGGCAGAGAGAGGGAGCTGCACAAGGTGCCACTGGGCTGTCCCTGCTGGGAAGGAAGGTGGCAGCCAGCACAGGGAGGGGCAGGGGTGGAATGCACACACTGCTCTCCCTGCAAGCCAGAGCTGAGTCCATCAGCACTCTGCCCCTTGTGTCCCTGCTCTTGTCTGAGTGCTGAGAACCTCCACCTCAGTGCTCTTCAGAACAATACACAGGCCTGCATCCTCCTGGGGTTGACCTTGCTTAGAGGTACGGGAATTTCCCGAGGAGGGGCTTATGCTCCTCATCATTTGTGACACCTGAAATAGCCCAGATCTTTAGAGAAGAGGAACCTAAGGGAGTCCTTTGAGTTTTCTGAAATGGAAAAAGGCCCGAGACAGCAAGTGGCATTCCCGAGCACTGGCAAGGCAAACCTCCTCGCTGCAGACACCTTGAGAAATTGATTAAGGGCCTTATGGGCCATGTTTGCCTGTGATAGCAAGGTCCTGGACATGAAGTTGGAGGTGTAGATGGTGCCCTCAGTCCTCCTGATGTGTATTGCTGGTAACCAGAGGACTCCTGCTGGAGCCTGTGGGAAACTGTGTTTGGAAAGTAATGGCTCTTTTCTTTCTGTGTTTTTTCCTTTGGGCAGCATCCATTTTTAGAAAAATCCGGTAGTCTCACCAACATGAGTCCTCTGCTTGAGGCAGCCAGGAGATCCCGTGCAGAGAGGTTCACAACACCATCACCAGAACATCTGCTGGCTCCGTCTCTTACTGGAGAAGAGAGTAAAGAAGAGCAAGTAGAGAAGGAAAATGTCAAAGCAATGCCTGAAGGAATGAAATCAGTAAGTGCCAGAGTACATTACCACTGCCTTTGGTGTCATTCAGAGCTGCAAGTTCCTGAGCAGACAGCATTCGCTCTTTGGGACTGAAGAGTGTGAGGGCTGGAGCCCTGCCATGACATGGTGCTTCAGCCCAGCCACTGACACCTGGAAAAGGGGTTTTGAACTTCCAAGTTGAGTCAGAGTGTCGCTTGCAAGACACATAGGAATAACTGTGCCCTAGAGGGTAGTTGCCCCTCTGAACGGCTTGGTTGAGAAAATGCATGAAAACTGAAGAGGAAACTGCCCATGAACTTGTGTAAATCCAGTCTTTTCTTCTCATCCATTCACTTGGTGAAGTGGGCAGCAAAAGACAGTTTAAGAGCTCGACTTGTGGCCAAAAGCATCTTCCCAAGGGTTTACATTTGAACTATGATCTCAGGGCATCTCTGCAAGCCACCTTTCTGACATAACCTAATTCTTGCCACAGATCCTCAAGAGCTCTGCAATGGCAGCTGTTGCTGCAGCACCACAAGCTGAAGAAGTCACCTTTGCCAACACTGAAATGCCAAGCACAAGCACCGGGAAAGGTGACGCTCGGAAGAAAAGCATTCCAAAGGAAATCACGCACCGGCCGCCAACGCTGTCCCCACTAACACGACTTCTCCTTGCTGAACTCAGTACGTTTCATGTGTTTCCTGGTTGGTACAGCAGTCCATGGTATGCATGTCAGCTTTAGTTCTACTAAAGGAAGAGAGGAAGCAACAGAGCACTGTGGCTGTTCCTTCTGCCTCTGAGGGCAGCTGGGGCTGGATTCAGTTTTCCTGAGCTTCCATCTACGCTCCAGGCAAAGGCAGAGATGGTTTCTGGTTGAGCAGAAGGCTTTGACCTAGTGAATGACCTAGTGAACTCCTGTGTGCAGAGGGCCAAACCCAAGAGAATATTAGGGTTCCTAAATTCTCTTTAGACTCCTGACTCCTCACAAGTCATTGGAGTACAGAGACTTTGCTGAAATCTCTAAGGTTGAAGACAAGCCGTGTGGTTCTTCAAATGGCACAGGCAAGGTCCTCTTCAGAACTCAGTCTGCTGATCTGTGATGAGGCTCCTTGTTCTTAAAGCCCCATCCTCAGGGATTAGAACTTGAGATGCTGCTCTTGAACAACATAAAGGCTTTTTTTGGCAAACTGCTGAAAGGTTGGGCAGATTTCATCCTCTCCTGTAAACACCTGATAATATTCTTTCTGTTCTGAAAATGGCACTTGTTCATAACAGTAGATTCCAAAACTCAATTTAATTGCCAAAATTTAGTTTTTAATGCATTTAATTTAGTGCATTTAATCGTCAAAAACATTAAACTTTTGGCTGAATCACACGGAGTGTTTCTCTCCAAGAAAATAAAGGCTCTGTTGCTCCAGCTCTCCTTAAAGTTTGTAGACAACAAACTCTTGCATTGGTGCCTGTTCTTTTCTGACTTCTGTCTCCTCTGAGCATTTCTCCATGTGCTTAGTTTCCTGTCAAGGTAAACCCTCAAAAGACTGTGGAAAATCAGTCTTTGTGGAGCCACCTGTGCTTCGGAGCTGCCTCTGCTGTTGTGGTTATTGTTGTTGTTGTTGTTGTTACCAGCTGACTACAAAGGGCTCACAGCCCCACACAGTGGGGCTGCCTTTCGGATCTGCTGCAAGGTAGTATCTCTGTTTCACACGAGCATCTTTCATGTTGTTTCTTTCAGAGGGCATTGTGAGTGAGGGGAACCCTGCGAAGAAATACACTTTACAGCAGCAAATTGGCCAAGGGTAAGTCCAATCTCAGCTACTTCTACAAAACCATGGGCCAGGGATTTTGCTGGTGTCATATCAAGCATGCAGTCAGGCAAGCTGCAAACATGGGCAGACACTGGGCTTACATCCTCCTGTCTGTCAGTCCTGATCAGTATTTAATAACTGTGGTCAGAAGGCATTGCCAAAGACAACTCGATGCTGGCAGTCTCTTGCCTGTAACAAGGAGCACGGCGTGGAGTATGTCCTATGTTTTCTCCTGGCCACCCTGCATGGCAGAGGGCTGCTGGGCTGCTGGGCTGCTGGGCTGCTGGGCTGCTGGGCTGCTGGCTGAAGCCGAGTGTTTTATAAACACTCTGGGCAGCAGAGCTCTGCTCTCTGGGCTGGCTTTCTCACCCAGGGCCTAAACGCCTTCTCCTTTCTTGGCTGCTGCTCTGTTTCTAGGGCTTTTGGAACAGTTTTCCGAGGAGTTGACATTGCCACAGGAGGACAGGTAAGGGCCAGCACCCCTGGCAGATTGTGCAGCTCTCGAGTGCTTTCCCCTCCACTGGGAGCTGTGGCCACAGCTCTGGGTGGCCACAAGATCTTTGCTGCAGAGACTCTTCCTCTGAGGGCAGACAAGTGTCAGCCTGCAAGACACGGTTTGGACAGACCTTGTCCTTATTAAGTCCCCAAAAGAACACAAGGAGGGCAGGGGTATCTTTCAGAGAAGGACACCTTTGCTCAGACTTATTTACTGACTATGCTAAGCATCAGCTACTTGGTGGCTCCTTACCCAGCTGCAGTGCTGCACTTGGGAAGTGCACTTACACAGGAGTCTGCAAGGGATCTAAAGGCCCTGAGCGCTGCTCATAACCCCAGCCACATCCATAAAATACCCTAGAATGGGTTATTCCTTTTCAAACCCAGAAAAGAACTGCAAATAGGAACTAGGTTAAAAACATTCTTTAGAGTAGCAAAATCCAACCTCAACATGTTAGAAAGTGCCGGGATTGTATTTTGTTGTGTAACTCTCATGACCTTTTAGGATGGGATTTCCTCCATTATGGTTTGATTGTTTGCAGACCATTTGTCCAGAGTTTACAAGGCAAAATGTCTATAGTCATGTGTCCTGTAACTGGCACACAAGGGCGAGCGGAGGAATCGTCTCTTGTCCTGTCAGTTAAGAAGCTCTGGTGTCTAATCCCAGGCAGTTTGGCCCACCCTGGCTCCATCATTCCAAAAACACCTGCTCCATGTGCGTTGTGGTCCCGTGCAACAGACTTCTCAAGTCTGTGGCTTTCAATCTCCTTTTAGGTGGCCATCAAGAAGATTTTTCTTCGCGACAGAAAGAACAAAAGGGAGCTTGTTGTAACTGAGGTTTCACTCTTGAGTAGCATGAGGCACCCCAATATCATTCGCTATATAGACAGGTGAGTGGTTCTGGGATTATGACATTGAGATTCATTGACACACTGCAAGCCAAAGGCTAAAAAGCCACTTTGGTCACTGGAAGAACATGGAGCTCTTCATTATTTCTTGACTCTTCCAACTGAAGTGGATGGGAGGAGCTTGCCTTGTGTCTGCCTTGGCCTTTTCTGGTATAGGTAGTTTGAAGCTCTTGTTTGCACAACCACACAATGTGCCAGGTTTTAAATGGTTTTCCCTGTTTCTGAATGCACTTTATGCAATGCTTTCCAAGGGGTTGACCAACATCTGCCCTCAGTGGTGCACACCCTCCTCCCATGGCGAAGTCTGTGTTGCCTGCTTCCTGGAGTTCAGGCTGGAAGGGATGAGTTAAGATGATGAAGCAGCTGATGGCAATGTCCTGGTTCCAGATTTCTCTCTGCTGTCACTAAACTGCATTTTTGCCTTGCTTGCCATCTAAGACATCTCCTTTTTCACAGATGAGCCTTTCTCATTTAGCCTGCTCAGATTCTCTCTTCATTTACAAGTGACCTGGCAAGAAAACTCAACTGCAGTCTTTCCCATAAGGTCATTTAGCTGGGCCCATTCGTCTCCATGCTGTGGGTTTCTTCTTTCAGCTACGTTTTCAATGAAGAACTCTGGCTGGTGATGGAATATGTGGAGGGATGCACCTTAGCTGCTGTGGTTTCCATACAAGCTCTTGAGGAAGAGATGATAGCCTCTATCAGTCGGGAGGTAAGGGATGCTGCCCATGCTTCTGACAGCTTGGACAGGATGGTTCTTTGCAAAAGGTGGTAAGAACAGGAGTGACTTCCTGTTCAGAGCTTTGTTTCTGCGTTGCTGTTATGATGTGGAGAAGAAAAGAGCATCCAAGTGAACGACCTGCCAGTCTCACTGCATTTCTTGTACTCTGTTATTGTACTCATATAATGTTGTACTTTCTTTTTTCGTTTAATTTCATTTTATTTTATTTATTATTCCAAACTTTGCCACTTGAGGTATGTCTGCAATTGATGTGTCACCTGGAAATTTGATCTTTTAGAGCCATTTCCTTTTTTGTGGGATAAAATCAGCCTAATTAATTTTTCCCCTTGTGTTTCTGTGTTTAATCTCAGTGCCTGAAAGGACTGGACTTCCTTCATTCAATTCTAGTGATTCACAGAGACATCAAAAGTGACAATATACTTCTGGGAATGGATGGATCTGTGAAATTGAGTAGGTGTTCTTGGTCAGGCACAGCGTTCCTGGGAGGCAGGGTCTGGGATTACCTTTGAGTGCCTGCCAGTTCCCCAAAAGTGGTGCTGGTGGGAGCACCGAGCCCACTGCTGTAAGCTGTGACCAGAGCTGCAATGTGCAGAGAGCTCTAGAGAGGATGAGGCTGTCAAGAGTGCCTTTGGTTTGGGTATGTCCCTTCCAGAGGAAACAGAGCACAGCCACTCTTCCAGCTAGATTCAACACTGTGCTCTCAGACTGAGAGTGGGGAATTCTTGTGCTTGCTTTCATAATTCAAACTGGTTTTAACACTATTTCTTTTCTTGCAGTTGATTTTGGCTTCTGTGCTTGGCTTCAGCCCTGGCAGAAGAAACGGAGGTCTTTCATTGGGACTCCTTTCTATATGGCACCAGAAATGTTGAGAGGAGACAGATATGATGCCAAAGTGGACATCTGGGCCCTTGGGATCACAGCACTAGAAATGGTGGATGGTTCTCCAGAGGTAAGGTGCAAATACTGTCAGAGAGCCCTGCCTTTCTCCCCTGAGCCATATCTTTCTCCCACTCACATCAGCTTGAACTAGTCCCACCAAGGCCCACGTCTAAAAGTGTCCTGGAGCACATCTGCTCACAGGAGAAGCGACATGTGCCAGTGCAGAAATGGGCCGTTTTGGCCTCCCACAATGCTTGAATTCCTCCTGTGCTCTTTGAACTCCCTTGGAGCTGGATCTCCCAATGGCAGGAATTTTTCAGCAGCAGGATTCTCCGGTTGGAGAATTACTGTGAAAAGCATTTCAAGGGGATCTGCAGGCCAGAAGTCTTTTCAAACTTGGACCAGTGCCCACTGCTTACCTGACCCTTTCAGGGCAGGTCACTGCTTCTAGTACTGCCACAATTATGTATTAGCCAGTACATTTCTAAAAGTAGGTTCTAGCACAGCTCCTTGTAGTAAGCCAATGTATTTTCAAGTTTGCAGTTGTAGATGCTAATTCCCTAAAATGAAATGACCCGCTCTTACACCAAAGGAGTGTGCAATAGCCCAGGAAGGCATACCGGGATAAAACCCCATGACTAACAGCTGATACCAAGTTAAATGCTGCACAGTTAATTCCTGAGGAAGGCAACAATTACGGAAAATGTCAGTCTTCCAGTCCTTCTGAAAAAGGTCCCTGACTTTTCTTGGAAGACTTCTTTTGGATTGCATTTGCCTTGCAGAAGGCAGCAAAAAGAGTTGAAGGGAATTAGCAGGACTGGTCTGGATGCTGAAAATTCTCTGCTTCCTTAAGCTCAAATGTTGATCAGGGCTCCTGGAGAAGGTCCAGGTCAAGTCTCAGAAAACAAGGACTGGCCTGTGCTGGAGCTCTTCCCCTCGGGGAGGGATGGTTAATGGCTGTCTTGTGTTTCCTTTGTCCCAAGCCTAAGGACGTGCCACCCCAGCTGGAGACTCCCAGAAACCTGTCGCCTGTGTTCCGTTCCTTCCTGCAGTCCTGCCTGAACCCGAATGCGAAGCGTCGATGGACGGCCTGGCAGCTGCTGAAGGTAAAGTGGCTGCAGGTGAAACAGCTGTCCAGGGATGGACTTTGTCATCAGCTAAACTCAGAGGCACCAGGAAGCCTCCTCTCCTACTAATCTCCAGTCTTGGTGCTTTTCAAATGACAACATAGTAGCATCCTAGAATAATTTGGCTTGGAAGGGACCTTTAAGTGGCATCTAGTCCAACCCTCCTGCAACGAGCAGGGGCATCTTCAACTAGACCGGGTTGCTCAGAGCCCTGTCCCACCTGACCAGGGGTGGGGTATCCACTTCCTGTGCCAGTGTTTCAGCACCCTCATTCTAAACAATGACTTCCTTAGATGTAACCAGAATCTATCCTCTTCCACTTGAAAACCATGACCCTTTGTCCCATTGCAACAGGCCCTTTGAAAAAATGTGTCCCCTTGCAGGACTGAAAGGCCACAATAAGCTCTCCCTGGGACCTTCTCTTCTCCAGTGCCATCCCTCTTGGCCTTTCCTCAGAGGAAAGATGAAGGTCTAGATAGTTCCCTACGTCCTCCTGATGTGTATTGCTGGTAACCAGAGGAATCCCGCTGGAGCCTGTGAGAAACTATGTTTGGAAAGTAATGGCTCCTTTTGTTCTTCTTTGGTTTTTGGTGCAGCATCCATTTTTAGGAAAATCCAAGAGTCTTGTCGTGATGGCTCCTCTGATTGATGCAGTCAGGAGACCCAGAACAGCGGCACCAGAACCTCTGCTGGCTCCCTCTCTTTCTGCACAAGAGGGGAAAGAAGAGCAAGTAGAGAAGGAAGCTGCAAGTTCCTGAGCGGACAGCACTCGCTCTTTGGGACTGAAGATTGTGAGGGCTGGAGCCCTGCCACTGACACCTGGAAAAGGGGTTTTAAACTACCAAGTCAAGTCAGGGTCCCTTGCAGGAGACAGGAGATAGGACAAACTGTCCCTTGGGGATACCTGCCCCTCTGCACAGTTCAAAAATCCTGGCACTGCTGCAGCACCACAACCTGAAGAAGTCTCCTTTCCCGACATGGAAATGCCTCCACTGGCAAAGGAGGCACAGAGTAAACATGGACTAGGAAAATAGCCAATATCTACTCTGATCTTTGCAGCCACTTCATTTGTAAATAAACTTTTGTTGTTATTCATAGCTGGGAAGTCCCATTGATGGGGGGTTTTGTATGGTTTGGAATTGGGAAAGGGTTTCTTTCATTCATCGGCTCCAGACCACATTGCCTTTGGAATACATCCCACTGGCCTGCGTTTGCCCAGTCGTGGTACTTCTATATGAGGAAGAAAGTGCAATTGCAAGTCCAGACACAACCAGATGGAGAGTGGGGCAGACAAATCACCCTGTTGGGTACAGGTATTCAACTGGGACCGTAGAGCGTTTGAGTTCTTGACAAATGGGTTTGTATGACTACTTGCAATCTCTATGCCTGGATGAGAGTCTTCCTCAGCTGAAAAAGCAGAAGGTCAGCCCATGTGCTCCGAAGGGGCACATCTGATGCGAGGCTTTCAGAGCAGCAGTGTGAGGGGCTGAGCCCCCGCAGAGCCCGGGCAGTGCAGCCTCAGCATGCGCAGAGCCAGGCTGGAAGAAGCCCAGCCCGGGGTGCTTGCATCTTTCTGGGACCAGACTAATCTTCTGGACTCAGAGACAAACTGGGTGTGGGCTGCTCCAGAGGGGAATCGTGACCAGGCATGGAAATGCACGGACTGATGGGATTTGCCACCTTGGGTCTGCGCAGGACTCGAGAAGGGCAAAAGAGAGCAGAGTGATGGAGTCGTTTTTGGCGATGCCTCTTGACCTCTTGGTTGCCTCGTAGCTCCTGGGAAAGGTCAGGAGTGTCTGTGCCACTCTGGACAGAGGGGGAGGGAGCTGGGCTGTTCCACAGGCTTGTGCTCAGGTGAGTGTCCTTTAGGCATCCCAGTTCTGCCCTGGGAACTGAGGCTGACACAGAGGGTGACAGCCTTCCCTGGGAGAGGCCCACTGGCAGACAGGATATGGAGGATTCCCTGTCCTCCCTCCACATGGCAGAACATAGTGACATAAAAGACATTTAAATATATAGAGATTACAAAACAGGTGTGTATAATACATAGAGATTACTAAATGTGGGAGCGTTATATGGGGGGTGTGCAAATTTATAAAATATATAGACACACAATGTACTGCATAATTATTATTATATATAGATAGCGTGTTACAGTGCTATGGACATAGCTGTACTCTGTACTCTATAGGGCATTTGCACAACACCCCATAACTCTCCTGCACTGTAGCCCCTTATATAATGCTCCCTTATATATAGATAATTTATATATGTGTTTGTATATAGAGAGACTGTGTATATAGTGTGTATATATATAATGTATATATATAGCGTTTGTGTAAATATATATTGTGTGTATCTGTAGTATATGTATATAAATATGTATTTTTATAGACATTCGAAGGCCCTTCTATAGGTGCTACACACTGTAGAGAGAGGTATAATATCGTGTATAGGATAATGTATGATCTCTTCTGTAAACGATACCCTGTATTTATCGGTGTGTGTGTTGCGTCGGTACCTGGCCATGGTTTTACCTGGACGGATGGAAGGATGGGTGGGTGAATGGATACAGATCGCCCTCTCGCGGCTGCCAGCGGGGCAGGCGGAGGCAGAAGTCCCTGAATATGTGTTTGTAAACCTTTTGCTTCAGTCACTTCACATTGAAGTTATGAAAGGCCGAAATGAAACATTTCCCACCCATTTCCCCCGTTTTCATTTCCGAGGGACTCTCTGCTGAAGGTGGCCTGAGTATGTACATAAATGCAGCACCCTCCAAAAAACCCTGTTTTTCCCACAAGTTGTTAAAAAATACTGCCCAGCTCTGTTAGGAGCTGGAGCCCACAGCGAGGAGGCATCGTCCCTGCCCAGCCTGGGCTATTGTGCGGGGAACAGGCAGCCTTGCTTCACCTGGGATTCACTGGGGAAGCCAGAAGCCTTGTAAATCAGCACAGCCAGTTGTGTTCCCAGCTTGGGAACTCAGCTCCTTCTGATGGGCAAACCCTGTCTGTTCCAACTACTTCCAAGAAAAAATAAATGCAGATGTACAGACATTCTGCTTGGCCTCAGCTTCCCGCAGCTCCCAGCACTGCCATTCCCTCCAGGCAGTACTGGAGTTCAAAGGTTGCCTCTCCCTATGCCATGGGGACAAACTAGAAATGTTTGGAGCTGACAGAATTCCAAGGCCTAAAAGCCACCACTTTCATACTCATCACCCAAACTTCCCTCTTTGTCGGCTGTGCACAACCAGGAATTGCGGGTCATGCTCCCTCTGCCTTGCTGGTGCTGGGGACAACCCTTACACAGAGACTGAAATTTCAGAGGATAAGCAACCCTGAAGCCATGAGTGTACAGAGAATTTCACTTGCCTGTGGGGCATGTAGTTCACACAGCTGACAAACACTCTGTGTGCTAAATGGCCTAAACCCAAGCTATTTGAAAAGAGCAGGATTTAGGTACTTGGTACATGCAGCTGAGCTGATGGCACTGTAGCATCGTTCATAGCCTTACATTCCATCTCCAATGTGTCAGAGCATTTTCCTACCACAGCAGCGATCCTTTTGGAGCCCCAAAGAGACTTAAAAACTTTTTCTGAAAACATTAACGCTATCAGGAGCCATTTTATAAATTATAAAAGTTGCACAATGCGGCCAGAGTGGTTATGAGATACACAGAAATCCAAATTTCCTGGCTGTACAAAAGGCAGAACAGTCATCCTTCAGCTTCTCTTTACAGACCAGAATTTGCAGCCGTATAAAATCCACTTCCAAGTGTCTGACACAGTGAGCCTCTTGCACTGCCAGGGTCACTGCCCAGTGTGCCCACACATAAAGAGCTGTGAGGGAACCCTGCCACAAGGCTGCAGGCAGAACGTAAGAGAAAGTTTGTACCAGAACCCTGCTTTGAAGGAAATGTGAAACAATACCTGTTCTCCATGACAGCCAAGTGAAACTTTATCAAAGATGCTGGATTTGTCAGCAATAAATCAAAGCAAATTTTGAGAGTGAAACCTGACACCTGCCAGGGCACAAGACCTTGGTTTTACAAACCCGTCCTTGTCATGAGCTAATTTGCTTTTTTTTCAGTCTGGTGCTACCCATCTAACAAGAGAAAAGGAGTGTTATTCCATGTTTAACATCATGTGGATTAAACAAAGCTTCCTTAGCTAGGAGGCTCCCATTAGTGAATTTGTGCTCTGAGCAAAACCACAGCTGAACTGTGAGGTGCCTTTCCTGCTCTTGGACAGAGATACCAACTTGTGAGTCATCAGCTTGAGGTGGAGAAGAGTCAGAAAGTTGATCTGAGAGCCTGTACGTGGACATAGCTATTATTTACTGTGGTGTTCAAGCAGCCACTGCAAGACCTGTCCCTCTGTTTTAATTGCCCTGCCTCACAAGGTCTAAGGCCAAGAGCTATGACTGAACTCCTTGAGTTCATCACAGAACAGAAACATCTGATCTGTAGCAATAACACTGAAATGCATCAAGAAATTTATATCCCTCTATGGGGGAAAAAATCACCCTCCCAGAACCAGGCTGGCAGTGAACAAGGACTGGGTGATGCAAATCCACCTTGTGCTTGCCACTCCCCCAACCTGCTCGTAGGTGCCCATGGAGCTGGAGCCATTCCTGCCTGCATCCAATCCTACTGCTGGGAATAGATGAGGATGTGCTGGGAACTGTGAGGACAGTCACATGGGCTTCCAGCTTATGTGCTGAGAGCTCCTGAGAGATGCTGCTTGGAAGATGGTCACATCTTAATGAGCTTATCTGCTAGCATTTTTTCTGGCCCCTCTTCTACTGTATGTGCTGTATCATGAACATATATATGTATAAATACGTGTTTTCCCCTCTTTCAAAGCCTCTCTCCCCATTAGCAGTGATAACACGGAGAGTTTTGAGGGCTTTGCCTTTTTAAAGCGATTATGATGATGTGCACCCTGTGCTCCCGAGTCCCCGCCCCGGCAGGCACAGACGAGTCCCGCTGCTGCGAGGTGACAGCTCTGTCTGGCTCTGCGGGGCTCCGGCGCTCAGAGCTCCGCGAGGTCATCGCTGGAGAAAACCTTGATGGTGATGTGACCCGGCACCTCGGCTGCTTCCTGGCCGCCTCTCCCTCGGAGCTGCAGCGTCTGCTGCTCTCGGGGGTCACTGGGGGAAGCTGCCAGCACTGCCTGCCCCAGGAGCTGGTCACACAGGATGTTGCTGTTCCAGACCTAAAGACAAGGGAACAGAAAAGAACCCAGCTGAAGTGTTGCTGCTCTCACATTCCACCTGCAAGGGCAGTGCTCGAGGACGGTCACCCCCATTAGCCCCATGAAAAAGCAGTGAGGAGTGGGCGTACATCTAAATTTAGCTAATTGTCTAGAGAGCATGTGGGAGAGTTTGTATTTGCATGCTCATTTACATACTCTATGCAAATAGGGAGTGAATGCAGCTTTTTGCTTTCTAGGTCACAGCTTGCCTTTGGTTTTGTTTCAAATGCTGACTCTGGACAACACATGGCTTTTCTTTGTCTCTGTTTCATTGGGTACCATATAAGGCAAAAGGTAATTCCAAAAATTCTTTCAAAGCCTTGGAATGAAATATGCCTTCAGATTCCTAAGTGCCATCAGTTGGTGTTTATGGAGCAGACTTAGACTGGAGAATCAGCAGAACAGCTCCAGGCATAACTCACTGAGGGGAGCAGAGATTCTCACACTTCTCTCCTGGGTATCAGTCATACAAAGGAAGAGCTGGCACAGGTGAAGCCCAGTGATGCTGCTGTGCTCCCCTTCCTGCCCTCAGCGGCCTGTCCTGTGTGGTTTGTCTCACCTGGATTGTGATAGGACTGTCAATGTTCTTCTTGTAAAAAATCACTTGTGTGTTGAAGACGGGACTGGTCATGTCGTGCTGCACAGGGGAGCGCACATTTTGGTTCTCACACTTGACAAGCACATAGGGATCTGCTCCTAAAACACAAACAGCAGCACAGCTCTTAGGACAAAGAATGGCACCTGAGACCTGCCCAGAAATCCAGAAGAGAATTCCCTCCTGTGCCTCACAGCACTGCTGCTACTGAGCACAGGAACAGGGAACCAGAGCACGCTACAGCCACTGCTACCTGCCCAGGTGAAAACACAGAATCATGGAATGGTTTGGGTTGCAAGGGACCTTGAAGACCATCTAGTTTCAGTTTCATGCCCCTGCCATGGGCGGGAACACCTTCCACTAGACTCGGTTGCTCCAAGCCCCATCCAACCTGGCCCTGGACACTTCCAGGCATGGGGCAGCCACCGTTTCTCTGGGCAACCTGTGCGAGGGCTCCACCCCCCTCACAGGGAAGAATTTCTTCCCAATATCCCATCTAACCCTGCCCTCCGTCAGTGGGAAGCCATTCCCTCTTGTCCTGTCACTCTAAACTGTTGTCCAAAGTCCCTCTCCAACTCTCTTGGAGTCCCTTTGAGTACTGGAAGGGGCTCTAAGGTCTCCCTGGAGCCTTCTCTTCTCCAGAATGAACAACTCCAACTCTTTCATTCTAGCAGCAACTGGGTGCTCACAGCTGGAAACCAGGCCCCATTTGCTGTGAAACCAGCTCACTCCTAGACAGGGATCATGATCTTCCCACATTCCCTTGCTGTGCATCCTCCTGGCTCATCTAACAGGAAGTTTTCAAAGTGGGTCTCTGAGCTTCCCGACACTGCTCTAAGATGTGACAGCCAAAATGCATCTGTGCACATGACATCTGATATGAAGTTCTGGATGCCTTGGCTAAAATGAAAGGTAAAATCTGTTCATCTTCCACAATTCCTGTGTAGGGCAAGGACAGGAACTGCACAGAAATGCTTTTAGGTCCCTGAATGCACACGTCAGTGGCCACCCTTAGACTGCCAAGCTAGAAAGAAAGTGCTGTCTCTTGTACTCAGATATGAGTGTTAGTGTTAGGAGGTAGTTTTCAAGAAGCAGTTTCTCTTCGATAAAGCAAAATGTTGTCAAAATACAAACACATTTTCTACAAGTGCACTGGTTTCAAGAAAGTTTTCTGTGGAAAACCGTCAAAGCAAATCCTCCCCAGTTTGTCATTTCATTCCCATAAACCCGAGACAATCTATTCAGTTCTGTCATTTGGATTGATGTAATTCTAAAGTTTATGTTACCACAACTATGATAGGTCTAGTTAATATTTTAAATTACACTTGAATCACACCTGACCTACTGAGATTATTTAACCTTCTAGAAATGCTTTGTTGTTTTTACACTGAGCATTTTTATTTATTATTAATGTTGATATTTTCTTTCCCTTCCAATAAAGAGCAAGAACCAATTTGGAAATGCCTATCTTTATCCTCAAATAGAATGGGCCATTCCACTCTTTAGTTAACTTCTAATTAGACACAGGCAATACCATTTTTTGTATTTCAACACAACTATCTCCTGTCCATTCCTGTTGTTAACGACAGCATGCCCGTTTTTACATACGTTGCTACTTCTTATATGCAGATTTTAAATAAAACCACTGAGTGTGTGTAAGAGTAAGTCAGGCTCACAATAGTTTCTTACACATTTCTTACACACATTTTGTCACTGTCTACTTGCAAATGCCACCGCTGGAGTGACAGCACTAAGGCAGCTTTAGTTTTTTAACAATCCATACCCAGGATGATTTTCCTCAAACACATCACTCATTTACAAGAACAAATACCAACACCTCACACAAACAAACCACAAAGCAGCTGCATCCAAACCAGAGGGAGTCACTTCCCTGTACAAGACACAGATTTTTCCGTATGCTGCACTGTGGTCACACCTGGCCAGACCTGCCCCAGGCCCATTATGCTGACAACACCTCACAGTTCTGTAGCAGGTGACAGAGTATTGGCTTCTCTGATAGGCAAGTACTTTCTGTGTCACTGAACGTGTGAATTTAGCTCTGGGGCATGGGGTGGCACCACGCAGTGGGATCAGGGATGGAAAAGCTGCCCTCTTTGCTAAGCAGTTGGGAAAATGGGTCTGAATAAAATTGGGTCTTGCATGTCACCCCAATGGTGTCAACTGCTTTGTCTGAGGGCAAAGAGCAGAGCAACATCTGACCATTAAGAGTAATTAAGAGATAAAGGGCATAAGGAGGGTTGGGGAAAGGACACAGAGCATAAAGAGGTAACCGGTGTATCTGCTGAATGGATGAGAGAGCAGGTAAGTGAAAGGAAAAGATATTATTTGAAAAAACATTCAAATTCTCAGCAAGAGCTCAAGAAATGGAGGGAGGTAGAAGAGGAACACAAAAGGTTCCTGCACAGCATGACCCCATGATGACAGAGCTGAATGGTCAGTTATATTAGGATTACTGACTCCAGTTCCAGAACAAAAGGAAGAAATGGAAGAGAGGCATAGGGGGGATGAGACAAGGGATGTTCTCTGCTATGGTTGATTTATTTACAGCAGAAAGGGTTGCTCACATGGAAAAGCAACATCCTAGTGTTGGTCATGAGCTGGGAATGAAAACAACTGGAGCTGCTACTCTGGCAACTGCCCTGGCAGTGGAAGGAGGGCTGGGTTCAGTTTTCAGGCACACATATGGCTATGCCCTGAACACTACATTGTGTGTAACAGCTCTCTCACCTCAGTCCTGGCCATACTGCTGCTTTGGGAAGTAGTACAAAAGAAAAGTGCAAAGGAAAAAGCTGGAATTTGTAAAAGCCAGAAACACCTGAACAACAATGACATCTCTAAAGCTTAAAGAAATCCATGATCAGTAGTCTAAGGCTACTTGAGTTCTTGAGAATTGCAGTGAGGATCTAACATCCACATTCTTCTGCACTGTACCAAAACAAAAAGCTTTCTAGAAAACATTCTTGAGAAAAAGTTTCCAGAGGCATTCCCACTCCTCTCCAGCTGAATTGCTCTTACTGGTACACGGAGAGCTCTGACACAGTCACTGGAAAGGGCATCGAACAAACAGAGTAGACACAGTGCTGAGACACAAGCACTGCCCTGGGTTGTTTTGCCTCTTGCAGGTGAGTCTTAGCTTCTCCTTCCTTCTACTTCTCAGGCTGCTCCAAAGGCAGCTTCAACAAAAGGTACCATATTCTCTGCTTATCAGGTCAGTCACAGGCCTGTCTGAGGATCACAACACTCAGTTTGGAACAGAAGTAGTGAAAGACAATTAAACATGAAAATTCAACACAGAATTTCAGCAAGGAGACTTAAAATGCAAAAGGTTTCTCGAAGAGAAACTCTTGGGAAAAAGGTGTGACAGACAGTAGCGACAGCAATTTTTAAGTCAGGCTTGGAAATGAGACAGAAAACCTCCGAGCACCCAGAATTTCCTTATCATCCTGCAGATCTGCCACTATGTTTGGCTCATAAACAGCGAGATCCACTTCAGAACAAGCTAACTTGGAGAGGTGCCTCCACGAGGAGCAGCCTGTGTGCATTAAGGATTGAGTCGGGGCAGTTAGATCCATCCACTATTCTTTACAACAGCAAACCATCCATTATGTTTTCTGGACAGGGCAATGGATCAATGACAGCACCAAGGAGGAGTTTTCCAATATACATTTAAAATAAAAGATTAAATAACCTTCCTCTGGCCAGCAAGAGGGCTCTGATGACAAACAGCTTATGAACCAGCACTGGCTGTGCAATTCTCATTCTCTTCCAGCTTTGTTTATGTAGCTATTTAGAAATTTGTGCTAGGCACAACTCTTAGATGACAGTGATGGGCTTATGTGAAGAACAGTGCACTCAAGTCTCAAATCCTTGATTCTCTGTTCAGGCTGCTCTTTCTGCATCTGCATACCCCAATATTTAGTGTCCTGAAGTTTTCAGGGCACTTTGCCCTATTCAGATGGAATGCCAGTCTCAGTTCTCAGAAGCTCCAGAATGAAGCTCTCCTTTATCTCTCCTTTATCATCAGGGTTTGTCTTCTCTCTATGCTAAGGGATGACAGTGAAAAACCAGGCAGGTGGCTCGCCAAGGCAGAACACGGCTGACAGGTGACAGAGACTGAGCACAAGGAAAGAGGCAGCTGGAGAGCTGAGATGCTGCCTATCAGAAGGCGCAGGAGTCAGGAAGCCCTGGTGAAATGCAGTGGGACTAATTGGACACAGCAGCTCTCTTAGAAACAAGCTGCCAACAACCTTTGTACCAGAAAATGAGTAACCTTTGTGTGAGGTCCTCTTAGCAGCAGGCAAACACAGCCACTTCATCTACCTGTTTTCTGCTTGAATAAACATATTGACTGGGCCTAATCTGAAAGCAAACCTCTCCTTGTCACTCCCAGTGGCAAGTGCTGTGTGCTCTCTTCCCTCATCTCACAGTGCTAGCTAGACAGGGGGCTGCTGCTGATTTTTAAATCTAGTTCCCATCAGGAAATGCTCCAAGACCAGCAGGTAAGGCCAGTATTATAGTAACTACCCATGTGACTTCTCCAAATTCCTGGCTGCTGTTCCTTCTTAAAGTAAGCATGGAAGAGGGTCTAGATTTGGATCCAAAGAAGTCAGAGAGGAGATTAGGGATGACCAGGAGTTGCATTCTTCTGTGGCAATACTAGGAAGCAGTCTTGGAATGTGGGATATTTCCTGTCCCTGGATACATTAATTTCTAGTCTAAGTTTACAATCAGTATGTTTCAAGAAATTTCTATATCCAATCTTTTAATCTATTAAACAAACAAAGTGAGAAACATTACCATACCCAGCTTTTTCTGCTACCAAAAATGGACTTTAGTATCAATCAGAAGCTTTGCCAAGTTTCCCAGCAAGGTGCCCTTAGAAGGCAGTGTGCCAGGTATGGACATTACCCTGATCTTTGCACAGCTTGCTTTTATTGTCTAGCACAAATGCCACCAGTGTGCATTTGACTGCATGGGGGTTCTATTTACACATTCTCCCTACTTCATTTCTCTGAAGTTGCTACAAGATGTGTCATTCTCCAAGACAATCTATAAAGGTGTTTTGTGAGCACTTCATGAGTTGGAGACACTTACAGAGAAAAAAAGGCTAATAAAGAAAGAGTCAAACAGGGATTTCACAGCAGAATTCAAGATAATGGGGAAGCCACTGAAGTGAAGTAACTCAGCTCTCTTTCAGAGCCCTCTGAATGGACGAGATTTGGAATTTCAGGCTGAAAAGAGGCAAAGGCTTTTACTTGAAAGCTTTATGTCGATACAAAAAGAAAGTATTTTAACTTTTTTTGGTGAAGTTTTATTCAATGTCAAACAACAAGATTCATCTAGGTTTTGTGTTCACATCCCTGTATGTTTCTGACAGATTTAAAACTGGCACAGTGTTTCACACAGGGAAATGGAAACACTTCAGAGAAAATTTACAATGATAGACTGATATTTCTTCAGCCATTTGATGGATTGAATACTAATTCCCAAACAGTATCACTTGATCCAATTATTCACTTTTTCAGCAGATAGAATAATCAAGCAGAAATTTTGCTTAGGTTTCAACAGGAAACCTCTGGGTCTATTTCCAACAGACTGTTCTTTCCACACCTTTTCAGTTCTGTCAGGGTAATCATCAGTCCAACACTGGTTGTTGAAACCAAAGTGGAAGAATATGTTTCAGTTCAACCTGACCGTGTGTGATAGTACTGGGTCCTAAAGGTATTTGACTATGGTGTGGTTAAAATATCTATTACGCATTGTGTGTATATTCCTGAGGGTCTGTGTCATGATGCACCAAATCTCACAACGCTCTGAGCTGAAGCCTGGTCTTTGGCATCTACAGGCAATTGGTTCCAATTGGATCTTGTCAGCTCTGTAATTGTGCTAAAGACTGTGCAATGCCAAGGGTGGAAAATTGGCTTTGGTTGTTTTACTGAAGGGAACATTAGAGAAAAATGTTTAAGGGATTTTAAAAGCAAAAAAAAATCCATTCTTAAAAATGAAAATGTCCACCACAGGGCAGGAACATGCTGACTCTTTCCAATGCACTGCTCTGCTGCCCCTTTGATTTCACCCATCCACCCTGCCTGGCTGAGAACAGGGAGCCAAACCTCATCTTGCTTGGTTGAGGTGTTTGTGGCTCTTGTTTTTCAAGAAAATTACCAAGAAATATGAACTGAGTCCATTTTCTGCATCTCTTCCCACAGAGACCACCGCACTTGACAGAAAGTGGCTTTCCCAGTGAAAAGTACATTCAGTCATCACTCAGTGGGTGCCAGGACATAACACTTGCTGTTTTGCATCCCCATATTCATCTTATCTCTCCTCTGGAGCAGATTTTACAACATGATGAAAAAAAATCCCATAAATCCTCAGTTGTTTGGATAATTTCTGACTGCTTATGTATCAAATCATCTTTAGAGGACTGGAAAGCCCCTTCCACTCTTCCAGGTTCATTTTCCACTTACCGCCCGATCTGTGTTGCTTCTGTAAACCCTCTGCAGAGTGAACTTTGATTTGGGTGACTCTGCGTGGGTAGCCACAAAGAAGACTCCAACATGTCATTTTAGGCTTATCTGCCTTCAGCTCCCTGAAAAATAGTGGGGAAAGCAACTGAAGCAGAAGAACATCAAGTAAACAATCAAGTGTTGTGGAAATTCAGCATTTTTAGAATATGAGATTCATACTTTTTCCTCATCTGCCATTTTGGAATTCTGTGGTGGAGAAATGACAGATGTAAGAAATAAAAATAGAGAAAACCAAAGTAAAGCAAATTCACGTTATCTTTGCACAGCTTGATTTTATTGTGTAGCACAAATGTCAGCAGTGTGCATTTGACTGCATGGGGGTTCTATTTACACATTCTCCTTACTTCATTTCTCTGAAGTTTCTATAAGATGTGGCAGCAAATGGGGTGAAAAAAACCCTTTAAATATTTGAAGACAGTATCATAGCAAGAAAAAAATTCAGTGGGCCTGGTTTCATGAAACACTGGTTTTACCCTCACAGCGACCACTGGTTTCAAAGGAGATGGTCCCAGAAACAAACAATATCAGCTGTAAACATGAACACCAGTGCTCGGCGTTCTGACCTGCAACTGAGGCCACCGCAAAAGCCAAACTAAAAATTCAAAAGACCCAAACTGAATTGTCCATGAGGTCCCTAACTAAAAATGTCCTGACCATGTACAAACCCCAGTGATCCGGAGATTCCCAGAGGTGACCTGACCGTCTCAAGCCCTGGCCTAGTTCTGGAGCAATATGAACGAGTGAGTCAGGGGCATTTGAGCACAACCAGGCAACCGCGACCAAGGAGGTGCAGCCAGTGAGTGCTAGGAAAGATCTCCTGTAGCAGTGGGTGCAGCCTACTTGAGTTTGGATGGCACGTCTGTGAAGAGCCTCAGGATAAACTCTGTGGCGATGCCCGGATGGTAGGTGGTTGGGATGAGGACGTAGCGGCCTTGCTGAAGGATCCTCCTCAAGAAGACAGTGCGTGTGTTGATGTACGGAGACGTGGCCACTCTCTCCTGCACAGTGAGCTTGTGCAGCCGATAGCTTCTGTTATCCTCCACCTACAGCCACAGGGCAGGATGGGGATTAATGGAAGGAGGGATAGCAGTGCTAACAGGCAGGATTCTCCCTGCACATCACACAGCCTTTCATGGCCAGAAAACACAACGTGCAACAAAGGCAAATCAGTTGGCAAATGTTTTTTCACCCACTGAAGCTGTGGCAGAGACAGCCCGGATGGGCACCCCAGTGCCCCTGAGGAATTGGACTCTTTTATTTGCCTTAAAACGTTGCTAATGTAGAGAGCTGTGCAAGGCTCCTGCCAGGGGATTGAAAACAAGGCTGAGGGGAGGAGGCCATAGCCCAGGAAGTTACATTTGTGGAGGCCCGAGGGGTGAATCTCTGGCATGTGATGTTTATGTCCTGCGTCAAAGGAGGCCCTTTGCACACACACCCACCACTACCCCCGAGAAGGCCTCACTTGTAGCAGGGGTGCCCCCAAAGCACTCCCCAAAAGCCTAAATGGCTTTACAAAACCCAGCACCTCTGAAAAACAGCATTACTGTGCAAAAAACAGTCTCCCCACACACACAGGGGAAGTGCCAGGAAGGTTTCTGAGGCTATAGAAACCTGCTGGACTTCATGTTTCAGAGGCTTCTCTCCCCCACCACTCCCTGACAGACCAAGACTCCAGTGACAACAACCACCAAGTTCTCTGGAGACCTTTGGGTGTCTCAGACAGGCTGAGATTCCTCTGCCTCCTTTCTCTAGGATGAAGAGAACATTCCAGCCTTTCACAGCAGGCTCTCAATCCAGGTGCACACACCTGTATTTTTGTTGCCCTTTTCTGAATACAAAAAAAAAAAAAAAAAAAAAAAAAAAACACCCACAAAATAACCATTTATGTTTTGTTCTAAGCCCTGAAGCTGTGCTTAACTATTAACATCCTCTCCAGGGGACTGGTATTTGCCACAGCACAGTTAAAATATAAACCTATTTCTTAAGCAGCTCTTGAGGGCAAAGGCAGCCCTACATTCTTTTCTGGCAGTTCTCTTCCCAAGGCCTTTAGTCTTGTTAATGAGCCTGGTGGGTTAGAACATTTTTGAAATAGAAAACTTATTTAACAGAAGTAAAGATAGATACTTTTCTGAAGGCGTGATTTTCTTTTCCAAGCCTTTCCAAATTAGATATACAGGCATGAGCAAGGCAAGGTAAATTATGCCACTTTCTGTAATGACGCTTTTCAATATCTGTGGTTAACAGGTGATTTTCAAATGAATAGGTGTGATGTAGATGTCAGCAGCTCTAACTGACTGTTTAAAATTGACATTTTTTTACAGTAGAACCATAGTGTAGTCCCACTAACTGTAGCAGCAGATGATAGGATTTATCCAAATCCTTAGTAAAAAAAAATCAGAAAAATAGCTGTTTCTTTGCTTCCTTCCTTCTCAAGTTCAGGTATTTTCATTTTAATCAATTTGCCCTGACAGTGCAATTAAATTACCTTTTGGGATCCCTGTGGTTCCTTTTCCCATATATTGATTTCCCACTCACTACTCCAGCTTTTGAAAGCATTCTTTTTTCTAAGTGGCAACAGAAAAATGGCAGTCTTTTCAACCTCATTCACTTAGCTGTATTTGCTGATGAAATGGAGGCAGAAGCCTTTGGTGAGAAGGAGAAAAACACCCCTCCATGTTTCAAACATTAATACTATTTTGCCTTTCTCTTGGAAGCTTGGGGTAGGAAAAGCACTTAACATTCTTTTACAAAAGGGAAAAATTACTTACGTTCCTTTAGTTGAAATAGAGTTTGAACTGAACGAAGTTCAATTTAGTTCCAATAGTCTGTCTAATGTCAGCTCTGCTGACGGAGTGCAGTGCCCATGCAAAGCTCGTGTTGAGTGGAGAGCCAGACACCACGGGAATCGTGGCTCTATCTGCCAAAGATCTCATGGCTAGGGTGAAGCAGGACTGAACAAACTCTGCACCAGGAGTGCAGGTGGCTGCCTACCTTGAATATTTCAAAGCCAATTGGGATGCTGTCTCCTCTCCCTTCTTTCTTGTATTTGCGGCGATCCTCCTGTTGTAACGAGACCAACACTTTGTCCTCAGTCTTCTTGACATCAAAGATGTACTAAGAGAAGAGAGAAGAGAGTGAGCTGTTAAAAATGCCCCAGGATACTGAGGATAAAGCCATCACCAAGGAAATATGTGCATCCAGTGAGGCAAATAGAAACGTATTTGGGGAGGGGAGGAGAGTTCTTCATATAACAGGTATTCCCAGCAATTCCCAGCTGAAAAGTAATGCTAATAGTGAGGATCTTTAAACCAAAAGTATCAAAGACACTGAAAATGTAATCCTAGTGATAGGACAAGGGGGAATATGCTGCAACACCTAGAAAGGCACATTTTAATTCATGTCTCTGTGGAACCATATGCAGTGTTACCTGATCAGAGTATTCCAGGGCAAATGGAGGTACAAGAGGAACCAAGAGAGCTCTCTTGGTCTGATGAGAGCCCTGCAACTGTGATCTTACTTCTGAGGACATTTCAGCTGTCTTAATGGGTAACGATCTAAAAGCCAGCAGATGTCTGTAGGAATACACTTATATTTGGCTTAAATTCCCTTATCAAAAGGGACTGGAAGTGTCACAATCCCTCTCTGTACAGGTAAACTCTACAGAAGGCCTCAGTGTCAGGTGTTTCACTCAGGGAGGACGGACAGGAATTGTCTCTAGATTATGGTGGTGTGTGCCACAGTAATTCATAATGGCAGATAATACAATTGTGTTCCAGCATTGCTATAAAGAGCCTTTTAATCAACTAGCCCAGAGATAACAATGGAATAAAAAGCACTTCCATTGCATCAGGCACGCACTGAACTGTATATATTGTTTTCTGTGGCAGCTAAACACTTACAAATGAGACTCAGACAAGCACTTGGAATACATCCAGAATCATACAGGGGAACACCTCTGGGAATGAGGCACTGACAGAAGACAGAGCAGTGAAGAACTGCTTCTGCATCTACACCTACATGGCAGGATGAGCTGGGAGTCTGAGATTCACTCCTGATCTGAAGAGCAGAGGCTGCACTGCCCAGTATCCTGCTATGAAAACAGGGGGGTGCAGGCAGAAACCTCCCTTGAAAGTGCAGAGAAGCAGATACAAAAACATCTTTAATTAATCTAGAGAGAAAGGTCAATTTTCAAAGTAATAATTAACACAGTAAGTGCTCAGCTCTCATTGACAGTAATGGAAGTTTTATGCCTGAATTTGCATGTGCTGGGATGAAAACATACCACATGGAGAAGGGCAGGAAGATGAGAAATAGAGTTGGAATGGATGAATGGATAAACTGAATAGCTTGAAATTACCAGGTAGGATGAGACAAGGAAAATTCTGAAATGCTGATGAGAGGGTGAGCTTGGGTAAGAGACCAGATACTTTCAGAATCTTAGATTAATGCCAAGGAATACTAACTAAATACAGTGGATCAAATCCTCAGGCTGTTTAAGGGTGTTAAATGAATGAAGCTCTGTCATTGGAAAATCAGACTTGTTGCCTTTCTACAACTGGTAAACTAAAAGAAGTCCAGGAAGGATGTCAGTAATCCTGGTGTGTTTGACTCATCAGCCCCAAACATGATCAGTCCCAAACAAATATCTCAACTACTGAGAGATTTCACAGAAATCACTGAAGCACAACACACTCCCAGGGGACAGACACTGGCAATCAGGTTTTTTGCCAAGTACTCACTGCCAACTCCTAAATGGGTGGATACTTCAGAAGCCCCAGCTCAAGCGGACACACTTCAATGCCTCACAAAATACAGGGGTTCCCACCTGGGGATTCTGAAGGAAGGTCTCTCTGTTATCAAAGCAGCCACCAGAGCGATTTAGCAGGGGCTCTGAATTTTTTGTCCAAGCCCCATGCATCATTTTCTTCTCCCAGGTCTTGTGGATGCTGAAGTAGGAGGTATTCACAATCCGGCAGATGTCCACGTCTGTGAAATTCTTACACCAGTCCTCAAACGTCATCCTGTTCCATGGGACACCAGGAAAGTAGTGGCTTATTTAAAAATAAACTGTGATACTCATGCAAAGAGCCAAAATAACACACAAAATCTTCCAGTAATTTAAAAGGAGGCATTGCTCAGCTGTCCAGAGGACAAACTGATCCAGTGGGAAGCTCTGCATGTGGAAATACTTGTGAAGCCACAATCACACACTCTTAGAGCTTAATTTAGAGAAATATCACTTAGTGTGTTTGGTCAGGTCTGGATCTGTTCTGTTGCATCTCCTAAGCCTAGAGGACAGGTTGTATCTACCAAGCTGGGTTTGGTAACATATATTTTGCAAAGGCAAAAGAGATCACCTGCAACCAAAGCATGATCCACTCTTCATTATTACGGTCCTTATTGCGACATGTGTCCTTGAGCACAACTCAAATCTCTGTGCTCTGGACATAGCTTTTATGTAGCACCATCTCACTGCTGCAACCTGTGCCTGCTGAAGCAACAGGCTGGATTGTAGGGCAGTTAAAAAACATTCACCTCCCCCAGCAGCTTGGGATCTCTGAACTACCATGATGCCTTGGCTTATTAATGGCCCAGAGCCAAACTCTGAGGTTACCAGTTCTGACAAAGCCAGCAGAAGGCTTTTCATACTGAGCACTGCCAGCACACTTGATGCAGTATTGACGATCTACTGAAGAAGTTGCTGGACTAAGTATTTGGTCTTTAAGCAAAGTGAAAATTAATAGAATTTTAGAGATTCTGTAGATAATGAACGCTCCTTATGCCCGTGCTGGAAAACACCAACAAATATCAAAATTCATTGGCTGCAATTCTATTTATAGATAACTCAGGCACAGCAGTCAGTGAACAGGTTTGATTGTGTGTTCAATACCTGGAATTTTGTCATGTAAACCAGCATGTGTTGTCTGGATTGAGTGAATGTCCTAAATATAGGTAATAGAATTCGAGGGCATTTGAAACTTGTATTTACTAAGAGCTACTAATTTTGTTCTACTAGTTTTTAATCTGCTTTTTCTATTCTTCTCTCTCATCCCTTGAGACTTTAAAAGAAACAGAGCTTGTGCCAGGACTGGATAATCTTATTCATTTGGGAAAATTGTTTTGCAGCTATTAAATGGCAGATTTATTACTCACTGTAGCTAGTGTCTCCAAACCCTTCACATCTCTGCTACTCACCAGAACTCCCCATCATTCTCCAGAATGAGCCCTAAGCTCTTGCGTTCTGAATCGCTGACTTTCTTCCACTCCTCAGAACTAAAAGGGAAAAAAAAAAGAATTAAAAAAAAAAAGAGAGAATGTAGTGGTTTGGACTTTGTTTTCCCCCAGAAGCTAAGAAAAGTGGTAGACCCCAAGGGGTGGAAACCCCTAGAAGTTTTGAAGTTCTGCCCAATGGGCGCTCCTGCAAAAATGTAAACATATAACAACCAGACCGGAAGAGATGAGTTGTAGTTTGGTTGTTGTTGGAGGGGTGGCCATGTTGTGAGCCACGAGGAAGGGGCTCTAAGCCCCTTGGGCCCTCTGGGGCCTCCCAGCCCCCGGCTGGGGGGGCTGCAGGGACCTGGAACAGCATAAAGCTGGGCTAGGTGCCTGTAGTTATGCCGGGAGATGCTTTTCTCCATGGGCACAGAACAGCAGCCGGGACTGACCAGAGAAATGGTGCCAGAGAGCCAGAGATAAGGACCTGAACTGGAGGAGCAGCAGAAACAACATGCAGCACCGGAGAGAAGACTTCTGGAAAGGGAGGAGAAAGAGAGCCAGCAGCTGAGAGACAGAGTTTGGGGTAAGACTGTACCAGCCCCTCAAACTCCTTTGAGACCTCCGAGAAAGGAGGAGTAGATGGACTCCTATTTTAGAGGAGCCTTGGAGTACAGCAGCACCGGAGAGAGAGAGGAGCTGAGAAGCTCAGAGCATCCCGGGAGCTGGACCGGGACGGCCAGATGGAATGCGGGGGGGAGTTGACCTTGGCTTCCCCCACCCCCGCACTGCTGCCACGGTGGCAGCCTGAGAGACAGAGCACAGAGGCCCTGCAAGAGATACCAGACCGTCACAAAGACCCCCCTGTGTCTTCGTGATATGACATGGTGATACGACCTTGTCTGGGGTTACGAAGCCCACGGAAGACCCCTCGGTTGGAGGCGATGGGGTCGAGAGAGAGACTTAGATATCTCCCTCGTTGAGTGCTGGCAGAAAGCCAGCAATCAGCTGCTGCATGTGAAGAAGACAGACAGAACCTGCTGCCTCAGAAGATGCTGCTGCATAAAGACTGGAAGGGATCTGTCCTTCTTTCCCTCCTGGACTTTTATTTGGAGGGGAGAAGAGATCTGGTCCATTGTAAATACTATATGTCATGGTAGAGATAGTTGTGATCGTGTGTATAATGTGATATGGTATTTATCTGTACAGTCATTGTAATATATTTCCTTTCCCCCACTTTGAGTCTGGTGTGTTTTGTCTGGAAAAGCCCATCTCACATTAGGTTGAGATGTGGGAGGGGGCTTAGACTAGGGGATTGGATTTTGGGACTATCTCAAACCATGACAGAGAACAACAAAGATGATTAATAAATTAAATGTTCTCACTTGGAAAAAAATTAGAAGTAAAAATCTCTCATGGCCCCTTGTTTTGAAAGTAACATTAGAGTACTGAAAAGGCAGATGATATTCAGGAAGAAAATGTGAGGCTTGCAGGAGAAGTTTTAAACCATTAATTGATTTGAAAGCTACTAAAAAAGGAAGAGATTAATGGGAAATTGGCACAACTAGAGCAGAACCTTATTGATTTCCTTTATTACACTCTCCATTAGGATACTTAAACACTTAAACAGCTGGTTTGGAAGGTCATAGGAGATTGAATCCATTCCCTGAAGGCCCTTCAAATGAAATCTGGTTCTCCTCCTCAGGAGATTATTGGATGCTTCACTTAGACCAGTGTATTCTCTTTGTCTTTTAATCACCTTAATAAACAGGCCTGAGATTACCCCAGAGAGCCTTTGAGAAGAAACTGCTGGAGCATGAGCCTAGTGTCCAGTTTCCAGAGGAACACTGCACTGCACAGACACCTCACTGCCTGCATGAGCTTAGTGCTCTGCCTTGGCCCCTGCAGGCACCTGCCTCTTCCACTGACTGCAGGGGAGCACAGACCCAAAATGCATCACTCGTGCTGAAATCCAACAATAGGCTGTGTGAGCCCCTTCCCTGATGTCTTACGTTGGACAAACAGAGCCACAATTCCTCATTCCCTTTCCAAAAGTACTTGGAGGCTAAAGCTGAAGGTGGTTGGCAGGAGAGAAGGGAGGTTGTTTACTATAACAGACATTTTCTTAACCCATTTGGAAATTGTCACTTTAATTCTGTGAGGCCAAAAGCCATGGTCCAACCTCAGAATCCTCAGTGCTTCCACTGGCATGAGTGGCAGCTGTGCCAAGATACACAAGCCAGTGGAGAAGCCCAAGGGTTTAAGTTAAAAAAAGACACAGTAGCTCTTCTGTGCGTTCTTTGCATTTCACCTGGACCAATCTCTTTGAAAGTAATAGATTTCTGCTAGCTAAAATATAGGATGTAAGAAATTAATATGAACTGTAACACGTTTTTCATGTACAAATCACCTGTGATGGAATATATCCCCTCCAGCGATCATTTCTGTTGCTTGTAGAGGGGACTGCTAAGACCGCATGAAAATTCATTAGAAAATAATTCAAGAAATCACAAATGTAGCAATTTTACAGCATTTTTCACCAATCACTTAAATTATCTAAGAATAAAAGACTTATGGCACCTCCAGCAGCTGGCAATTACAGACGAGAAACTGAGTCACAGACAAACTCAGTGGTGAAGCTGGGAACAAGCCTCATGTTCTTGACTCATCTCCTTAATTGTGGGCTGTTTTTCAGCCCATGCGGCAAGTGTGCCAGAACAATGGTGTATACAGCAAACTAAGGTTCAGGAAGCCCTAAGCTCCTCCAGCATGTGCTCATTTTCTCAGGGAATGCTCTGCTTGGGAGGAGATGGCACAGAGGTTCAGCTGTCACTGGGGATGGCTGTGTCTGAACAGTGTTTAACCATGTATCTCACGTCCAGTGGCCCCAGCACAGTTTCATTCCTTTGACGCTGGATTTGCAGCACTTACTTGTCGCTCCAAGCACCGTTCCATTCTTTTTTTCCCCAGGGATTCCTCAGCCTGATCATGAACAGCTTTTCTGCCTTAAAAGAGAACACGAGCCTTTCTCCAAGGCGCAGCTTCCGAATTCCAGTCACCGAGTAGGCATGGCCAACAACAAGCCCCATCTCTGTCTCCACCTCACTGGCACGGCCAGAGGACACCTGGAGCACGAAGAATGACAATTAAAAAATAGAACTCACATCACTGAGGGACTTGAGAGCTACAAGCTCAAGGGGCAAGATAAGGAAGGCTTGTTTTCCATTCCCTTCCCAAGTGATTTGACTGTCCAGGAAAATAACAGCACCGGGGCTCACAATGCCTCGCTGGTCTGGTGCTGTGCAGGATACTGCTGGACAATTCCTACCAGGCAGAAACCCAGAGCTTAGGGGAATCCTGCCTGCTACAGCCATTTTGTCTCTTCCTGGCCTCAAGAGTTAAAGAATTCCAAAATCTTGTAATCTTTACAAAATTACTCTTCTGGATATTGGTGACTGTGCTCAGGCTGTCCAGTGGTATCCTCAGCTGGACACTCCGTAGGGCCTAAGAACTGAGCTCATGAGTCCAATGGTTGTTTCTGTGTTGGAGTCAGTTTGATATCCCAGAAGAACTACTGTTGATATATAAAAATAGAGGTCACAGGCAATAAATCTTTCTATCCATTTGTCAAACCTGTCCTGTACCTCTCTTACTTGGCAACGGGCAGATCTGCAGGTTTATTTAGGAGCTGGGTTTGCTCCTCATGAACTTCACACAAGCAGCCTAGTTTCCAGCAGTGATCAGGCAGTAAACTGTCCTGACGGATGACCTAGGCCTGACCAGAAGCTGATCTAAGAATACATAAAAATTGTCAAGTTCTGAAAAATATGACAATTTCATTTAATGCATCCAAATCTCCTAATCTAAACCCAGAAAAGCAGTATCATATAAAGATGCTGGAGTTGCTTTGAAGGACTGGCCCTTTACAAAGCCAGCAAAATGCTGCTTCTGAGCAACACAGACCAGGCAGGACAGTGGAGAAAATAAAGCTGTGCCAGTGTTATAACCCTTCTTCTGAGCCAGGAACAATCCAAATGGTCCTGCCTCTGGCTTCTTCACATCCTCACTGCAGCCAGCATGGGCATCCTTGCACTGAGCCATAGCTAGAGATTCTCTTTTCTGTATTGGACTATAACCCATTGGGCCTGAAGACACTCACTCCCTTGGACAGCAAGGAAGGAAGATTTGACTCAGTGCAGATCCTTATGTGTAAACTTGTAATAACCTAATTAATGATCAATCAAGCCTTTGCTGTGGCAAAGAGAGCAAGAGTTATGATTCTTAGTGGTATTAATGTAAATATTAAAATATAAATATATTATTTATTGTTTATCATTATACAGTAATAATTATAATAAATATATAAATATTTCAATATCAACAAGGACTTATCAGAGTTATGCTAAGCAGACATTTTTACCCATTTAAAAATTTAACTGGTCTAAACAGAGTCTTTCTCCTAAAGCAAGAGTTGCACTGATATAAGAATGTTCAGTTCCTAAAGGTAAAAAATAAAATAAAAAAAAAAAAAAAAAAAAAAAAAAAGGGGAGAATGAGAAATTTATATCAAATTGGAACTGACAGATGGTCCGGCAATTGTGAGAGTCTCACCAAGCCCTCTTTGCCTTTCACCAACAACAGCTCCCAAAGAATCAGCTCATGTGTTACATGGAGACTGGCTGACATTTCCAGTGGGTTTGGGCTTTCTCCAGAGTAACACTTTCACTTGCATTTTTCACAACTAAAAGCAAACATAGAGTCCTTGACAGCATGGGAGTCTGTAACTTCTCCTGCTGCCTTTATTACCCCCAGGCTTTTCTTACTGCTGGGCTGCCTTTCCCACCTCCTTCCAGAGGCATTTATTTATCTATTTATTTATTTATTTATTTAAATATCTAGTGTCTGTTCAGATTTCTAAATGGTGATGCTTAGGGCTATTTTGTGATCCAAGGAAAATGGTGACATGCTTGTAAGGCAGCAACAAAGCCACTTGAGTATTAAATATTCTACACCTAGCAATCTTCATTGTGTGTATAATACATCAAAAAGTGACAAATGCAGATAAACATAGGAAATGCCCCTCTCTAATCAATGATTAGAAGGATTTGTGTTTAATTTGACAGACAGATGCATAATGCCAGGAAGAAGTGAAAGTGTTACAACTGCCTAATTAATTGCTTTTTAAAATACAAACTTAGCATATCTCCTCACCAGATCCACGTTAAGTAACAGAACTGCCTTAGCATTTGGGAGCAACCTATCATTCCAGAAACAATTTTTACAACAACAATTCACACCAGGAAGTCTGGTCTGCCAGGCTGGTCTGAGCAGATTGAATGGAATTCTTTCAAACAAAAATTCAGACCTTATGAAAAAGGTAAAACAAAAACCAAAGACCTTGAAGATTTTGTTCAAATTAATCTCCCAGAAGGTACCATGTGTTCTTCTTTGGTATCATGGCACTGGCACAGGGCAGAGCACAGCCAGGGACGGCCAAATGTGCTCAAGCACCTCCAAACACAGCTGCTTTTCTGTTTTTCTAGACAACTCCATGACTACCATGAGACTCACGAGAATTTCTGAATGCATCAGCACTTTGGGATCCACCACTTTACCGTGGATTTAGCACTTGTGCCACACTATTGCTGTAGCACTTAACTAGTGTTAAGCACTTAATACTAGCATGTGAAGTGCTACACTATGACCTTCATTTCACAGATGTGGAAATTACAGCAAAGTGTTTAAGTGATTTAACTAAGTCCACAAATGATCAGCCTTAGCCAAAGTCTTAAACTGGAAGCAGGGGGCATGGGAAGAAGATGCTAAGTGCACCTAAATGCCAACCCTGCAGCTCCTAGAGATTGATCGCTTTCCTGCAGGCTGCACTTTAAAACTCATTTAAAAGGCAATCTTTCAGGAAACATTCAGGCAGTTTGTTAGCCCTCCACGTGTGGTAAGAGCTTCAGGCAAGGTGAGAATTTCAGCACTACCCAGTCATGGCCTGACATTGCAGACTTAGACAGAAGAGGAGTTAAGCCCAGTTGTCACTGGTTTCCCTCCTATAGCAAGAGGCAGTGCAGGGCCCTTGGCTGCCTGTGGTTTGTGAAGTATATGAAACACTTTGGGAGCTGCTACCACAGAAGCCATCCCCTCTCTACTAAGGGAGCCTCAGGGTCCTGGCCCCTAATGTAGGCACCCGAGTTACCTGCCTCACATGAGCCAGTGTAGACAAGTTTTGCTGGTTAATTCTAATGGGGAGGTTATTAGCAAACAGTACTACCCGAATAACCAGGTGAGCTCAGCCTTTCAGCTCAGCTCCAGTGTGTTACACTGGCTGCACCATCACAACTAAGGTCAAGGAGTCTCAGCAGTTCGGTGTCAGCAGAACTGTTTTCTCTAAACAGATTCCCCTAAGGAATAAAGAAAGTGAACGCTGCCATCTGGCCTGTAAATTAGGGCATTCTAGGTGGATTAACCTCGGGTCAGTACACAACTGTGACCACTGAGAAAGAACAACATTTCAGACCCACAGCAAAGTGGCAGCACAAGCAGCTTTGCAGTTTTGTGATTGTATTTAGTGGCTCCCAGAGCTGTAGTGGGCTGGCAGCACTGCCAACTTGGTAGATTTCTCCATATAAAGCTTTCAAAAATATACAAATGAAGGACATACTTAATACACTAATAATAGTATTTCTCCCAGAACATTTCAACTGAAATTAACTCCTGAAATCCAGCGCTCTGCACATACCGCGATGGAGCAGCTGATCAACCCGCCTCTTCTATGCACTTTCATCAAGTCTTCAAACAGTTTCATCTGCTCAGAAATAATCTCTCCATATTTGCCCTGTACCAAATCAATAGATTCTGCCACTGCTCCAGTGAAATCCACAATAGCATCTGCAGCACTACCTCCATCGAGGGCTTCGTAGGATCCAGCCAACCTGGAGGCAACACAGAACATTCTCAGATACCAAGAGGCTGTTACAAGTGCTCTAATTGAATGTAGGTAATATATTTGGGTCTCACCAAGTCAAAAACAAAACAGAACAAGAAAACCCCAGCAGATTGCAGATAGAGATTTCCTGGTTTCTAAGATCGCTAAGGCTTTGGGCTGCTGCAGTTGACTGCATTGCACTCCTTTATGATTCACCCCTCCATGCAGATTAAAGAAGGAGTTTTCAGACTTTCTTAGGTTCTCTACTAGCAGCAACCTGAAAACCTAGGGAAAGTCTGGTAGAACTGAAAGACAAAACAAATAGCTGGATAGAAGGGACAACACTGAGAATTACAAGGACAATGAACCAGCTCATACTTTGCATAAGCTTTCTCCAGCAGTGCACTCCAGAACTCATTTTTCACATTGGAATGGCAGTAGATCAACCTCCCATCCATTGTTGGCAGCAGATCATCAACAACCACCTCTGTCCATTCTCCAAAGCACCAGAAGCGGAAACGGAAAATCCCAGCATATTTCTCTGGGTTTTTAGGGTCCCATTCTTGTTCATTAAAGTCTGGAATCACCTGAGAAACCATGGAAGGGAAAGTTCAGCAAATGCACTCTGTTAAGGTTTATTCTGAGGGCAGACTGCCCTGGAGCATGCACTCTGCTGGCATTCAGCTTCATGAGCACTTGACCCTAAATAAATGAAGCAGTAAAAAAAGAGGATGAATTTGGTACAAAGTCCAAATGTAATCCTACATCAAGGAATCTTTTAGGAAAATAAAATTCATATTGATCTGCAGAGAGAGATAAAAAGAACCCCTTGTACTCTCTAGCTTTGTTATATCTGTTCTTTGCTACTCAGTGGGACTGAGGAGTGAGGGGGTCTCATAACAAGAGAAATGAACTTTTAAAGAAAGGGAAGATTTGAATCTACCAAAATTCACTACTTGTTAGTCCTAGAGGGAAAAATATTAGCTGATAGGCAAGGAAACAGCCAAGGTTTATTAGCTTTATTCCATGCATCATGCACATCTATTACCTACCTGCTGCCATAGGCATTTCCTCAGAGCCAGGCAGGAACATGCAGCCACAAACCAGCAGTTCCCCAGGATGCCCTGGTGCAAGTCATGGGAGCTGATTCCATTCACAAACAGATGGGGGTCTTCACAGAGGTCCTGACAAAACAAACCAGAGATTACTGGACACTCCACTGCAGAAATGATCACAATATCCTTTCCATCAAGAAAAGCAGCAGGAAATGGTGTTACTGACATCTGGAGCCCTTTCTTTATTGCCATGCCCTTGGCTGACATACTGGAAACCCTCCTTCAGCAACAGCCTGAGTTGCTGCCACGACTCCAAGCACACAACACCTAAGGAGGCAGAGAATACCTGTCTGTGAAACACACCTTTCATTCTCTGCGTCTCATAATTCTCATTCAACCAGCTCCTATTAGAACCACTCACTCCTCCTTTCCCATTGCTCTCCTGGCTCCATCTCTATCTACATGCAGATTCCCAAGAAAGCACAGCTGGATCTTCCTGTGATGTCTCCCTGCTCCTCCGTATCTGCAGATCAAGGCACTAAAAGGAGCACCAGTATCATAGAGCATAGGAAAGCCACACGGGTGTATTTTGCAGCAGTATTGTGTTTGTTACCAAGAAATCTTTGCAGACAGTGTTCTTGCTGAATGGATACATATGTGGCCTCACAGTACCAGAGAGAACCTCCCACACAGCACTTCAGCAAACACGTAATCTGACTGTCTTTAACTGATATGGAACCTGCTGGTTTCAGCCCAGTAATTGCTCATGACATTCTCCTCTCAGTCACTGCTCTTCCTGACTGGCTGAAACGATAGCAGTGGTAGGAAATTCTGCTTTCACAGTATAATAACCCTAAACTTCAACACTGTGGAAATGATTTTACATCCAAGCATTAGAAATGCAGAATAAATAACTCCCTCTCACCTCAAAATGGCAGGAGACTGCAGATCTACTGCAGGTTTTCCAGTTTGCTATGAGCAGTAGAATAAGGAGCTGTGCTCCTTACCTCATGGATTCTCACTGGCCTTTGGTGATAATAGATGATGATCCCAAAATACCAAGACTGAAATCAAAGCCTGGCTACAGACCACAGGCACGTGAAGACCTCTCAGTCTTCCCTCTGATGTGACTGTAACAAATCAGTGCCAGCTGAGCTTATTTTCCAGAGTAAAGAACCACATCAGTGCTGAGCTGGAGGCTGGTTTTCCTAGGCTGGTTTAGCCGATGGCACCTGGAGTCAGCTCATGGCATGGAATTCATGGAGCTGCTGCCACTCTCTTTAAGATAATTATATTTTTGGCATGAGACTTTTCTCATTAAGTAATAGTTGAAATTTTAAATGCCTTTTGGGAAACAAGTAACTGATCATTACAAGACACTGTTATTCTGTCAGTATTTCTTACGCGTCTCCACTTAGAGACGTTTCAAAACTTATTAACAGACCTTAATAAAAATCTGAATAAAAGAAATGATGCCTATGAGGAAAATTGATCATGCTCATCAGCATCGGGGACAGATCCATTGAGTCTCCCTGGATGGTCTGATGTGGAATGGCAACAGGACCTTCAGGCTGACACTTCAGCTGATGTAAATCAACCCAGTTGCCTGTTGCAGGGGCTGACAGCAGTTGACTACTTGGCCTTCACAGTGGTAGCACACATTCCACATGACCTGGGGTAGACTCAAGTTTAGTATCCCACTTCCAGGCAGCTCCGGCATTAATAATTTCTAGTTTGTTTTTCCTTTCAAAATGTTATTTTGTCAGAATAATAAACAAGCGATAAATGGAGCCGTGAGGGTTGAGATTGTCCAAACTTTTTTGTCACTAGAGGAAGCCAAAACTTTAATTGGTTTTGAAAGAAATTAGGCACTGCTGTATATTACAAGTATCTTCTCTTTCTCTTTTTCCTTCTAAAAATAACCACATTAAACTGTCATTTTTCAATTGAAGTGTGTCTCACATGTCCCACAGTCCTCAGAGAAAAAAACAGAGCAGCATGTGCCAACTGCCAAAACTTATGGATGAGATTAGCCTTTGCTGACTACTGGGGTCCAAAGCAAACATGGAACAGCAGAACTCAGAAACAGCACCTCCCTGTTTCCACCAGACTCACCAAATTCTTTAGAATCCTGCTTGATAAACCTTATTAAACTGCTTAAAAGCCCCGCACTCCTGGGACTAAAGAACAGCATAAGAAAATTACATCAGTTCTGTTCCTTTTGTCATTAATTACAGCCATTATAACAGCTTCTATGATGACTGTCACTGCATGGCTCAGATGAGACACATAATAACACTCAGGCACAAGCTGGAGCTAATTTCAGCTGTTTGCTGTCTTCTGGGTTTTTTGATTTTCACCACTTATGCAATACAGCAAATTCTAAGGAATACTTTTAGCTATCTAAGCCACAATTCCCCCAACACAATTAGAAATGTGCTATTTCGATATATTATTCTGCAGTCCTTGTGAGGATATTAAAGCATTTTTGTTGCCCCAAGCCTGTAAAAAAAATTAATAATTAAAAAAAAAAATCACTTTTCCAATAATGCTCCCAGCAGTGATAATTCAGGGTAGTTGAGGACCAAGCCAATTACTATCAGAGGAATTACATGGAAGAGACGCTGATGTGAGATGTGGCTCAAGCACTTCAGGAAACCTGATGCCTTCTCTTTCTTGCTACCTAAGTACCAAAACACTTGAACTCTGGGTTCCACCAGAAGTACCTCCTTTGCAAAGATAGTGGTTTAACCCTAATCCCTTTTCTCAGGATCAGCGTGTGACATCTGTGCTGTAAAAAGGAGAAATATCTTCACATTTCCAAGAAAAAGTTTAAAGGCAGTTGCTGGATCTTATTAGACATCATTAATGTCTAACAGCCACACTATTTCTAATACAACACTGATAATAAAAGCAGTTGTTGTATTATTTATGCCTGCAGGGAGCATTTCACCACCAAGATGCAGAGCTCTTCCCGGTTCTCCCCTTACGTGTGTGCACAATAAAATAAACACCATCTGCAGAACTATAATTGGGCTGTAAAGAGTCTGAAAGTGAGGTAAGAGGTTGCAGGGCCTGAAGGTTCTGCTGAAAACCCTGACACTCTGATTTTCATACCAGACTTCCTTTTCTATCACAGAAGTCTATTTGTGTCGCCTCCCATCCTTGCTGTCCTGTGTAGGCTTGAAATATCTGACTGTTCACTGTTCTTCAGCCACAGATGCTGTGAGAAATACAGGGGCTCCAAAACCCCCTTTTTATGATTTTAAATGGTTCATCTCTCTGTGACAGAGTAAGTAAATGAACTGGTTTATGAGCAGACTGGGAGAACACCGAGCAGCCTGGAGATGAGGAGTCAGCAGATGGGATCACAGGAAATAGGAGCAGAAGAGACTGTGAACAGGTTAGTCAGTCCCAACAAGTGCCCAGATTAGCTATCCCTGACCTGCTTGTGACTGAAGCTTCTCTAACCTGCATTTCACACAACCCACAAGGGAAAGCCCACACATTCCTCCCCTAGTCAGCAGAGACGAGCATTGCTGAGCTGCTCCACAAGCCCTCTGTGAATGGAGAGGACAGTTACCTTTCCTTTCTACAGCAACTCCTCAGATAAGCTGCAAACCTATAGCAAGTCTCTTCTCTCTAGTCTGTATAACTGGTTCTTCACATTTTGTGTCACTGGTGGCACGTGGTGCCCAAATCCAGGCCCTTTGCTCCAGGTGGGGCTATGGCAGTGCTGAGCAGAGCTCCATGCTCTTGCTTACTGAAGCTGGGGGAGGCATTTTTCTCTTTTTCCCTTGAACTTCACATATTTAACTTGTGTTCGGACTGGGATCCACCCTCTGATCCTGTTCTATGGACTTACTGCCTATTCATTCTATCTCCCTAAGTGAGCCATGAAGTCACTTAATACCAAAGCACTGCACCTGGGTGCATTGATGAAGTGATGCTGAATTCTACCCTATTTATTCCACATTATTTTCCCAAGCTCAGTTTGAATTCACGACCCTGTCAAGTGGCTTGCAATCCTACCCCAGTCTGTGTCTTACAGTATTCCCATACATGCCTCCCTAGCCTCTCATGCAAGTAATAATGGAAATACTAATGAGTACCAGATTAAGGGAGATTCCTCTAGGACTCCATTGACACAAGGCCAGTTTGAGAGTGCTCCAAGTCATTTATTTCACCATTACAGATGTTTGAATTAATCCAAATGTTCATACTTTGAAGAAATGTATCAGACACTGGCAAAGTCTTAGGAAAATCAAACTATATCACATATACTGCTCTCTATCTGTACTATGAGATCTGTCCCACTGTAGGCTGGAAGGAAACCAAGGTGGTTCCTATCAGGGTACCTGACAAAATACAGTCTTATAACACAATCCATACCATCAGACTAACAGTCATCTGCTGAGGTCTGATAAATTGCAGTCAGGAAATTCACTGAGATACAAAAATGTTTGGACTGCAGTACAAATATGGAAAATGGCAAATTAACTTTTTGCTACCATGTATGTCCCCAAAGGAAATTGCAAAACATTGTGAACCATGGGAGACAACAAACGTCCATGACACAGGAGCTGTGAAATGGTTTCTATGCTGCTCTGTCATGATTACTTAAGATAAAATAAAAATGTAAAGAAAAAATGAAAAATGTAAAGAAAAATGTAAAGAAAATGTAAAGAAAATGTAAAGAAAATGTAAAGAAAAATGTAAAGAAAAATGTAAAGAAAGATGTAAAGAAAGATGTAAAGAAAGATGTAAAGAAAAAGAATAAAAAAGAATAAAAAAGAAAAAGAATAAAAAAAGAAAAAGAATAAAAAAGAAAAATAATAAAAAAGAAAAAGAATAAAAAAGAATAAAAAAGAAAAAGAATAAAAAAGAAAAAGACGAAGTATGGGTTTTATTTGAGAGCAGAAGCACCACAGAAAATACAGCAAATAACTGATTAACTGTAAGCATTAATTTCAGGTTTCTGTGGCTACTTTGAATCTTAAAGAAATTTAGCTAAAGGAGAAAGTTGCACTTAACTCTAAAGATGCATCTCTTGACATTATGTCTTACCAATATCTATGAACTAAAAATTATGCAATATCGGTTATAAATAGGAAGAAAAACATTTCAAGGGTTAATGAATTATCTGTGTTTTTTCACAGATATTAAATGAGCCTGCACTGTAAAACATTATGAGAGATCTCTCAGATCTGAGAAAAGGGAAAGATGATTTTTAAACAGATTACATACGGTCTGTCAGCTTGCTCAGACAGAAAAACAGAGATTCAGGGAAAGGGAAGAAGAAAAAATAGCAAATGCTGCTTTCAACCAAGATTTTCAAAGGATTCAGTAGCATTTAGAGCTTATTTTCTCCAGTACCTTTCAAAGAACCCAGCCCTAATGTGAAAAATAATGCCCCTTTGCTTGCACACAAGACCTATGGAGACAGGCACTCTCTATGATTGTATCAGACTGATCTACTTAAACCCAGTACACTATTCCCTTAATATTGTTTATAGCAGTTTGAATTCTGTCAGAGCTGAGAATTGTTTCCATTTTCTTCTCTTCTCCCATCTTCATATCATCCTGAGTCAGCTCCTGTAGAGAGTGAGGTCAGTGTTGGGGGAAGCAAGGGGAAAGGCAATTCTTTCTGAACATGGATGCAAAAATTCAGCTTTGGCTGCAGCTCACTATGAACCAACCTCATCTAAAGGAAGGCAGCAAAGACAGCACTTACCTTGTGGTTGTGTAGCTGAAGAGGTAGGCAAGATTGTCCTTCCTATAATAAACCCCAGCTGTGCTGGCATAGTTACAAAAACCTTCTCCAGACCAGGCTGTGTGCCAAGGCATTTGTAGTTACCCCTGAGAAGCCAAATAACTGAGCCCAACCATGCTAGATATTCCAATGCATGGAAAAAAGTCCTTTGTAACCTTGTTATGTCTGAAAAAAAGTCTGCCTATGGAGCAAAAAAAAAAAAGTGTTAAATTCGAATCATGCCCTGTGGTAGAGCTGTAACCCCTCAGGGGACAGTTCTCAGAGAAACCTCCACCCAAAGAAACCCGAGGTTAGACGTGACCTGACTGAAAGAGCCCTTGCTGAGATCAGGAAGGGACTGTTGTCACTGCTGTAACACCATGTAAATCCACAAAAGGCAAGTTTACCTGTCACGCTTCTGCCTGTACACCCTGAGCTCAGGAAGTGTAATTCCTCTGTAAACTTTATGCCTATTGTCCAGCAACACCTGTTCCCAAGAGTGAGGTTATGCCAAAAAGTGCTTAAAAAGAAATGGAGCTGTATGTAAGCACAGGGAACAGTATGCCAGTGTACCCCAGTCTTATATAAAAGAAAACCCAGCTATTTGGGGATTGAGAAATTCTTCTTCCCCCTCCTCCCTCTCCTGTAAATCCCATTACAAAACCAAATGCATCGCAGACATTTTTAGAGTGTTCTTTTTTTTCCCATATTCAGCTCGGGGCGAGTGGTGACTAATACTCAGCGAAGGCCATGGGTTTCAGCCCTGCCCTGCCTATGCCTATGTATTTGGGGGGGATCTGAATCAATGTTTTGGAAGAAAAACTCCCAAACATTGGGCAACATGGTGTGTATCTTGGCTGCCTCTAGGTTTCACCTGACCCTTGGAGCACTACAGCTCATTCCCATCCGGAATGCTGACGGGGGCTGGAAAGGGTTCAGATGATGTGCCATAGGGCTGACCTTTTCCTCAACCTCATGACAAAGTGTTTACTGAAGCCCTGCCCTGAGTCCTCTGTCACCACATCCCGGGAATCACTCAAGACTACAATGAACAATTTTCTGTTCTCCCAGAACCCTCAAACAAGTACATCAAACCATCTCTTGCCACCCTATTTTAGGTTGTGATGCTTTAGATCAACGTTCTACAGAACTGCAGCACATCCATCACACTTTAAGAGGAGAGCTGCCTTGTTTTTTTTTTTTCCTCACTGAACTTACAAAACAACAGTCTTTGTCTCCTGCCTCCTTCCCCTCGTACCTATTCCCTTCTCTAAACTCAGTACCACAATTTGTGTGACTTCTCCTCATGAGCAGCAACCAGAGATGCCATTCTTAGGGCAGGACTCACCACAGGCAACAGTCAAGTCCTCTCAGCAAGGTTCCCTGGAACCAGAACACGAGTTCTTTCAAAGGGCAATGGACAGACATCACCTTGCCATCCCATAGTGCTGTAACACTGGAGAGAGGCCTGTCTCTCTACTCATCATATAAACCAAGGGAATGGTTCAGAGCAATTTCAACCTCTGGGAAACTTTATTCTCTGCTGTTCCAAAGCTACAACAACTGTGGCATAAGCTGGGGAGAAAAATTTAATCAAGGTATCATGTTAATTGGCTACAAATGTATAAGTTAAAATTTCTGGGAAAAAGCAATTGTTTTCCATCAGAAAAGACATCATTTTTGGGTCATTAACCCAAAGTTTTCTTGTAAAATGCTGCCCACCAGCAGGAATAAGGACATTACAAGTACGTTCCTTTGTATTTAATAAAATCAATCATTATTAAATATTACAATGACAGAATGGGGAGAAACAGCACACGGGGAAGAGCCTCAGACACATCAGACTCACTGCACATGAGCCTCTGTGTGAGCACTAACCCTTTATCTGAGGGGTAATTAGCTCCAAACAGGGATGTCAGCAGGCCAGAGATCTCAGACCAACTGGCCTTTTTTTTCCTCCACTGTAAAGGAAAGAAGTCAGAGGCATTTTAGAGCAAAACTGAGCGTACAGTTCTTTTGAGAGACAGGTGGTATAAGCCAGTATAACTCTATTTCTGCAAAAAACAACATACCAAAGCAGGGGAAATGTCTCTGCATTAAATGCAAGTAACAGGGGATGGCCAAGGTCAAAGACAGTCGGCTTAGAGTGACTCCCTGATGTCACTTCCAGGCACACACCAACATGCCTGAGGTCAGACAGGGCCTGTAAGTCCACTCACAGTTCATCAGACTAAAAGACCACCCACTGTTTAGCTAGGGTTTTTCTATTGCTTCCTGAAAACATGTTTTTCTATTAAATTCTTGGACTAGTTTCCTAAGACGGGAAATAAAAACAATGAGGAAAGGAGATTGGGTTAACTCACACACAATTTTTTCCACTGCACTGAAATATTCAGCACTGGACCAGTGCGGAATAAGCAATTCCCAGCTCTGTGCTCCTGACTGCCCAGCTCTGTCTGGGGAGGCAGCTATTTCCTTTGCCTGATAACGAGCATCATTTTGGCTCAGTGGCCGTGACCTTCCTAGGCTTGTCCAGTCTGACCTTATGCTGTGTCTCAGGGGGCTGGCAACTGATGCAGATGGAATTCTCCCTCACTGCCTTTTATGAGGAAGGGAATATGCTGTTTAATGAAGAGAATTAAGCAGATTTCAGCACAGTCACCTATTATTTTTGTTATTACACTGGGCATTGTGTGGCAAAACTGAAGTCAAGTCCTCTAAGAAACATTGTCTGGAGTGAAAATTCAGGTTAGTCCCCGAGATGATTTATATTACTTGAAAGGAGGTATTTCTTCTGTACCCAATGGCAATGCAAAGGTTAAAAAGCATAAGTCTAAACCACCACATTAAAGAGCATAAACCCCTTTAGCAACAGGCTCTTCCTTTCCACCTCCCTTATCCAGCAGACTTTGGGTTCAGCCTCGTTTCCAGTATCTGCTGATCATGGCATTCATATCAGACACTTTCTTAAGGATAAAAATCCCTCATCCTCTCCTCCCAGTCTTCTCATGTTTTTCAGACAGTACCTTGAGGTGTTCTTCCATTTAGTTCCTTAAAGCAAAAAAAAATTTAGTGCACGGAGTAGCCAGTGACACCTTCCAGATACACTTTTGGAATTGTGATCTGTGCCACACCATCCTGGACTAGATCTTTGCTTCATAACATAAAAAGAGGAACTGTAAAATTGTATAAAACCCTGAGCATAAGACAAGAGCTTCTTAAACAAATAGATGACTTGAGCTATATCAAATTTTGGATTTTGATTTTTTTTTTTTAATAGAAATTTTGTTTTAGCAAGCACAACACAACTCTGCTGAGCCTGTGTAAGTCAGAGTCTATGGAGTGTCTCTGTCCCAACATGACACATATCAGACTCCTAAATTCTAGTCGGGACATCCTTTCTGACAAAGATCAGTCTTAGAACATGTAAAACGGGGTATTTGTCTTTTAGTAACACAGAGATATACCCAGTACCTTGAAGAGAACCACAGAGCTTTCATGCTATCAGACCTTTATCAGATCATTCACACAGGCTCCAGAAAAAGCCTTCCCATGGGGCTATTCCTTGAGCCTTCTGCTACAGCTCACTCCTGACATTCCCTGTCCAGACTGGGTTTGAGCTGCAGCCAGGACAGTGACATCAGCATCTCCTGCATCCAGTCTCAGCAACCAACCACCTTCCCACTTCAGGGAATCCGCTGCTTGTCTAAGAGTTCAAATTCCAAGCTATAAAATTTTTGCATCAAAATTGACACAGCAGCATCTGCTTTACTGCTGGATAAAAAGCACTTTTATGACTCAACCAAATCAGTGGGTCATAGAATCATAAATTCACAGAAACTACCAAAAAGGGTTTTATTTACACATCTTGAAAACAAACAGCAGCTTCTATTTCTAAAACATCTTTTAAAGCCTTATCTTGGAACGATGTTAATTTAGCAATAAAGTTATCAGCACATGAGATAAGTTTCTTCAGTTTTGAGTGATGAAACTGAAAAACCCACAGCAGTGATTTCCACAGTAGGATTCTCAAACAAAGTCACAGTTGTCATATCTGCCAAGCAATCAAGCACACGCTTAACTCCATGCAGGTTATTTTGTCTAGCACAGATTGCTGTTAGAGGACTAAAAAGAGGACTAAAATTTTTGGATAAGCCCCTTCTAATTATGCCAAAACTTCAGGAAGTTTTTACAATTTAAGGAACCATATTATGTGCTAAAGGGTAAACTTTTTAAGGGTGATTGGCAGATGCCCAATGATACCCAGTATTGCCACTATGTTCATGAATTCATTTTAATTCACACTTCAACCAGGCACTCTCCTTTCTAGCCCTGTATCTTTCACTATGTTCTCACCTTTGCTTTTCTTCCCCACATTCTGTTATCGACTCCACACGTTTCAGAAGGAATCAATAAGAGAACTACTTCCACATCTCACAGATCTGTTTAGGAAGCTTGCTTTCTGGTATCTCCCTCTCTTGTGGGCACTCTGACATCTGATAAAGGATAAGCCTTTTCCCAGGGTATCCAGCTCCCACTCAACTGTCTGTTGCCATGGCACGTGTGGTATCTCTGCTTACTTTGATGGCAAATGCAAGTGACTCCAGTCTCTCACTGTCAAAGTTTTCATTACCATGATCCAGGATTTTCTTCTGCTTCAACCCAAAACAAAGACTAGAGCAGATTCAGTCAGACAGATACATTGAGAAAAGCCTTTGGCTCCTTGGGAGGAGTCAGCCTGTCAGGGTAGTCCAAATGTTTACTTGGTCATGATTTTATCCCAGTTGAAGCACAGCCAGTTTCATCTCTGTGTTTAAATTGTTCAGGCATTTAAAAGGCTTCTTGCTTGGAAAGACACAAGAAGAAACTTTTTTCCTTATTTATATCATGCTGTTTCTTTACATAGCCCTTTCGCTGCATTTATCAAGCTTATTTTTGGTTTTCCCAATGTGATGTAGATTTGAATTCACTACTTCATTTCAGACATATTCCTTTTTTAAACACTAACATCACATCTGCCTGACATCAGCCCCAACTGTCAGGTAACAAGGAAGCCAATGTGGCAAACACGTGACCCAGAATCATTTTACCACAAAACTCACTGCCAGCAGACCTGCATCTTCACCTGTTCATGCTTTTCGTTAATGAGGCTGGTTTAGCTCTTCTCCAGGGCCAGTTTCCCACACAAAATGTTGCAGCCAATGAAATAAGCCCCTGCATGAAGCTGTATTATTTCTGGTGAAACAGATGGATGTGGCAGTTACAGAGTGAGGGTATGAGCCTCTGAAGAGGCTGAAGGTATTCTGCATTTGAGAAGAAGCAGGGTCTGCCTTTCCAGCTCAAAGAGCAGGTACAGATTTGTTCATACCAGGTATTATATAAATATATGCACGTGGATGACTGCACACCTGAGACCAATTGGCCTCAACATGAGAAAACGGAGATGAAAGTAAGAGGACCATATTATCCACCCCAAAAAGGGAGTCCCAGACCCCACGCTGACTCCATCCCAGGAGGCTCTGCACTGAAGGCCCATGGCCTGACTCTCCTCTCCCTGAGAACAGAATGGTTGAGGTTGGAGGGGACCTCTGGAAGCCAACTTGTCCAACCCCCATGCATGGGAAGGCTGCCCAGTGAACGCCCCAATGGCTTCTGGATATCTCCAAGAGCAGAGATTCCATTTCCTGAGGCACATGAGGAGGTCAAGGTGGCCTTTGGCCCCTGAAGCACTGGCCAAAGCTCAGTACATAAAATACGGAAGATAAAATTTGCTCTTAATAGAAAGTGTATTTTCCCAAGGAAGAACATTTTATTTCCTGAAAACCGGAAAAGATGCAAATGCAAAATGTTTTAGCCTTATGATTCAGTTAGAAACAATGCCACATACAGGCAAGACAGCAGTTCTAAAAGGTTCTTTTGGCTGTGAAGGATTTTTAAGAGCTTTTTTTTAGCCAACAAAATATACATATTTATTTAATCTTTAAATAGAATTAATCTTGAAGGAAGCATACGTTTAGATCACAGGGAAAGAGCATGAAATTCAAACAAATTACTCTTCAAATCTAAGATAGAATGGCTTACAAAGCCTCAAATTCCAAGACTTTACTCATTCCAAATACCCCTTTACATATGAAAATAAAATGAGAAAAGCATAAAGCTCTTCAGACAGAAAGCATTTTTTGAGTGCTTTCCAGTCCTGGTGAAGTATTGACAGAACAATACCTTAATTTCCTTTGCGACTGGCATGTTCTGGCTGTAATTTTTCCTTCAGAGAACTCAGACATTTAATTCTTTCAGAAGACTGAATCAATGAGCTAACAATTACTGTAAGAAGACTTATGTTGGCTGAGGATGTGATCCTCAGGCTTTTTGTTTTGCGGCCTCAAAATAAATTTTACTGTGTCATCCTTGCCATCACCACATCACCTCAGGGCAAACGGGAGCTGACTCTCTGAGAAACCAATTTTCATCTACTGACGGTGGAACCAACTAAATCAAACCTGGCATTTAAACTTTAAAGAAACATTCAGAGCCTTGGAACCGTACTGTTTATGTTCTAGAAATGACATTGAGGTCATTTAATATTTTTTCTTTGGGGGCAAACAAACCGCAACAGCGTAAGAAAGCCTCCATCCAGCCCAAGAGAGGGAAATACAAACTGGAAAAACTGCCAAGAGAGAAGATAACAAAATACTGGCATCTGGAGAGCTGTCTGCTTGGCAAGCATGAATGTCATTTACAAATGTTTGCTCTTAATTATATTCCTGGAAGACTTGGGTGAATAACACTGTTGTGAAAATTGCCGCTTCCAAAACACTGCCACTTCATCATGTTGAAATAAATGCAGCACTCGTGGAAGGGAGAGTGTACCTAAGGATATCACCTTAAAAAGTGGGAACTTGTGCCTCACAATGCCCTGGTACCTGCGAGACAAGGGGGAGGAAGGATGCAGCTGGGTACAGGGTACCCACTGAACTCCCAGCTCCTCAACAAGCTTCTGGAGCAGGGAAGGCAGTGTTGCTGGCAAGGTGCCACCGGGGTTTTTCCTTCCTGCCATGACACAGCCAACACAGAAGGGTGTATCGGGACGAAGCTGGGATGTTATTTTTTGGTCTGTGTTTGGCCTTAGCCACCTGCAGTTAGTTTATATTTTCTCCTGCCAAGTCTTCTGATAAACCAGTGAACTTGGCCTTGGAGGGAGAGCTTCTGTGTAAACTGTTTTAATTGGTCTGTTGTGATTGGTCAATTGCTCGTCAGGGGCAGTTGGAGGACAAAGTGATGAGGAGGGTGCTGAAGGCCATCCCCCAGACTCAATTGGGAAGACCCCCCCAAAATCACTGCGCCTGCGTCAGGGGATTTCCAAGGTGCTCACGCACGCGCAGGAGGGGTGCACTTACATAACAGAAGGGGTGGGATTCAGAGCCCTGACGGGGCGGTGCTGGCCACACCTCCCCGGGGCAGGTGCTCTCAAAAAACTTTATAAAAAGCTGAGACGCTTCTTGGGGGGGCCGGCTCTTCACGATGGACCAAGTTGCTTTCAGCGGGGACGCCTGCTTGAAGTGGGAGCCTGCCACCCCCCATGAACCCGCAGCTGCTGCAGAGAGACTTCATTATTGGTTAGGATGGGTAAGACTTGTTTACAGGTGATACCTTGGTGAGTATGGGGGGGGAGCCTTCTTCCTAGGGTCTTTTGGTGCACTTTTTCCTCCGCCCCAATCCTTCTCCCTCAGGCGCCTGTTTTGTTTTCTCCCTTTTCCCTGGTTGGCCACCTTTTCCTAATAAATAGCTATTATTTTTGCCAACTAGCAACGGTGTTTGGTTTATTCACCTACCAGTATCTCTCGAACCTGTGTTTTCCCTTTGGCTTAGTCCCTTCCCTGTTACAAAGGGCACAACTAAGAACAAAGAATTTTCTGAAATGACATCAGAAATGGGATTGAGCCATCAAGTTGATGTCATACGGGGCCCACACAGTCACCAGACTGCACTGGAGAGGTTGGACGTGAGTATTTGCTGACAGCTGAAGGCTTTATAGCTCCTTGCTCATCTCTTTTTCTGGGCAAGCTCCGTCTTAACAAGATTTTCCAGGCAAAATAAAAATAAAATTATGGCATTAATAAAATAAGGGTGAGCAAACAGCTCCATTCCGAGAACAGTTTGGCAATTTCAGAAGAAATATGTCACAACTTCCCCAGCTGAAAACATTAAGGACAAAATATTTTTGGAGGAATGTTCTATCCAGTCAGAAACAAAGATGGAAACATACCAAGCAATGTTTTTGTGATGCCTCCCATACTCAGCACACTGGGGGAAAGACAAGATGATAAACAGAGCACAGTGAAAATTCCAAGGCTTTGAAAGGGGCCAGAGCTCAAACCCCATGATATTAATACTGAGGTGCACCAGCCTATATGACTAAGGGCAATAAGAGTGAATTAAACTAAGTTCATAAATTCCTATTGTTTACAAAAGGATGCTTCTTAAAACAACATCCTTGGGAGAACAAAACAGTATCTGTTTCAGTCTCAGTAGAACTTCTTAAATTAAACACCCATCTCGTAAAAAGTGAGGATGTCCCTTCCCAACTTCTGGAGCACTGTGTTCTCCCACACTTTCATTTTTCAAGTTGCTTAATGCCCAGAAGCACAGTCAAAGTCTCCTCAGGGTTAAGCTCATTGCCAGTGGCAGGAGTCACCAGCCCATTGCAGAAAGGTGAGGAGAGACACAAAATCCTAGAACAAAGCAGAATTCCTGATCCTATTTCTGAAGGATCTTCTCAAACATAGAAACGGAACCCAACTGAATGAAACACCATAAAGTTCTTGGGGCTTCTTATTTAGAGTGTGTCTGAGCCACAGCACACTGCACTCACCTCATCCTTGGTTTGAACTGCAGGCTCTGGTCTAGGAAAATGGGACACGAACAAGGGTCACACAGCTGTAGGTGACCCTCCAAGACTTGAATCTCAGGCACTGCCAGCAATAACTGCCGGGATGGATTAAAGGAGTTAAGAGATCCCTGCTTGTTTGTTTGGCTGTGTGAGAGGAGCCCTCAGGGCACCACACACAGCTCTGCTCACTTCCTGCCTACAGGAACAAAACAATTGGGAAAGAAAGTGCTTAACAACACATCTGCAACAGCCCTTCGGTGACTGCTCTGTCCAGCAACTTCACCATGCTTCTTGGGCCCATCTTCTAGAAAAGCAGATGGCTGCACTGTCCATCTGCAGTGTTACTATTTTCCCATCACTACTCTCAGCATAGAAAAAAAGAATAATTAAATTACCCTTATAAAGGTAACACGCCTCAAATTCTGTAGCACAGACTCTGGGACTCTCTCTGCTTTCAAAATGTCACAGGTTTACTCTGGGGTGACAATGCAAGTCCAAAGTACTCCTTCACCCTTCTTCCCACTGCCCCATTCTGCTTCCCAAGTCCCTGTCTGGTGTCATGGATGCACATCCCTGTACATAAATCCATCTAAACACATCCATGCCTGCCCATCATACAGTCTTCATATTTGTATTAGCAATTGAGTTGGTCTTGTCACGGACAGAAATCATATTGCAAACGAATCAAGATTTCAGTTTGCTGAGGATTGACATTGGTGAAACTTATAATTGATGTGAAGTTTGTATTGCTTCACCTTTAAAATCCTCTTTAGCAAAATGCCATCAAATTCAAAATATTTGCTGTTAACAGGATTCTTGCAGGGTCCAATGCACAACAAATTTCTAGAGACAAGCTTGTTAATTTTTGAGTTTTTGGTGACAAAGGTTACTTTGGAATAATAACAGGCCAAACCTGCAGACAAAGTCAACACACATTTACACATTTTCCAGTTTATCTGACAATATAAGAACACCTGCTGGAAGCTGAGGCAGGGCTTGCAGCAGAGCATGTCACAGCCACTGTGAAAGGATCAGAGTCATGTTGAACATGAACTAGCACAATGGCCACAGTCTGGGCACTTTGACCCATGATGGTCTCCCATCCTCTTTCACTGTGATCAACATTATGTGACCTCAAGTGATTATTATGTATTTTTATTATATTCAGGGAGGGATATCTTGTGGCAGCTGTCTTTTCTGCTCTGGCAATAAAGGCTCTTCCTTTTGTGCTACAGGTTTTGGCTCCATGAAAGATTAGCTAACAAGAACAGATGAATAATAATGTTAGCCTTAAACACAGGAGACTCTTTTGGAGTTTCCCTGTTTCCTCAGGAGGCTGCTTTCAGAAGTTGTGAGCTATCAACCATGTTTTACATGGCTAATGGAGCAAAAATGCTCCTGTTTGTTTCTTCCTTTTTTAGCCAGCTGTAAAAAAACCAGAACTCCCTGTTGTGAAACACACAAACACAGTCCCCAAAAAACTCCACCTTTACTATTTCTCGGCCAAGAAGGCAAACGAACCGTGTGTATCTCACTACCTTCGCCTGCCCGAGTGTCACCCTGGTTCTGGTCTGTCCTGCTCTTTGGCTACCATCTCCCTCTGCCCAGTTTCTGAGGCAGCACAACACAGCACATCCCAGGTAGAGCATCAGCGGCATCTCGATGACAGCCATTAACACCCACTCTGAGCAGTCTTCTGTCTCAAAAGGATGTCACTCATTAGGTCTTTTACCTCCTTCCTCCTCAGCGAAGAACCCCTTTCCCTCAAAGCAAATCAACACAAGAAGAGCTAGAAACATTCACATGCTCTGGTACCCTCACCACTTCAGACTCCTTTATTGTGCAAGGCAATTGTGCTGATAGAGCCCTAAAAACAGATCCTGAAGAAAAGGGCAAGAAAAGCCCGGCATGACTCTCCTCGGAATGTCCAGATCATCAGTTACAATACCACAAGTAGCAGCAGTTTGGATGGTTTGCCTGGACAGTTTGGTTCTGCTATTTCTGCAAATAATACAAGGAGGAAGATGGAATAGCAGCAACAGAGAGTGGCCAGGGAGGGGAGGAACACGTCAAAGTGTGTTCTCTTGCAAAGGGAGAAGGCATTTTCTTTTCAGAACAAGGTCAGTAAAAAAAAAAAAAAAGAAAATAAAAACACACCAAACAAACAAACAAACAAAACAAAACAAAAACCCCAAACCAAGAACAAACAAACATAATAAAAACCAATCTCAAAACCTGAGGAGAAAATAATAATGGGAGAAGGAAAGAAACAAAACAAAGCCCATGATGTTTTCAGTGAATTGCTTGGCCAGACACCATCAGAACATGCTGTTCCAAGTACCTTACAAAACCAACAAGGGAAGGCCCTTTACAGCTGGAAAACGTTTCCTTGCCTCCAAGAAAAAATTCAAGAAGCATTTCATTTTTATTAGTGTAGTTGGGGGAAAGTTGCAACTCAGTATTCCCCCCCTCCAAAATAAAAAAAAAGCGCCACCCTCCCCCCCCCTCCATTTTTTCAAAATGTGTTTCCTCCTCAAAAAGATCAATTACTTGGAGCAGCCAAGACTATTATTAATTTAAAAATTACTACAGTATCATATTAGGGTAGCACTAATAATGACAGATTTAATCTATCATGATCTTCTCTATGAGAACTTACATTCCTGGTTAGTAGAATGAGAACTACAGTTCCAATTACTTTTTTCATCTCTGTAGATCAATACATACTATATGTATTCGAGCTATTAGCACTTTTATTTAGATTATATTTAGATTTTAATATCCCCTCTAACATATTGGCAGATGGTTTATATTTTTGCTGTTTTCAGGAGCAGAAAAAACATCCAAACCAGCACTTTCTGTTATGCTTTTAGCACCCCACACTTACCTGGTCATTCACATCACCCAAGTCCCTTAAACGAAGGGTTTTACTGCCCAGACTTGCTATCAGCCCTCAGTTGGCTTGAAAATCAGTTCTGAATTGCAACTGGAGGCAAACTGAGGACCTTGTAACTGGTAGTGAATAAAATCAGTTATCTGAACCATTTCAAGCAATGACTGGTTAAGTATTCTTGCCTTTGGTTAAGTGTTGCTGGACTTCAAAAGCCTGGGAAATGCTGGTCTAAAGACACTTGTACTGAAGACACACCAGGGTGCCGCTAAGTGCTTTATAATGTTTTGAATTTCAATGAACTCCCATGTATCTCACGTGCCAAATCATAGCTGGCCACCTCTGTCTCATCACTCCAGTGCAAAACCAAGTGGCAAATCACTCCTCTTGAACATGACATTACATTTCCAACTGCTGGTAGAAATGGTCCAAATCAACTGATTCCACCGAATCAGACAAGAAAGCAGCTTCCTAATCCATCTGATCCAGAACTACAGCCATAGGGTAAGGCCAAGACTTGATTTGACCTGGATTTGAAAGACCTTGCCCTCCACTTTATGCCACCTCCTCCCAGTAGCCCAATTCCTCAGGGCCATTGTAAACCCTAGAGTTCCAGCCTGGGGATCACCAGGATGCAAGAACAGTGGCAGCTGAGATGTACAGAAGATTACCCCACTAGATCTACTCTCACTAAACAAATAAAGCCCTTGGGCAGACTTTTAGTCTCTCAAAAAAACACCAAACAAGGTTCAGAAGCCAAGTGCCAACACCAATTTTACCCTTCAAGAAACACACAACATGATGGAGACTTGCCTACACCAGGATCTCAAACGGGTGGCAGCTCCTTGTAATATTCACTTATGTGTACCCATCACCCCTCCCCTTCCTTCCTAGCTCAAAATTAATTCCATCAACATGAAAACAATTCGGGTTAATTGCAATTGCATCATCTTCTGCAGGATCCCACTGCCAACCCTGCCATCTGAATGTGCAGTTGCTAAGGCAACGGGTGTGAAGAGCATGTTTTCGTGCTGCCACATGCATGTGAGCTGTGCCAACATCCGAGCTCCTGCAGCTGGGGTGGATTTAACACCTTCCTCCCCAGGAGCAGCCCGTCCTTACTTCCATTGCAGGGTTGTGGCAGCCAGCCCTTGGCAAGCAGCTACTCCTCCTCTGCAGATCGACACCTGCACAAGAGGAACAGATGGCTGCAGCTCAGCTCAGCAGGATCAAGCAACAAGGATGCTGGAACAACTCAGCTGAAACATGCAGCAGTGCCAGACTCCATTTGTAGAAGGTTCAGGGCACAGAGTTCATCATGTACATAATTAATGAGGAAAGAAAAAAATCCTTTGCCATCATTTAAGAATTTTGTTCTGACAGTTTCCCATCTACCTGTTGTTCCCCCCTCATCTACTTGCAACACACAAACAGAAGTTTGCATCACAAACTTGGGGTACATGGTCTCTGCCTTGACAATTTTAAGCTGGAAAACAAGATTAATGTGTACAGAAACCTTCCCTTCAATCTCTCCGACTATATTCCAGGGCAGACTTCTTCCCAGAGTTCAGCTCTTAATACCTTTCCTATTTCTTTAAGGTGAAGGGTTTAAACTTAGGTCAGAGCCTACTTTGCCTGTGACCTTTTATAACACTTTTGAGTCTGCAAAGCTTAAGATCTTCTATAAAAATTAAGGTGCCCTGCAACCATATATACACATGTGCATTTGGCAAAGAAACAGCTGACTTAAAACTTTTCCATAGATACTGAGCTGTAGCTGAAGATCACAAGCTAAATGTGCTTTTAATGGCACATAAAACTATTTGTAAGTGGCAAACAGCCTCTCTGCTGCTGCACTTGTGTAATCACAGCTAATCACAGCATACAAAAGTGCCTGTTAAAACGATCTCCAGTGTAATCCAGGAAGTCCTAAAATCCTCGAGTAGCCCTGTACAAAGCAATCATGGAGTGCATGTCTGAACATACCCACTGAGGGTTATTATTTGGCCTGTGGAGGACAACATCCATGGTGTTAAGGTCTGGGATGTGACAGACACATAAGGAAAAGAAACCCGTTAGGATTTATTTCATCTCAGTGCAAGGCCAAGTCTTTCACAGCCCTTTTCTCCTACAAACACATCCCACAGAAGCACAATGAACGAGCAAGCTGCAAGACACTGGTGCCTGGATCACACAACCCGCAACCTGAAACCACCTTTGTGTTCCCATCAATGTCTGAGGAATATAAAAGGATGTGTGAGCTCCCTCAAAGCTCAGCAGAGGCTCATCACCTCTCTTTGAAGCGCATTTTCTCACCTGTCAGATTCAGGCATGTTCCACATGCGCCTGTGTTTCCAGTACAAACACAAATGTCACAGCACACAGAGCTTTGCAACTTGTGCTCATCTACAGTTGAACAAGAGTCAATAACCACCAACAACAGAGAAATGTGAACAAGAAAAACTTCAGCTATTTCAGCACATGACAGCAACCTTTGCAGAATAAGTAATATTTTCAAGAAGAACAATAATTGGATCCTACAAAGCTTGAGGGGTGAGGAGGAGAGGTGGGTAGAGACCCTTATTTTGATTAAGCAAGAGCATTGCTATCACCTCATATCTTTTCTTCTGGAAAGAAGTGGCTGAAGGGATTAAAAAAGCATGTTCAGATCTGAAAAAGGGATCATTAAATCAAGAGCCACACGCCTGAAGGGAGCTGGGGGTATGGGGAGAGGTCTGGCAAGCCAGGTAAGTGTCACTATACAGAGGGACTGTTACAATCTAAACACTTTGTCACACAGAAGGCAGCAATTTCACTAGACTGTACTGCTAGAAGTCCACATCACTCTGCCATGCCATCTTATGGCATCCCCCTTTAATGTCCATTCTCCTCCAGCTCTGGATTCTCCCCAGGCCCCATCCTGGCAGGTATCCCAGGGTGTGATGAGCTGTCATTCTGCTCCATGCCCCGAAACTGTTCTTTCAGTGCGTGGTCATGCAACTGCTCAACCCCTGGTGCGGTGCCAGGACACCTCCCTCCCCTGCCAGCACCCCTGGACTCCGACACAAGTCCCAAACTTAAGCAGATGTCTCTGGTCTTGTTCACAGCCAAACTGAAAAGCAGGGTTAGACTGCAGCAACACTGTCACAGAACAGGCAGAGGAATTAAATGATGAAGAACATTATCTCTGAGGGGCATTTAACCCAGGTGTTCTTACACCTGACAGCCAAGTTTTTCATGATGCTCATTCCACAAAATTTATGAGGACTGGGATACTGTTAAATATTCTGGAGGGCTGTGACCACAAATCCTGTGGAATAAAGAACATTAATGCAAAATCTGTAAAGGTAACCCAGACTAAGTGCCCAGGCAGGCAGACATGTCCTGACCCTCCGCTACCTTCCAAAGGAGGGTGAAATCTTCTTAGACAGGTAGAGAGGCAGAGGAGCTGTCGGGGTTCAAATCAGCACTTGTAAATAGGAGGATATTTCAGCTTCTGAGACAATGTGTCATTTTCCACCAGTTAAAAGCAAACGAAAGCTGGTGCTGCCTCCAGTAAAGGTGCAGATGCAGAGGTCAGAGCTCCTGCATTCTCTGGCAAAAACCTCAGTCCCCCTCACAGTGCCGTGGATAAATCACCAACCTGCTCATCCCACACTTCCCAGTTTGGGAAGTAGGGAGACACTTGCTCTGTTTATTCCTACATGCTGTATAATGACAGCACACAGCATCTTATTTCCTGGACTTTTCACTTGCATGGTGATAAGCACACCTGAAAACACAGGAAAATTGGTGAGAAGATGGAGAATGGGGCCCATGGCACAGTGTTTCTAGGAACACAGGGCAGGTTCTCCACCTTCAGCCACGTATCTGATCTTTGACACCAGTGAGTTAATCAAAGACAGCAGTGTCCCTTCTGTGCCCTGGACACAAGAGGGGTTTCTTGGGAAGCAGTTCAGCAGTCCTGTCACACGGTGTCTTTCTGTGCTGTCTTACTGAACACAAACCAGCTCTGTCTTTCCAGAAAATAAGGGTGCAATCACAGCCCTTTCGTAAAGAGAAGATGCAGATGAAAGCAAAACGGGAGCTTATAAAACACAGGGTCAAGCAAGGGAGCCAGGAAAGCACATGATAAGACTCATTCTGAAGGATCAGACTATTATTTTCCTTTATGAGTAACTAAAGAACACTGTTTACCTCTGAAGCAAGCTTATCCACTCTTTCCCCACATGCCTGCCCTGGTTGGAGGATCACTGCTGTTTGTTTAACACTGACAAAGAGGTCCTTGGGATTTCATACTTTTTGCAAGGTCAGTGGAAAAAAAAAAAAAAAAGAGACAAACCCGGGGTTTAGTTAAAAATGAGACAGACAAAACATCCACTGAGCAGAGTGACTGTCATTCCCGGGTATTTTCACCCCATGCTGAGCAGGATCACCACACAGAGACAGTGTTTGCCTCAGAAAGGGGTTAGCCAGAACAGGTGGCTGAGGACATCCCAGGGCCAGCTGAGATAGCAGGGAGGCAAGAGGCTTCTCCTGCCTCTTGGCAGGACACAGCTGCCCCCAGCCCCACCTCAGCCTGGCAGAGGGAAAGAAACTCCAGGGAAATCACAGGAAAAGAGCAGGATGTATTTTGACACTAATATCAGTGGGCAGGAAAATTGCCCACTAATAAGGGGAATCTTTCTTATTTTTTTTCCCCCTCACAAACAAGCAGGTTTTCCCCACAGAAAATTTCAGGGGGGTTGTGTCTTATGTTACTGCTTTTGATCTAAATGATGTGGGGCTGGTTCTAAAAAGGAGAGTCCCTCAGCTCTGCATGAGGTTCTAAAAGCCTGCAAAATCAGCCACTTACAAATCCCTGCTCACAGCCTGAGCCTTTCTGGACAGTTCTGATCAGCCCCCTGACAGGCAGAGATTGCTGTCCCTCTGCACTGGTGTGGAGCAAGCAGAAGAGTGGGGATATTTCCCTGTTAAGATGCCAGTAAAAGTGGCAAATAGACACAAGCATTACTGTTTGCTTGCAAGACAATAGCTGTTCATTTGGAATACAAAATCCCTGGTGTGTAATTGAGGTTTTACACGAGTCAAAGGCAAAATGCACAGTAACTTCAGCACAGCCATACAGAGACCAGAGATGATATCGATCAACAGAGGAAAACTCTCCACTCCCTCTGGGTGTTGCTGCTGAGGTTTCACCAGAACCAAACTGAAACACAGCCAAGGAAGAGGGTGTCAAGTCCACGACAGAACAATGGCTTGCTCAGACACCTCTTGGTGGAGGTGCCTCTGCTGGGGGAGAGAGTAGGAGTGAAAAAACAATCATCAGTTACCTTTGGGCGCTTCCATTCAACTTTCCTTGGTGGTGCTGACTGATAGAAAAGGGACCCATCTGAGGCTGGAAACTCAGGATCTTCGAAGAGCTGTCTCTGCTGGATACACTGCCCTTTCAGCTCGTGGTACTTCTGATCTCTGAAGAGTTGCACTGATGAAGGCATAGCTCCCTGTCTAGGTAAAATGAATATTGGCTTGTACAAATTACAAAGGCTCCTTAAAGTCCATAGATGATACCAGTCATTAACACATATAACTTGTTTCAAAGGAGATTACTGATTTATTTAAAACAAAGCAACCCAGATTATAAATTAGATTATGTTAAAGTAGTATACTAGAAAATTATAAAACCCAAAAAGATCCTATATATAAGGGCCATATTTTTGTCTGAACTGAATTCTTATCAGGAAAGAGTCCAGATCAGTCACAAACCCAGCATTTTTCTTTGTCTGATTGATTTGTAAGGTAACAGAGCAGGGCTTGGCTCTCAGTCTGCACCATGTGTGAAGGGCTGGACCATCTTTCTGTCATACATTCTTCTTCTGGCCACTAAAGCTCTAATTATCTTCTCCAACTCTTATGTCTAAAGAACCCAAACCAGATTTCTATGGTTTTCCATCTCAATTTAAGTGAAAATATTTTGGTTTGTACTATTGTCTTTGAACTTTATGTTACATTTCAGGGAACTGAATTCCCAGAAGTAGCAAATAGTTGCAAATAATTGGTGAGAGTTTAACATACTTTAGAAAGCACAACAACACTAAAAAAAAATGAAAAAATGTGCTCTCAGGACTTAATTCCCGGAGTCCTGATTATCTAACCTGACAAGTTTATGGTTGCAGCCACAGAGCTCAAATAAATTGCTTTAAAACATTTTACAGTTGAGAAATAAACTACAGAAACCATTCAGGATAGTTTGAAGTTTGGAAGACATGAGGGATATTATCTCTCCTTCAAGAAAGGGAGTGGTGAGCGCATCTGAACTTACTCTGGAAGCTCCTCTGTGTCAATTCCTCTTCTCTTCCTTCTGGACACAGGTCAGAGATTTATCTCCCCTTCCTTCAGTTATCTACAGCAATAAAGACAAATGCAAGTTGTCCTATGTCAGACAACTATGTCCTATGTCAGACCATAAGAATTAACCAGCACAGCTGCTCTGGAGCACAACACCACATCATCCTGGCAGCCCACTTGCTGTGTCCAGTTGCAGTGTGATCAGCTGGTGCTCCTTAAGCCATTTGCAGCATGAATTGGATGAGATTCCACACATTTGCAGAAAAATTAAACCAAGGCTTTGCAGGTGTGAGCACAACAGGAGGAACACAGAAGAGTAAGGAGCAACACTTGGAAATGTCAAATTTATCATGGTCTTTGTTCTTCTGAGTGAAAGATACCGTAGCCTGAGTAGTCTGTGGATGGGTTCAACACCTTCTCTTTCTCCCTTTTTCTTGCCCTCAACTCCCACCTCCCCTCTCCCATCCCAATAAATCAAATGGTAGTTCAGTGATGAGAAATGTTGCTCTAATACCTTCACTAATGGGAATGAGGAGAGTATTCAGGAGTGTTCTTCTACCTCTCTACCATTCTCTCTGCCCATAAGCATAAGCACGGCCAGATTTCTGCCAGCAGAATCTTACACAGCAAAGTGATGGAACAAAGAACCAGTTTATTCTTGATGTTTTGAGCAGGCAAATCCTTCAAATGCCAGATCATTCCCCGTCCTTTCTCAGGGCAAAAATCCAGCTATAAATTTTGCATACATCAGGACTGTCATGACTTTGAGTAAAATCTTGATGCTGCTGGAATGAGTGGAAAAAATCCTACTCCTTCAGCCAGGCCCTTCCAAAAGTGGACCATGAAGTCCCTTGGTGACTGTGTAATCCAGCTTCAATAAAGCAAAACTACACTTAAAACTACACTGATAGTATGGCATTTTTAGCAAATTCCTTTTTCTTAAGGGCTATTTCACAAGAGCATGGAGTGACAGGGCAAGGGGGAATGGGTTCAAACTGCAAGATAGTAGGTTTAGATGAGATATTAGGAAGAAATCCTTCCCTGTGAGTGTGTTGAGGTCCTGGCACAGGTTGCTCAAAGGAGCTGTGGCTGCCCAATCCCTGGAAGGCCAGGTTGGATGGGGCATTCAGTGGAAGGTGTCCTTGCCCATGGAAGGGATTGAAAGTGGATGGTCTTTAAGGTCCCTTCTAACCCAGGCCATTCCATGATTCTGTTATTTTCTTTTCAATTATGTCTCTCAAATAAAAAAAGTCAGAAGGCATCTCACTTGGCAGGTAGCCTCCCAAGACAAGGTAAATAGACTTGCTTCCCCCCACAAACGGATTTTTCAATTTCAAGTGCAGAACAACTTGTTAATTATACAGAGATAGCTCAGGGTCCACAAAATATAGTTTGACTAATTTGGGTGGGATAGAAATTATTTTATGATAACTGGCATTCTCGCCTATTAAAAATTCCCCACAAGCTAACTAACAGTCTAAACTGAGCCTATTTGTTTTTAAAATAGCCCCTGGGTGATAAGTTTTCCAGCTGTCACTGCCTAATTCATTGAGATAGGTCTTTAATGACCTCATTCCCCTGCCCTTTCTCTCTCGCTGTCTGCCGGACTGGAATGTGAGTCCTTCCAGGATTAACACCCCATTACACAACAGCCAGTGTCCTGGCACTGCACGGAACGTGGTGATGAAGCACAGCACGTGAAATCAGGCTGCTGTCTGCTCACCCTGGGCTGCACAGGGCAGTGCTCACCAAGGGGAGCTCACAAGGAGGAGGTTTCTCCTGCCCGGCTCTTAACCTGCCCCTCCCCACGCTCCCTGTGCCATCCAGAGCACACAGTGGAGTGCATGTCTCAGGGACTCAGGCTCCTGGGGCTGCCCAGCCTGGCTGCTTCCCATCCACCCAGGAGACACTGAGCTCTGGAGCTGAAGTCCCATCACCGTCTGGAAAACCAGTAGGAACCCAATTTCGCAGGAACCCAAAACTGCCTTTTTTAAACACAGCAAAAGTATCTCTTTCTTGTTGGAAAGTCCACAGTCAAGAGTGTCAGTGCAGTTTCTATGCAACAGCCTGGTGGTTTGAGCCCTGAGGATGGAGGACCACAGCTGAGCCCTCCTATCCTGGGGTGTTCACCTACCAGGACGTGGCCTGAGGCAGACAGCAAGCACTTGGCTCCCATTCCAAGATTTTTTTTTTGAAGCAGCTCCCAGTTTTTGACCCTCAGTTGATCAGTGAAGCTCCCAAAATAAGATCCACGCTCCCTCCTCCTTCCTCCAAGTCACGGTGCACAGCAGCACAGCTTCCCCTGCTCCACATCAGCAGCTTTACCCTGGTTCAGCTGGCACTCCCAATGCACAGCACTGAGGAAACACCGGGCAGGGCTTGGCAGCCCCTCTGTCCAGGGCTGCCTGCACTGCCATGTGATACAGAATGAGCTGAGCACAGTGCAGTGAGGGCTAAGAAACACAGTCCTAAAAATACCATACCCCAGCTCAGAGACACTCTTACTGCTCTGCAGTGAGAAAGGGACCACTCCAGGGGAGGGACAGAAGACAGAGGAAGAGGGAAAAAAACAACCCTGAAGAGTTCTACAGGTCAGCCATTCTTATATTTTTTGTTTATTCCCTCACTATATACAATTACAGTTTTGCTTTTAATCTTTTCCAGCCTCTGAGCTGAGCTCCCCAGGACTTCTTGTCTCCAGGCAGAACAACTCCACAGCTGCCCTCAAGGTTCCTACAGCACCTGTGGTATCAGCAGAAGTACAGGAGGTCCCACATCTCTCAGCTTTCAACCTCTGAGCTTTAAAGTCTTTGTCTGACCCTCTGTTTTACCAGAGTGAGTTTCCTATTTTGATTGGAAAAAGGGTTTCAGTGGAAGAGTGAAGCTGAGTCAGTGCAGAGTCCCCTCCTGAGCCTGACCACGGAACAATTTCATTTTTACTTACAGTTTATACTCAGAAATCCTTCCCCCATCAGAGCCAGCCAGAGCACAACTAAATCACATTCAACACAGCAGCAAATACCAGCTCCTGGCCTTACAAGCAGCCATAAATTAAAGAGACATTCACTTGAAATCCAGGTCCTCACCAGAGCATTAAGATGAAATTCAAGTGTTACTTCAGTTATCCAACAGTGTTTCTTTATGCTCACATTTTCCTTTCTTAACTTTTCTCTTTCCCAGCTGCTGCATGGAAGATCCACAACAAACAACACTGACTTACTGTCCAGACAGGTGTGTGAGGGATAACCACACCCTCACTTCCCCTGGATTCATGCAATAAGCACACAAAGCTGAGCAAAAGTCATGTCCCCTCAGCCGGTGTTTTTAACTCTGCGTAACTAAGTGACAGGCAGGGTAAAAACTCAGGGAGGGCAGTTATCGCAGCTGTTAAGCCGAGCACACCCCCACAGCGAGCCTGTGAGTGTGCCAAGCATCCCGCCCACTCCCATTCCAGCCAGAGGGGTTCAGGAACAGCGGGACCAGTTTTGCCTTAACCAAACCCAGCACTCTCAGTCCCGGAGGCGAACGCTGCCAAGCAGCTGCGGAGAACCCTCGGTGCCAGATGAAACTCCTCTGCAAGGAGGAGGCTTGGTGTGTTGTAACACTTAACATTTTATCACACACCCCACTTTTTCTGTTCCAGCTGCAAAACTCAAAGGAATTTCCATGCACAGCACCAGGACTACAAGGACAAAGTGCATTTCCAGCCAGGATTTAAGGTCACAGTTGGACACAGCTTTGAACATGAAACTGCTTTTCCGGAGGTGGATACTGAAATCAAGCTGCACAAGTTCAGGCACACCCCAGCCTCAGGACCACATTCCTGCTGGTTCAGGAGCCCCCATCTGGGAAGACATTGGAGGGATGCCAGAAAGGATATACAGAGCATATGCCACGCTCTGGGGTGGCATCCTAGGCTAGGAGAGCTGGGGCAGTTCAGGCAGGAGAAGAGAAGAGGCTGGGGAGACATTATTGCAGCCTTTTAGTACCTAAAGGGAGCTTATAAAAAAGAGAAAGAGTGACTTTGTACGCAGGCAGAGAGTGGAGACAAGGAGGAGTGGTTTTAAGCTGAATGACAGGAGATTTAGATTGGATATTAAGAAGAAATTCTTGGCTGTGAGGGTGGGGAGGCCCTGGCACAGGTTGCCTGGAGAAACTGTGGCTGTCCCATCCCTGGAAGTGTTCAAGGCCAGGTTGGACAGGGCTTGGAGCAACCTGTGCTAGTGGAAGGTGTCCCTGCCCATGGCAGGGGGATGGAACTAGAGAACCTTTAAAATCTCTTCCAAGCCAAACCATTCTGTGATTCCATGAACCCAGTTTTAAGATTATTACCCATTTGCAGGTACCAAGCTTGCTTTTGTTTCATGCAAGCAGTCTCCTCACCAGTAATAACAACCACCACCACCTGGTTTCCGAGTTTCTCTTTTGTGCCTGCAGTTGTGGGCCCATCTTAACAAGACACAAAAACCTTTCAGCTCTAAACTTTGCTCCTTCGAAACTTACTTCTCCTCAAACCTCAAAGCCACTGTTTGGTCTATGAGAGCAAAACAAGGACTCAAGTATTTCACTGTTTGCAAACATAGTTTAATATTTTCCCAAACATCTCTTCCTCAAAACACATAGTTTACTTCAGAGCAATCAAGTCAGTAAGTGCCTCCAAAAAGCAGCCCTGCAGCCTAAAGCTTTAAATTACTCTGAACTGGTTTTCTGTAAAACCAGAAAACTGTAAAACTGCCAATTAAAGGCACTTCCAGAGCTCCATCTGGAAAAGGTTATTGCCCTCTCTTCCTGTGCAGAATGATCACAGGTCCTTACAAAGCAGTGACTTTGCAAATCTGTATTAAGAGTGCAGGGAAACTTAAACCAGTTTTAAAGCTTCCACTTCACATACTCTATGGTTTCGTGATCTTGGCTGTTCCACTGCTACCTCTGCAGAAGAAGCATCTCTTCTGGAGAAATTTACTCATTCAAATTCTTTAAACAACACACTAACTTCTCTGAGAAGCTTTATGCTGGACTGAGTGTCCTCTCTTCCTCTGTGTTAGAGCCAATATAAAAGTATAAAGTCAATGTTAAATCCGTGTCGTCTGTATGTGCAATTACATTAGTCAGAACATACTCAATTTGGGTCAAATTTGCTGCACAGGATAGTTTAATAGCAGCCTGTCCAGTATTAATGGCTGTGGTCTCAGGGCTTCCCAGTTTTTTTGGATGGCAGTGTTATCCCTGATGGTGCAAAACACCAAGTTTTTATTGTGTGCTCTGGCGATACCATGATTCTGCAGCATTAGCCCTTCTTTCAGTTTTTTGGGTTTTTTTTTGATTTTTTAACAAAATAAGGTTAATTTGACTATTTTATGGCCTCTGTAAGTTAGTACTTTAGTAGGCATGTAAAGATTTCTCTTTTAGCTCAGCTCAAGAATTGCCTACGGGAAGGAGACACAAGCATTTGCCTTTTTATAGAAACAGGAAGGTACCAACATTGTTCTGCTGTGCAGTTTTGCTACACTTAAAATTGAGAGAGGCAAACACATATTTTTGTCTGAGAGTATCTGCCCATATCCTATCACTTCTGTGAAGGAATGTGGGGGAGAGTAACTGGACGTGAGAAACAGGACTGGCCATAACCTGTTTGCTTTCAGAGATGGCATCAAGGCCTGGCAGGATCATCTGGCTATAAACCAAAGCTTTCTACAATAAAATTAATTACAGTACTTGATTTGCAACACCACAGAGCTTAACCAGGCTTTTCTTTCGGGTCTCACTGGGACCCAGGGAATTTCTCCAGCACCTGAGCTGTGAGCCAGAATGCAGATTACACTGTAAAGCCCATGCAAGACAGTGCAGAGGGTGGGTGCTGGTTCAGGACCAAGCTTTCCATCCCCTAAGCCCAGGAGTGAAGCAAGAGCTCTGCCAGGAACCTGCTGTTGATTTTCACAGTTTGTTCTCTCTCCCAGCCTCTCTGTCTCACTAGTTCCTGGTGAGATAAAATGTAAACCCCTTCTGACCCCTCAGGATGGGAGTACAGGAGTCATGGCTGATGCTCTGCAGCCCTTTGGGGTGTGAGGTGCTGGCTATCCATGTGCTGCAGCCCCTCATCCCACAGCAAGAAGTCTGGCTGTTCCAGCCTTCAGGGGCAGGAGCTGAGGGTGCTGGGACTGACAGGTGGGGCAAACAGCAGCTGGGAAAAGCTCCCCTTGCAGGTGATTATGCCCAAGGGCGAACAACTCCATCTGGTGTGAGCAGAAGCAGGCTAGATTTGTAGAGCTGATGGTTAGGGGCGTGTGGGATCCTTACAGCTTGAGAACTGAGCAAAATCAACATGCCTGTGATTGCTAAGTGGTACACTGCTGAGTGGTCAAAACTACTCAAAGTCCTGGCAGAATGCACTCAGAGAGGGTAAACACTGGCTTGACTCCCTCTCTCCCCTCCTTGCCTTCCCTGTGAGAGTTTATCCCAATGTGAAACAGCTTTTTGACATTTTCTCTCTCCCCTTGGGCAAAGGCAAAGACTTAAAAAGGAGTGGAGTTAGCAGCAGAGCAGGCTGCTTCCTCTACCTGATTGGTTTCTGGGTGAAACCTTCAACTAAATGCTGAAATTCTTAGAGACCATTGCAAACAGAGATAAAAACCCCGTGGCTCCTTTCCTTCAATTCAACTAAATGCCACAAGGACCAGGCTCACCTTCCCCTGCTATGCACCTGTCAGAGACTGAAATGGTTGATGATTTATGCATTCTAGGAGACTTTTGCAGGCTTTTGACTTGCATGATACCTCTGATGAGCAGTCGGGCCCCTCCCTCCCTCCAGTGCTGAAGGTGTGAAGTCCTGAAAAGGCAAGAGCTGAGCTTGCAGGCTTTTGACTATTGATACATCTGATGAGCAATCAGGACCCTCCCTCCCTCCAGTGCTGGAGGTGTGAAGTCCTGAAAAGGCAAGAGCTGAGCTTGCAGGCTTTTGACTATTGATACATCTGACGAGCAATCAGGACCCGCCCTCCCTCTGCTAAACTTGAAAGGCGGGAGCCAGGCGAGACACAGCAGCTCTCTTGCGCAGGGCCCAGGGAGAGGTTGGAGGCTCGAGGCATGGCCCGTGACACTGACTATGGATATGATAATTCATAACTTCTTGGAGTGTGGGGGCTTCCCTCCTTCACCCCCAGCAGATCAAGACCACCACTTCAAGTGACAGACATGGAAGCTGCAACTATCAAGTTTCATCGCTGGATCCCGTGGGCGGTGACTATGGACATCTGTCCACTCTCAACTTTTCTTTCCCTTACTCTCCCTTGCTCTTATCCTGCCTTTCTCTCCCCTATGCATTTTTCTCCTCCCCAGAAAGGTTATGACAGCACCCAAAAATGTTAACTTACCTATTGATTATGACAACACCCAAAAAATGTTAACTTACCTACTGATTCAAAATTGTTAAAATAAATCTTATCAATATATGTTTTCATACACCGATTATTTAGTGTCGTTTCACTTTAATCCACCCCAAAGGAATTTTTGATAAAACCTGGGTTACCCCCCCCCCCTCTTTTCCTGGGGCGGGTCGTAACAGCACCCTGCCCATGTTGGTCCCCAGAGGGGAGCCCCACAGGTCTCTGCCCACACCAAACACACAGTTACTGCTCGGCCAGTGCTCCCAGACTGCTCTCAAAAAACAGCACATGCTGCCCCACTGCCTTCAGCCAAACTGGGTTTTCACAACTGTGTTTTGTGTGGCTCCTGGTCCTGTCCACACATGACAAATAAACTGCTGGAAGGTCTCTTGCACCAAGACCCCGAGGGACTCAGCCAGAGGCACAAACTTGTTTGGCAGCCACCAGCTCTGTTCTGCTGATCATGTACTAAATTAAGAGCACCCAAAGTCCACGAGCTATAAGCCCATGATGCACTTCACAGTTTAGACATTAAGCAGTAGCTTGAGACAATTTTTTTACACTCTATCTCATTCTCAAGGCCCCAGTGTTTTGTCTCTGTCGCCAGTGCAGATGTTTAAGTCTCTTGCTAGGTCTTGGCCAGCATTCAGAAGTTCAAAACCCTCTGCAAATCCGGACTGTGAGGGTCTCTGTCCCCAAGAGCAGCGGGGTGATGGTACAGGATGAACACGTGGCACTACAGACCAACACCAGCACATCTACCTGCAGCTGGCAAGCAAGATTAAAATGCTTTTCCAAACAACTGTGCACCAGCACCATGAGGATGTGCCCCTTTTCCAACAGGTCTCAAGAGCAAGTACTCAGGGTGGTCCTTTCTGTTTCAGGACAGCAATTGCCACCCGTTCATTTTATGTCGCACTTTGTCTCTCTGGTGAGAGGAGAGAATCCTGTGTGTATTGCACAGGATCCAACCTCAGCACAGCTTGATCCTTCAGCTAAACTGATACAAATTTTCTCTTTAGTGAAGACACGAAGTGGCTACGGGACACATTTTTAAGGCAGACGGGATTTTCCAAAGTGCACAGGTGACTGCACGCTTCAAAAAAACCTACCTTCAGTGGCTTCCATTATAGCCTTGGGATCAGACACTTTTTCAACTACCTCAGGGAGGTGCAATTCTAGTTTGATTTTTTTTTTTTTTTAAAGAATTTAGTACAGTAGATGCCAATTGTTACAATTACCATTAATCCAGACGAGTTATATATAACAAGCTCTGAAGAAAATGTCAACAGCATTGTCACTTGATTCATTCAAGCCAAGCTTTCGTGCTGGAACCACAGGAAACAACTTTCTTCAGAATTCTACAGAATTCTGCCTTTTCATAAAAGTCAGTTAAAAAAAAATTATTGCAAATTAATGGTTAACTCCTTATCAGACCACTCCATTATTTTATATATCCACTTATCAATTATTTTAGACACGGTATAAAAATCTCTCCTTCACTAGAAACAAAACAACCAAGAAATTTCACAATGAAAGACTCCACAGCGAGAACTGATAGTATTTTGGAAGACCAGAGACAGTATGGCAAATGGAATTATAAGAGCAGAGATCAAATCACATTTTATCAGTCTGGCCCCTCTGTTTGGAATAACTGTTAATGATGGGTGTAGAGATGACTAATGTGAAACTGGTTATCCCAGAAGAAAGGAGAGCACCCATGCCTTGGCAATAAATCCTGTAATAAAGCTAAGAGTTAGTATAGAGTTGAGATGTGACTTTCTGAAAGAAATGTACATTAAACAAAATCAAAAAGTAATCAAAATCATTTTCTCACTGTGCTGGCTGAAACACCTGTTCCTGCTGACACAGAGAGTTTTCATCCTGGTGATAAAGGTGCAAATCTGGTGAATGGCAGTTTTCAGGTTGCCCCTGGCACTCACCTGGGTGAGGTCAGACCTTGCTCGGGGCACATCAAACTCCAGAGTGGCTCCTGCAAACACTGATCCCCCAAAGCCTTAACCTGGAATTCTCTGGACTGTACCACGATCACATCTCCAGCGGGGGTGGTGTCGGGATGCCCCTTCCAGGGATGTCACAGGGACCCAAAAGGCAGAGCCTTGTGCACTCCTGACAGACAAGCTGCCTGTGAGCTGTGACTGCGGCTGTAACTGTGAATGAACTTTTAAAGGAGGAGATGAAGCCAGGCTGTTTGGCAAGAGCTGCAGGAGGGGGATTTTTTTCTGTAGGGAAAACAGAACAGATTAATGTGCATCACGAAAAAAAAAAAGTTACATTCCTTATTAGGCTGCAGAGCGTTCCTCACTTGCGTAAAGCCACCAGTATCAGTGCCTCTGCCTCTGTCCCTCCTGACACACCCGCCCAGAAGAGTCCCACACAGCTTTCATGGGATTCAGCTGGATGGGGCAGGAGATGCAGCAGAACCCAGCGGTGGCTTCGTGCCCAGAAAATAATACATTTTCTCTGTGCTGTGGCAAAATAAAATGTAGGACACAAAGAAATTCTCAATAAGAAATGGTTTCGGCAAAACAAACTTCTCCCCATTCTTTCCTCAGCTTCAATTTCCTTTTGGGTAAATCCTAAACATCTGGATTAATTTGACTCGAAATTTTTCTCATTTGAGGACAATAACACTCTTATTTTACCATTATGTGGCTTTTATTCATACTTCAGTAAATGTAGGCCAATTTTTAAACAGGAACCGTTTCGAAATGCATTACAAAATTTCATCTATACCAGTAGTTTTAAATATTCTCCCCAGTTTGCTTCCTCCATTTAATCTTCATTTTAGCATAACTTGTCATAAGTTTCCAAATAGGTCCATTCCTTTTCCTAAACATTGCTATTGAGCAAATCTCTTATTTGGCTAGAGGAATTTGGATCTCAGGGGATGAGTTACATTCACAAAGTACCCTGAAGATGATTAAGTAGTATTATAAATTTTGGTACTGCAAAGTTTGCTGCAGGACTGTTTGCTCATTTACCCCAATTCCTTTTGAAGGCACATTGAAATTTGGAGTGAGAGGCCCTGGAAGCTGCCACTACAGTTTTAACATCTCATGAGTAAAAAAGGTCCTATGTACTAAGGCCACGTGTTTCCAATTCATGATTGAGTAAGTAGACTGAAGTTTAAATCATAATAAAAAACTGATGCCCACCTATATATTACACACATGGTGTGATTCATTTGCACAGATGAGGGAAGAACATGAAAAACCCCACATGAGTACAAAAAAATTCCAGTCTGCAAGCTGATAATAAATATTCCCAGCTTATAAAATGTGTTCTCACAGTATCTGCCTTTGCTTTGATCCAAGGTGGAACAAAACCATGAGAACTGTTTCATATAAGTGATGTAATCCAAGAATTGTAATGGATTTTGCTGGGCTGAGGAGGAGCTCTTGCTGGAATTCTTGTCAGAAGCAGGAATTCCTTTGGACAGGCAGCAAGGTGAGCCACAAGGGTGGCAACCAGTGGCAACCAGACAGCTCTGGTGTGACTGCAGAGCTTGTATTTCAGTGGGGCTATGGCCCAGCACTCAGAGACATGCTCACCCAGACAGTGAAAAAAGATCTCACTTATTATGGGCAGTTTAACCTTACAACATTACCCCTGAAATCCTTGGATGATCCCTGCAGCCTTTAGCTTCCTTGTTGGTGTCCTGAGCATCAGCATCATCACCACACACTCCTCTAGGCTGGTTTACATCCATGACTTTGCCGCATTTCCCAGTGTCCCCAGTTTTCCCACTGCTCTCTTGCACAGCCTGTGAAGATCCCCTGAGCAGTGCCCCACCACACTCTCCACTGCTCTGAAGTTGCTGCTTTCCAAACCTCCTTCATCCCGCACCCTCATCAGGCAGAGCAGAGCCCAGAGCTGTCGCTGTGTGTAAAGACACACCACAGAGCAGATAAAAAACAGAACTTTTTCCTTCACAAGGCATTACATCTCGTATACCCCACATCTGTAGGTTCAGCACCTTGTGCTCAGAGCCCATCCATACCTCCATAAATCCATGCCCTCCCATACATGGGACACTTTGCTGTCTGCACAGCCCTGCACCCAGCAGCAACTCTAACAGCCCTCGAGTCCAGCCACGGGCACCCCTCCTCACCCCAGAGCAGAGCCCAGGCTGCAGCACATGGCCTGTGCCAGCCATGCAGGGTCACTCACAGCTGCAGACAGCACCCAGCTCTGTGCTGCAACCCAGCAGTTTGTATGTGGCTGCCAAAGAGATTGAGGGGCTTCTTTGTCCCAGGCAGTGCCCTCTGGCTCTGCTTTCCCGTGGGGCCGTCACCAGGTTTGACAGCAGCACACACAGGGCTTACCCAGACAGTGGGCAGCACTTCTGAAGAGTTATTGAAGAGGTTTAGAGGTGTCCCAAAAAAGGATGCTAGTGGGAATCAGCATTAATTGTGGCTGCAAGAACCACAGAATCCCGGAATGGTTTGGGTTGGAAGGGACCTTAAAGCTCCTCTAGCTCCAACCCCCTGCCATGGGCAAGAGACACCTTTCACTATCCCAGGTTGCTCCAAGCCCCATCCAACCTGGCCTTGAACACTTCCAGGGATGGGGCAGCCACAGCTTCTCTGGGCAACAGGGAATAGAATAAATGACCTGTAGTCATCAGACAAGAAGCTGTTCCTTTGGGAGCAACTTGACCCTTCATCACAAGCGATAAATGTGGCACATTTTCCATTTGCATCTGGTTCAGCTCAGAGATCTGAACAAGGCAGATGCAGGCAAGACCATTACAAACCTGGACAACAACCAAAGCTGGTGGTAGCAGCAGAATTTGTCCAGGCTGTGGTCCATCAGCACCTGCAGCATCCAAGCCATCTAGAACCAAGAATTGCTCCTCTCTTCCCACCCAGCCCTGATCCAAGAGAGCTACTCTTATGGAAACCTTCTTCACAAGAAGGATGTGATAGCAGGCTCTTCTTCACGTCAAGGGGCTTTTTGGTTTCAGTTCAGTCAGGTCCAGGATGCTTTGCTCCAATAGCTGTTCTCATGCCTATGAGGGAGTCATTACTGCAAGGTGTCCAGGTGGCTTTGTCCCACTCATGACTATTTGTTACAGATGCCTGCAATCTGCCCATCACCTTGTACACACGGTCCACTGCCAGCTCTTGTGTCCCACCAGCGCTACATTCATCTATTATTCACTCAGTTTCATGGGGCAATTTATTAATAAAACATTAGGCGGTTTCCAGCAGAGATTCTACTTAAATCGTACATGTTTACTCTGCTCTTTCTAATTTAAGCAGTTTTGAACAGAGAAGAGCCCAAGAGGCAGAATCTGAAAGCTAACCAAGATTCACCAGAAACTTACAGAGTTGTGTATCCAGCTGAGGTCTGATTCTGCTCAACAACAGCATTTTTGAACCTGGATCACTCATCTCTTGCATCTTGGGATTTTGATCATAGGTTCCTTCATACTTTCTTCCAAAGCATAGATGACAGGAGGGCTTGGAGTAAGGGATCAGTCCCAGCCTGATGGTTTGCTGGCAGTGAACCCGCATAGGACTAAGTTAAAAAAAGACTGTAACAGGGCACAGAAGGGGCTGTGCTTTACCCCTGGCCGTGGCTGCCAGAGCAGCTGAAGTGTACAGGGCAGGACTTATCCCCCAACCACCTTAATCACAGTCATAAAAATTTCTACAGCTCAGAGACAACAGCGATTTGTTGTAGGGACAGACAAGGCAGCAGTGCCATCGCTCAGATTCCCTGGAGCATCAGGGGTTGGAGCGGGCTTTCGGAGCTGTTTTTCAGGCAGGCTGGTCACGGTGGGAGAGGGAGTCTGGGGAGGGGCAGGGGAACGCCGCTCCCGAGCAGAGGCAGCCCGAGGGCACAGGCTCGGGATTTCCCGAAGACTGTGATCCCCCCAAAACGGGGCCGGGCCCTCGAGGCCGCGAGATGGCGATATAGCCCAGCGATCCAGGGGTGGGAAAGGTGAGGGAGGGGAAGGGAAAGGTGGGAAAGGTAATGGAAGGGAAGGAAAGGTCATAATGGAAGGGGAGGAAAGGCAAGGGAGGGGAGGGAAAGGCAAGGGAGAGAAGGAAAGGAAGGGAGGGAGGGAGGGGAAGGGAAAGGTAGGAAGGCAAGGGAAAGGCAGGAAAGGCAAAAAAGGCAAGGGAGGGAAGGAAAGGCAAGGGAGGGAAGGAAAGGCAAGAGAGGGTAGGAAAGGCAAGGGAGGACAAGGCAAGGCAAGGTAAGGAAGGGGTAGGAAAGACAAGCCAAGAGAGTGGTAGGCAAGGGAAGACAAGACAAGGGAGGGGCAGGCAAGGCAAAACAAGGGGAGTGTAGGGAAGGCAAAGCAAGGCATGGCAAGGGAGGGATAGGCAAGGCAATGTAAGCGAGGCAGGATATGGCCCTTGGGGGCACTGGGACTTAAAGTAATTTTAAAAAAGGCAATAAAGCTGTTTGTTTGTTTTATTATTTTTATTTTATTCTACTTTTGTTTTATACTATTGCTTTATTTATTGTATTATTCTTATGTTATTCTAGTGTTGTTCTCACTTCGTTGTATTAATATATTTTTATACTATCGCATTATCTTCTTTTTGTTCTATTTTTTATTCTATTTATTTGATATATGATGTTTATTAAATAAAGGTTGTAGGGCGGAGGCTGAAACACCAGCTGTGGGGCAGGAGTCAACATAAAGCCCCTGGAACTGGAGCCAGATGCAAATCCTGGTGGAGCTGCAATAAATCCCATGGGGAAGGGGATAGAGCTGCAGCTTGGGGACTGCAGGAGCTGCTTGAGGAGGTTTCAGCTCACCCAATGGTACCAAGCACAAGGTGGGATTGGAGGTCTCAGGGCTGTTCCTGGGGCTCAGGACCAGCCCAAGGGCACCTTTTGGGATGGGGAGCCAGGGGCTGAGTGGCCATTCCCAGCCCCTGATGCCAACTGGGAGGGGGGACGATGTGGGAAAGTGGGGAAGTGAGACCCAGGAGGGGAGGGGGTGTGTGTTGGAGTCAGGTCCTGTTATCCCCCAAGGTGGGGACCCCATTTGGAAGGGTGTGACAGCTCCTAGAGATATTCAAGTGATGACAGTGATCGTTTCATGGCTTCATCAACAGCCCCAGGGGTGCAGTGAGAACCAGGAGCAGCTTTTAGCCAGAAGCAGTAGGAAGCTGGGAAACTGGAGTTGAGGCAACAGAGCTGGTAGAGACATAAAGATGGTAGGGGTGGGGGTGAAACCCCTGTGAGGCTTGGATAGTGACTTTAGGGTTGGAGCTGGAATTACTGTGGGGCTGGAGCTGAAACCTCTTAGAGCTGGAGCCACAACCAAGCTCCTGCTGTGAGAACCAGGAACAGCTTCACCCAGTGGTGTCAGGAAGATGCAGAGCTGGAGCTGAAACAGCAGAGCTGGCAGTGAAATCCAGCTTGTGGGGCTGGAGCTGGAATCAGTGCAGGGCTGGGATATTGACTGTGGGGCTGGGGTAGGTAGGCAGAGCCAGGCAAGGCAAGAGAGGTGTAGGACAGGCCTGGCAAGGCCCTGGGCACAGCCTGATGCCATCTGTGCTGGTGAGCACCCGGCATCCTTGGGGCACTGCCAGGCTCTGGCACTGAGCCCGAGGATTCGCCTCTCCCTAATGGGGGTTCCTTGGGCACTCTCATTGCCTGCCTTGTGAGTGGCTGGGGGAACCCCCACTGTGGGGCCCTTGAGTTCCTTCAGCCTGGGACTGGGCATGTTGTTCACACAGTGTTTGGAGGGGAGGAGGGCGCAGTGCTGGGGAAAGGGTCGAGGAAGGAGCTGGCTCCTCTCCCTTGCCCACCTATGGGCTTCCCTGGCTTCCCATCCTGCTTCCCTGGCTTCCCATGGCTGAGGCCAGTTGTTCCTCAGCTTCTATCTGCTTCTCTGGCAGCAAGGGCCCTGTGTAGTGGCAGCAGGATGGGTGTTTTTGGGGCACACGGGACACCGTCTGTGTGGGCAGATGTCAATCATGCTGAAAAACACACATAAAAAAAAATCTCCCCAAGGAGCCCACAGAGACAGGAGTTCCCTTCTCTTTGAATTTCCATTTGTATTCCAAGTGTTGTGTAAACATTAATATTTAAAACATTGCCTGTAGCGCTCTTGTTTCTCTGTGGGATTTGGATAAAGCCATTCCTGTCTCAGGGTCATGAGAAAAGCACTTGGGCTTAACAGTTCTGCCTTCTCCATCTGAGCAGCCAAGGCCTCCAGGAGTGCTGCCCCCCTTACACAGCCTTAAATCAAAGCCTTGTTTAATGTTAGGAGGAGTTGAACGGGGCTTGGGTCACATTTGCCCTGTCATTCATGGTCTGTGGGATGCTGCTGTTGCAGGAACATTGTCCAAGCCTCTCCCAAGCATAGGAGCAGCACTGCACTCCCCACTGCACCAAGCTTTAGTTTTCCCAGTTAGGATGTGTGCCCTAGCAATGCTCACTGCAGTCCATGTCTGCTTTGGAGCCCAGGAGGTTTCACCTTGGACACTTGATCATATAACGACATTTTTTCATTTAATGAAGATCTGTCTTCTTGCAGTTTCAGGTCCCAGCCCTGCTCTCACACTGCTGGTGATTTCTCACGCATGTAACTCTTAGCAGCTGTTCCAGTTTCCCAGGTGAAACTCTTTACATGGAGTCTGAAGTAGTGATTATTCATCCTGCTGCCACCTGGAATCCAAAGAAATTCTAAGCCCACTTTGGGCACTTGCCCAAAGATAAAACCTGTGTTTTGTCTGTGGCCTGAGGTGACTCCCCAGGTGACACAGAAACCTGTGGCTGCATCAAGAGTTGAAAGTCTCCTGAGTTGTACCCTACTGCTCTAAATACTCTTTTCCTAGTGCTGGTGGCTGACATTTAAAATGTCACAGCTGATCTACTTTTCTGACCACCAGCAGAGTATTTTGAGTCATTTAGATTTAAAGATTTAAGGATATGAAGGGCAGGCTTATTTTTATGTACCTAAATCTGTGTCAAGGGGACAGAAAGGTGTTTTTTAGTTTCTGTTTTAATGGGATAAGCCACGAGGGGAAGCTGCACTGGCCCGTGTGTGCCTGGGAGCCTGTTCTTCGGGACTTTTTCATGAGACACTAGGATAAGGAAATTGTCCTTTAGGGGGAGCTGTGAGCAGGGCACGGGAGGACACATTTGCCCTTGTCCTCAAGTTCTCCAGCACGTAACTGCGTTTCCCTCCCCCCCTTTCCGGTCCCCTCCCCACCCAAAGCACAACCTATTCATTCGCAGCCTACAAAAGCTTGTCCTCATCCCTCTGTGCTTGGCTCATCTCCCCACTGCGTGTGCACAGCAGTGCATGGGTGGGCGACCTCATTTGAGAGCTGATTTCATTATAGATCAACTGTGTTCCTCCCCTCATGTATCTCATAGTTATCTTCCTCCCTGATGAGGACTTCTTAATTAAAGCATGGACAATTTGTGACAGAACAGCATCATCCTGAGGTTTTCTTTCCTGGTTGCACAAATGCATCATTCTCCAGAGGCCAGGCTGGTCATCTGTTGATTTAAAATGAAGGGTTTATTGCTGCATCCTGCTGTAGGTGCTGGTCACCTTTCTAGGCTGTACAGGAAGAATTGTCACTGATGCTAAATCAAGCTGATGGCAGATTTGGCTGTGTGTGCATCTTCAGTGGGAACTCTTCTGGTTATTACAGCCAGGATGCTGCATTGTGCTAACTCAAGCTTAGGTTGGCTTTGCTGCCTTATTTTTCAGCAAAAGTGGGGCCATACATGTCAGAGGATGGCATCTTGGTCCACTCCTGTCCCTTAAAAGAGCAATTGAGTTCCGCAGTTCTGCCGACCATTGAAGACCTGAGCAGATCACAGCACCTGTAGGAGGAAGCTCTTTCTGGTTGCTCTACTGATCACTTCCAAGAGCTGTGGCAGTCTCACAGTGTTCCTGTCCTGTGTCCCAAAGGCACAGTAGACCTACTTGAGAGGCCACATCAGTGAGCGAGGGAGCTGTGCTGCTTTCAGGACCCCCGCTAGTGCTGTTGTGCTGCACAGCTCAGATCCCTGTGCTGGGTCACACTGTGTGATGTTTGCAGGTGGCCTGGCTTAACCCCAGCTGGCAACTCAGCCCCACTCACTCACTGCCTTCCCACTGGCATGGGGAGAGAGTCAGGAGGGAGAAAGGGAGAAAACTCATGGGTTGAGATAATGGGGCTGAAATGGAAGAAAATAATTATTATGATAATAATTATGATAGTAATATTTTCTAAAAGTACTACAGCGTACAAAACAAGTGCAATTGTGCCCAGCCAGTGCCCAAGACACAGTCCCTGCACAGCTTTTCCCCAGTTTATATGCTAAGCATGACTCCATATGGTCTGGAATATCCCTTCAGTCACTTGGGGTCATCTGCCCAGTGTCCCCTCCCTGCTCCTTGTGCTGGCAGGGTATGAGAAGCTGAAAAGACTGAGTAAAAATACTACTTAGCAATGACTGAAAACATTAGTGTATTACCAACATTATTCTCATACTGAATCCAAACCACAGCACCAGTAGCTGGTGCTACCAGGAAGAAAATTAACTCTGTCCCAGCGGAAACCAGGACAGTGGGCTCTTAGTTACATCTCCTAGAATATTAAAAGCTTATGAATAAGCTTTTAAGACAGGTAAAGATGCAGTTCAGCCTAATGGGACTGATAAGGCACTGATACAATTTAAGTGGTGCCACTGGGGTGTTTCTCCCATTAACACGTTTTTGTAGCTCGCCAGAGAAACTCCCCATGGTTGTGAATTCTTGCATCATTTGGATATCTCTCCTTTAGAAGGTGGACAAACACTGCCTGGGGTGTTGTCTAGAGAGCAGCACACAGCCAGCCTGTGGTGACAAGCTCTGAGAGAAGCTTTTTAAATCACAAGGTTTAATGGCAGACAGTGAAAGGGAGCAGCTGAGAGAGTGGCCAAGCTCCTGATTTGTTGCCTTGGGCTCAAGGAGCCCAAGATCTGAACACAGAAGGCTGAACATCATTTCCAGTGGTCTAAAACCCTCCTGTGTGTTGGCTCCACATCCCAGTTAAAGCAGTAAAGCTGCTGTGAAACCTCAGTGTGGTAAGTGGCAGCCTAGGCCACTGAACTGATGTGTTGCCAGGGACCTTCAGAAATCACCTTTCTCTCCTCAGCTCCAGTTGCTGTCCCGGCTGTCACTCCCTGACTGTCACTCTCTCACAGTGACTAGCAGAACAGAGGTTTAACCAGCTCAATGGCACTTCCTGTGCCTGTACATGGGTGCTGAAAGCACACTCTGAACACTTAAATTAGATGATGACACATGCACACATCATGGCAGGAGCACACTTACCAGAAGGAACAACTCAAATCCAGCACTTGTTTGGGTGCACCAACTGTGGGAAGACCTGCACCTAAAATAAATGAGTTCCCAGCACAAGGAAGCAGTGGATTTGTCTTATTTATCATCCTTTCCTGATCTCACATTTACTGTTACCTTGCACCACACTAATGACCTGGCTGGTGGACTCTGACCTAGGTGAAGCAGGAGAGAGAGAAGGTGCTTGTCTGTCCTTGGGAGAAGGGGTTTCTTCACTGCAGTGACACCCAGCTGGAGCTGGTGGCCCAGACACTGGAGTTTGGACAGGAGAAGGGAGGGGATGCCACTGCCAGGCCAGCACTGTGTCTCCACAAAGATGTGCTTCCCTGAAGGTTTTGCAGGCTCCTATTGTCCCGCTGGTTTCAGGCTCGCCTCACGGTGACTGTGTTCCTGTTCACTGCTTATACAATCCAAAGATAAACATATTTTTCAAGATCTTTCCTGCTCTTCACTCCCAGATACATCAGTGGAGTTTGGGGCACTCAGTGCCTCATTACCCTCCGGGTAACCCCAGAGAAGTAACATAAATGGAAACAAAATCTTTGCATCCTTTAATACATGGAGGTCAGGGAGCGGCAGACTCACAGTCGTCGGGAACTGGAATGTTTCTGGGATCTCAGGGTCAACTGATTTATGTCAAACAATAATGGGAACTTTTAAATTCAGTAGACCTACTTGAGAGTAAAGAATGCAGATTGTAATTTTCAGTAGCAAAGGTGTGTTTACGGTAATTGAAGTCATAATCCATAAAACATTACTCCTGCTCCCTCACACACAAACAGTTGATAATCTTATAAAGACTTAACACAAGGAGTCCAGTTGTTTGATGCATCATACAGAGCCCAAGTCAGCATAACTCATAATAACCAGATTGCAAATACAGGGCTGAGTACCTACAATTGCAAGTCATTGTTCTCACATACTCTGTGGGCTGTAAAATTAAACCCTTCTGATTTGATTCTTTAAAAAACCCAAACCAGTAGCTCTACTGTGGATCTTTTCCAGTGAACATCCGGAGAGTCACATCTGTTTGCAGGTGTGTAAGGCCTGCCTTATGGTAAAGGTGATACTTGCATGGAGAACTGTACCTCTGAAGCAATGGTGTGTTTGAGAGAGGTTGAGGTGAGGGAGCAGGTGGAGAACAAGGTGCGGAGCTCAGACTGCAGAAGAAACCTCGTAAATTATCTGATTTGTTGACTTTTAAAGTTGTTCTATTTACAGAAAATACCAGATTAAGCATAATTGCGTAAACCTTGAGTTGAAGCTACAACCCTGTTCGGTGTTTCATGGAGCTGAGCTGAGAGAGCCCAGTCAATGTCTTGTTCCATGTGGGTCTGGCTACCATATTTTGAGCTGCAATTCCAGCCAGCAGCCACAAAACACTTGGATCATTTGCAGCCGACAAGCCCGACAGGCACAAAGCGTATTTTCTTTGCCTGGAACCCCGTTGGACAGCGAGCAATGGCTGAGCACAAGAAATGGCCCTTAGGTCAAGGGACCAGCCAAGGGGTTTCCAACCAGGCCAGAACTTCCATTTCAGCCCGAGCAACTGGCACCACACGGGGCCGACACACTGGAACTGGGAGGAAACACTGTTTTGCTGCTCTGATGAAACGACGTATCCCAGGACACTGTGTGTACATTTCTGTCCAGATCCAGGCTGATGCAGCAGGAAGGCTGGGCTGTGGGAACGGAATTTTTGCTGTCATTGACATGACAGCAAATCGAGTGATTTCGTATGTGTCAGTGTGATTCCTGCTAAGACAGCAGCATCATTTCCACTGCTTTGCAGTGCTGGTTGCAGTTGCCACACTACCACCATCTAGGTTTCCTCTGAACCCTCTCTGGAGTCCCTGGAATTGCTACAATAGCTGCACACAGCAGGCTGAGGGATTTAAATCTGACACTTTCAGAACATTTTGCACGGGCAGGAGCACTGCCTCCTAAGTTTTTTATTGACCTCATCTAACACATAGCCCCTAGAAAAGACACCAGTTGCTTTGTTGGCTCTTGGGGTGCATAAAGGCACAAGCAGAGTGTTTTCCAAAGCGCTCATTCTGCTTTTCTGATAACATTTGCTTCAGTTTCAGTCCGTGCACATTTGGATAAAGGCTGTTCTGAGACTGTTTTCTTTCTACTGGTTTTATTCTGGGAACTGGAATTTTTTTCAGTGTGGTCTTTCACTGCAAACAGAACTCTACTGTCTATGCTGCTCTGGCCTGGCCAAGCATGGCGTGACCATCTCAAGTGGGTGCCAGCACTTGGCCGAGTGGGCCGATGTGTTGGTAGCCCTGATGCTGCTTGCCAGTTGGCACAACATCTCCTCTGGACCAGGGGGCAAAGAGGACAGTGCTCTCTGGGCTGACATGTGATGGCCACAGGGGAAAAAGGAGAAAGGAATCCATCCAAGCGTGAAAAAAACATCAGGAAGGATCCGAGCTCTTTCACAGCAGCCCAGTGTACAGCAGGGATGGCCAGAGCTGACTCACCACACTCACTTCTAATTCTGCAGATGTGAGGCAGAAACAAACAGCAAAGTGGCTTGTACTGTATAATTAAATGAGGAGATCTAAGCCTTATTATCGTTTTTCAGGGATTTCGGGCTTTTGTCTTCATTATGGTTCTGACAGGGTAGCTGCGAAAGGAGAACTGGGACCCTTTTCAGGCCAGTGTGGGGAAGGCAGGACAAACACAGTGCAGCTCTCAAGACTAACCAAACTTCCCAAAGCCCATGTGAGACTGCACAGGCCTTGCCCAGGCCCTGGATGCCAGGACAGAGTTCAGACTGGGGCCAGATTTGCTGCTTTGAATACACCATTTTAACTGCAGTGCTCATTTAGGGAAAGAGCTGCCCCTACTTGCCCCCTATATCTCAGAGTGGGACCGACAGGGAGCTCATCCCTTTGGGCAAAAGGATGGGTCTAATACAGGTTGGGTTGTTTCAGTTAGGCAGATGTGGGTCTTAATTAATTCAGGGCCATCGATTTTCCTCTGCAGTCACTTTCTTTTCTGCATTTATACAAGTGGGAATGATTTGGGAACGCTGATGGATCAAAATGAACAAGTACTGCTATCATTCATAAATCATAGCCAACATACACTTGCCAAAGAAAAGCATCAGAAAGGTTTTTATCGGCCTAAATATTGAAACCAAATTTTATTTTTTGAAAATGACATTACACACATCTTGCAAATGTACATTTAGATGAGAAAACAATGAGTAACAAATACTGAGAGCAAAGCTATAAAGTGGACAGGTTCTCTGCTGCATGGCATTGCATTACAAGAATACTCAGACCTGGGATGGTTATTACAAGTAGTAAAAACAGTTCACAACACCTCACAAAAATGGAATTTTTTCCTAGAAAGTCAAATCTTCTAACAAAAGGAAATTCTGTTAAGGGAGAAGAGGCATGGGGGAATAGAGGCATGTGTGGATCTAGGTACACTTGGTGGTTTTGTGGCAGGGCTTTGTGGGGGTTTTTTAAGTCCATTTCTTACAAAATCCGTCTTTGTGAGTGACCCCATCTTTTCCAAGAATTTGACAGTTTTCTGTCCTCCGTTGCCAACAGAACCACAGCTAATAAACAAGAAGCCCTGTGTACTCAACTCAGAGCTTGGGAGCATGGAGAAGGAGTTGTCTACAGAGCCCCTAACAATATAACCCCTGTATTCCACCCCCCATCCCCTCGCGCTGCGTGTCCAGGAAAATCAAAAAGTGTTTGTGCAAACTCCGCAAATCAGGGGCCGTGGGACGAGTCCCAGGCACAGCCACAACCAGGTGAGGAGGCCACGGCCGATGCACCACGTGCCTCTTGCCTCAGCTGCAAAGGATCAGCCAGACCTCGTCAGAGCCACAAACTTCCAAAGGTTTAACTTGTTCCCCAGTTCAAGCAGAGGCAACGGATGGCTGATCTCCTCCTGCTTTACCTTGAAAGTTAAGAGTTTAATCAACGTGCCAAGGCAAGGCGCTGTGAGAAATACGTTCCCCGAGAGAACCTGTTGAGAACTGCTTTTCAAACCTCGTCGTGTATCGTTTTATTTCTGCCCAAATCTGTACTTTACAACCACGAGAGAGACAAAGACAGAGTAAGAGAGAGGGAGAATCTCTCCAGGAGGAAAGGAAGAGCTAATTAAGAAAAGAGAGGTACAGGACCATGCATTTACTCTCAAGAGCTTGTTCACGAGCAAGCTAACATTTCTAACACTACAACCACTCATCTACATCTGTTTGCTAAGTAACTGAGTTCTACCTACAACTAGGGAGCAGAAGGGGTCTTTTTATTTTCTTCCCCCTCCCTTTAAAACGTCAATAAAAATGTTTTCTGTACAAGTTGAATGGCACAAAAGGTGGTTAAAATGCTGAATAACTCACCACAAATGGAGAATGCAAAATTAGTTCAAAACATGCATGGACTGTGTACAGGTAAGCAAGGAATCATTGGCATAAAGCTGCAATATATTACAAGATGATACAGTTGAGATCTTTTGGAATAACCTCTGCTTGTTCTGTCCCTTTGAGAGACCTTCACATAAAAATTCAGCATAAAGGGAATTCAAGGTATATATCCAAGCAGAAAGTTAACTATGGGCAACATTATCTGTCTGAAGAGAAAAGCATTTCCCCTCCCCTTCCACGCACTCTCCCAAGGTACAAAAGTCAACATGATCAGCTTTGCTGCAGGCTTGCCAAAAAGAAAGGTTAATAGATCTGGTTTAGGAGAACAAAAACACCATTTAAATTAATAGCTCTTTGTACAATGTCATTAATTAAATACCTTATTATTTAAACAAAAACATACTGAAGTTTACCAGTCCCAACCAAAATAACAACCAAATCCTCACCACCCCCGTGCCCTCCAAGGTTGTGTACACAGAGTTTAAAGTATACCAGCTAAACTTTAAACCCAGCTGCCCCTCCAACCCCCACCCACTGAACGACAATAGAAAATACACCGGGGCCTCTCAGTTATATTATATTGCAGCTTTGTTGTTAATGATGAAATCACACAGACTCGATGAATGACCTAAGACACTAATCTATGATCGGGTTCTGGTTCAGCTGCATTTCTCCCTCCCTCAACCCAACCTGTTGGCAGGTGTGCAGCCCCAAGAGCTGCAGGGCCATGAGCGAAGGCAGTTCCTGCTTCTCAGAGAAGAGTAGCATGAGTAACTCAGGCTGATGTGATGGGAGCTGCTCACCCTAGTTTGGGACAGGATTTGTGTTTGAGAAAATAGGCAAAGGCTAGGAACAGCAAAGTCAGCAGGCTGATAGTTCTTTCCTGTGTTTCCAGGCTAGGCAGTGTCACAAAATCCAGACTATCATGGGGGGGAATGTGTCATCATGTCAGAGAATACAAGAGATTTGGCTAGACAGGTTTCCTCTTTCCAAAAGACCCTGGGTGTCTTCTAACTGATAATCGCAGCTGTACACAGTGATAAAGCTGCTTGGATCACCCATCATTTAAATAAGAAGCAAACTAACAACAATTTCACATGTCAGAATTCAGCATGTAATTATAACTCACAGGCTTTCTTGTTCTTACATTCAACACTTGCTTCACAATATCTATAAACACCAGTTAGCAGTGCAATTAATTTCCTAGACATTCTTCTTTTTAAGCAGATGCATCATTAGACATCACACTAAATCTGGAAAAAGCTCTTCTGTCGTAAAGAGGGGGAGAAAAAGGAAAAAAAGATCTGTGTACTGCAGCCCCTCAATGACTGTATGGTGAGTGTGAGAGGAAGACAGAATATCACTAGATTTCAACTGCCTCCTGCTAAGGGAAATGAATTATGAGCCCATCCATCCCTGCTCTGCAATGGTTGGAAACAGATGGAGAAAAGCAGCTATGCTGGAATTTAAAAAAGAACAAAGGACTCCCCAAACATAACCCCAAAACCCAAAGAACAACAAAAATAAACCCCACTAAATGTTCCACAGGGATTCTCTGAAGGTAAAATTCATCGTTTCAAGAACTGGGCCCGGACCCCAGCTCAGGGTCTATTGGTCCATTGCAGATATTTCCCAAGTTTGACCCTGTGCATGGGTTTTCCAGAACTTGGGGTTTCAGAACCAGGGTTTGGTTCAGGTCCACCCTAAACCAAGTGCCACCAACGTGTTCCATTCTGCATGTGCCAGATGAATCGCTGTGCTCTGCAACAACCCCACTATTCAAATGTGACTCAAATTTATCTTGATTTCCTATATATAACTGTTGCAAATAGAGATGGAAGAACCAGCTTGGATAAAAATCAAAAGCAGCCTTGAGTTTAAACGAGTCACTTAAAATGACCTGAACCTTCCTTTTCATTTCAACACATTTGCTAATACTTTTCTCTAAAAACCAGGTCAACCATCCATCTCTATTTTGCTTGGTGCTAGCTGGGATTAGAGTAAAATAGAAAAATACTGGTAGAAATAGAAATGCTGTTTCTAGTTCCATAACCCTGCTGGGCTCAGGGCATTTCTATTGGTAGACTGAAGTGAGACTGAGATAAAGCCAACACTCTTTAGAACCAGAAAATATGGAGGAGACCCTGATTTGCTGAGGTTCCTTGTTTAATTTTCAATTCTAAAACTTTTAAGATATTGTAAGATACTCTTTCAGCTTTATCATTAACTATAATACTATACAAAATATCTCCCATCTATAACTTGCTATTCGAGATTCATACAAGAGATCACTTTATAGCTGGGGTCAGTGAGGTTTTCTCTGCAAAGGCTGCAGCTGTCACCCAGGAAACAATCTGCACTCAAGTAATCAATCACACAAGAATTATTGACAGTAATCAATCTCTGGAAAAGGAGACCAACCTTGGACCAAATGGATTCAGCTCCCTTAATTAAAGAGGAGGTTCTGTCTGCTTAAAGAAGCAGAGAATTAGGTGTGTTGGGTTTCACTTGTGTTATAGTGAGCATCGGAGAATCTACAGAAACAAAGAGATGCAATCTTTATGCAATGAAAAAAAATCTGAGAACATACAGAAAAAAAAAGTGTTCAGATATATCAGTTATTTTGTGGTTTAGGATTAAATTAACTGAACTCAAATGAATATAGAAAAAAAGATCTTATGAGGAAACCAGTGTTAAACACAGACCCTCTTGTCCAGCACAGACTTCCCATTGCTGAATTGCCTGCTGCAGCTTTCACACACAGCTGGTCATTTCCTGGACAAGATGATCATCAGCCCCTCTGCCCACACAGCAAATCAAGAAAACCTCCTCCAGTAGCTTTTGGCTTTTCACCCTGGTGCAAGTGGGTTACTACTTTTCCCAGAGTTTGTTGAGCTCCATGGGAAGGGATAGGAGGCCCAGAGGTGCCCTCATTATTCTCTTGCACACGCCCTGCAATTCCCTGGTGTGCCAGGCCTGATCTCTCCAAGCCAGGGCATGTTGATCATGCAATGATCTGATACAGAAGAACATAAATAAAACCAAATCGCAGGTTGGTGCTGTTGTTCACCAGAGGGCTGGATCTTCCTTCTCCATTTTAGGGATGACACGTCCTGGCAGGAGAGTTAAACAGGAGCAGGGGAAGAACTTCAAGCCAAGCTCTCCTGCCTGCAGCCAAGAGTGACCTTATTTCTGCCTTTGGGAGTGGGACACACTGCTGTGGCAGATTATCCTGAACCCTGGCTTAGGTACCTGCAGGGGCAAGGCCTTTCTCCACAAGTAGCCAGGAGCTCCTTCTGTCCAAACCAAGCTGTAGATCCTCAGTCAGCCTCAGCCCCCTCCCCCCCCTTTTGTTTGTCCTTAGAATTTCTTGGCTTTTTTCTTTCATATTCCCACACATCAATGGCACTGATTTGCCAGTGCTCCATCTCATGCTTTCCCTGCCATTTGATTTTCCTTTCAGTTCAAGCTCCTTCCATCACTCAGTAACTACCTCCTAAAAAATGTCCCCCACCATTCCCCTAAGAAACAAGCCCTTTCCCTTTGTTTCCCCTGACAATGGCCATCACAGCATCTTTCCCTAATGATGGCAACTTTCTTTTTTCAGCTGACAGACTAATTACTGCAAAGATTTGTTAATTCCCTTTCAGCATACTCCTCCTTCTTCGGTTGTTTGAGTGATAAACTGTCTGACCAAGGGAAAATCTGAACTGGCTCTAGAGTCCTGAGTTACAGTTCATTGAGATAAAGAGCAAGAGCCAGAACAGGTGAGTTCAAGTAAGTGCACTAAACAAGGCAACTGAAAGGCAGCTCTCCCGTGTAGCCATCTAGCCATGAATACTTTCTAAACTAGAAGGGTTTCAACAACGGTCCCACTGTTTTCTTGATAGAAAGCCACTGAAATAATTAGACTTATTCACTGTTTACAAGCACAAAGCCCATACTTTGAACAGTAATGTGAATTGCTCCAGAGACTTACATGTACATGTAATATAAAGAGGGGTAGCAGGGTCTGTATGCAGGCCAGAGGTGGCAACTCCAGATGAGAGAAAGGGTCTGCTGGATGTGGATATGGCCTTGCTGCCAGGGATGTTGCTGGCTCGTCCATGGGTTTTTGGGGGGAACTAAAAATGAGGTGTTTGTCTTTCACCATTACTAAAATAATGAAGCATTTTTACAGCAGTTTTCAGAGAAACAGAGTTCCTAAAGAGGTTTTCCAAAGGCAATGGACCATAGTTTGCTCCTATAAGGTGCTCAGACTTCTCTAAGTAATGAATAAATATTAAAAGCAAGCTCTTTTTATCACCTTATCTCAAAGCACCTTACAAATAGCAGTGTTATAATCAGCCCTTCATGCACTGGTACACCATGGCACAAGGAAAAGTGATTTGTCCAGAGTTATGCCAAAGACTAACAGCTCTGACATCCCAGTGGCTCTGAAATCCCACTGCTGAATCCACTAGGTTTGATTTTTCTTTGCTCAGGAGCTCATCTATTGGCCAAAAGTAAGTGTCAGTGTTTTTAACCTTCTCTAAACGGTGTCCTGAGGGATCTATAGGGTCTGTGACCCCAAAGCTCCACAGTCCCTGCTCTACAGCTGGGATTCTGTCAGAGTGCTGTGCAATGGCATTGCTGGAAAAAGCCTTTCTACCCACCTACTTATATTCTCTGTGCACCTCCCCTCTCCCTATTAAAACACGGTTTTTAGTCAGCTTGGTCTCAGATCCGCAGACTGAAATGACTGAAGATCTGTTCCAGAGGAAACAAAACAAAATGAGGGGTCCACACACTTTACTGGCCCCAGCCTTTCACTGGGAGGCACCCAGAATGAGACACCAACTCTCAAGCCAGGAGGAAAGAAGGAGGGTAAAGAATATCTGAATGGCAGAATCAATAACCAGTGTAGCAGAACCCAGCCCAGTTCACTCCACAGTGAGGAGCAGCTGCTCTGTGAGACACCAGACTCAGCTTTAACATTTCCTGAGATACTGTGGAGAGGCCTGCTCAGATTCATACAGATGGGACAGAGGCATCAGGCAGAAGAAATCTGTAATTCTGCACACAACAATTTCCCAGAGCTGGTTGAATAAATGCAAGATGGGCTAAATACCTCAAGAATCAAAGTCTGCCCTGTCCCCTTTTGTCAAGGCCATTGTGACCAAGGCCTTGCTGGGCACATGTACAGTTCTGCTTCTGAAGCCCAAAGCATGTTAGAAGGCACTTCTTAACCTTCTTGGTCTCGTTACACCAAGGTGGTGTTTCAGCTGCATCTCTTCTAGGAATCTTGTGTAAAGCACTTCTCCTGTTGCATGGACTGACATGACTCTTTAGATACACAGAAAAAGAGCTTCATCTTGTGCCCTCCATTTGCTTCTACGAAGAACTTCACCAGTCCCAAATGCTGTCCCAGCCTGCTTCCATCAGCAACCAGAAAAATAACTTGGAGCCTAAGTCACCACGTGAAAAAAGGTGTTTTGTTGTGGTCGTGATCAGCACCTTGTGTGGGGCAAACACACCTTTATATAGCTTTTCTCTGGTTGTGGATTGTCTTAGCTTGAGGAGACACTTTCTAGACTAATTTTATATCTGATTTACTTGGCTATATTTTATTCCTCTTTCTAAAAATCATTCTGCCTCTACTACAGTAAGAGAACTCTCTGATACCTTGGCATGGCTGTGGGGTACCACTGAGGTCAATGACAAAATCACTCATGGGCTCTCAGTGCTCTAGGGAGGGCTGACACTGCAAAGTCCACACTGTGCCCCTGCAGAGAGGATGCCACTTCCAGGGATGGCTGACTCTGGAACAGTGTCTGTGTAGGGATTCAGTGTGGCATTCCACAGCACCTCCACAAGGTGTTCCGGGGAGCCACAAGAAGAGCAATGCCGGCCTCAAAGGCGTGAAAAAGCAAAGACAAGGCATCCTAGAAAATGCCAGCAGTATCCATATGGATAAGGAGAAACTAACACTTTAATGCCATTATTTCCCATTGGAAATGCCTGGGTGTAACATTGTTTTGCTGTTGGCTACAATTTTTGGTCCTGCCTCCTCTTTTTTTTCCCTTTGAAAGTACTGAAGAAGCAAATGAGAGGAAAAATAGCAGCTGGACTGAGCGTGTGATTTTTTTTGCATGCGTATGTGTGTGTTAGCTTAGGATGAAAGAGATGTGGAAGTTGTTTTCTAAGCAGAATTCTTTTTCTATTGCCTATGAAAGTAACACAATTAGTGTTTCTAGCTCCTGAGAAGATTGTAAATAATGTGCAGATATAGGAAACACAGACAATGGTAGGCAAAAGCTACTTCCAGCTCCCACCACAGGGCAAACCAAGGTAAAATCCCATTACCAAACTCTTGTAAAATTACTTCAAGGTATAGGGTCTTGGCTGACTGTTTAGCTGGTGGAACTGAACTAGCTCCAAATCTTATAACAGATGAGGCTTTAACTCAGAAGCTTCAGGATTATAAATGCTTTACAAGTGATAAAAATCCCAAGGCTGAAGATTTTGTTGCCTTGCCCTGATCTTCTACAGTCAAGATCATCACCTGAATGTATGAATTCTGAACACATCAGTCAAGGCTTGGAGGATTGCTCCAATTCCTTCCTAATGACTGTGTATCTGAAACAGGTATCTTTAGTGTGTATGCAAATTTGCTAAAATATACTGAATAAAGGCAGATTTCAAAGAAATGAAGCCCTACTACTTTAAGAGCCTCTCCAATTTGTTTTTAAATACCGTATTGTTTTAAAACAATATAGTTTTAGTGATTCAATTAGTCTCTGAAAACACTAAAGGCAGCCTCACGAGGCAAATTAGACAGGGTTTTTATAGCAGAATTAATATGGAAAATCCTCATATCCTGTGGAGTTTTATGTGCTTGTAAAAGTAGAAAAAATTACAAAAGGTAAACTCTGGAGTATATAGTGGAATTACTATAATCTGCTCCAGAATCTCACAGGGTCTGGAATTGCTATAGTATATTGAAAGTACTTACTAATTCACTGCAGTTCAGGAAAGCTTTCTGACCAAACCCAAGCTTAATCTCATGAAAAATCGACAAGAGTAAAGCACGTGCTAAAATTTCAGCACATCTTTAAGTTCTTTCCTGAATCAGGGCTGTCCTTATATTTAAATAACTAAGGTCTGATGCCTGTGCACTGTTTCTCTTTGTATTCAAATCTATGTTAGGGATCCTACAAAGCCAAAGATAACTAGTTTTGAATGTATGTAACATTCCACATGCATTTCTGTACAAGAACTCATGCAATATTGGCATTAATACAGACTTAACTCTATGCTACAGCTGAAATGCTCACTGACTTCTACTGCCCAGGCATTTCTACCTAGAAAATTGCTTATTAAAACTTGGGAGTTTGACCTCATACCCTGTTTTCTTTGTGGTTTCTGCTGGTTTGAATGGCTATTTTTCCCACTGAACAATTATATTTTTTATTCTTTTAGGCCTTTTCAAGGTCCCCCTAATTCCCTGAAGGAATTTTTAGACTCAGCCCCATCACAGGATGATCCTCATGCACAAAAAAACCTCCACTCCCAAGGGAGAACTTGCAGGATCAGGCTTTAGAGGTATCACTAGGTGCAGCTCAGGAAGAAGGCCTCAGTGATTCCTTAGCATGCTCCACCAGGAAAAACATCCTCAAATAACCAAACACTACTCGTGGCAGGAAGGAAAGGAACCACTTCTCAACAGCTGCTTCAACAACCATCCATCCATCCAGAAGATCATTCATGCCTCAGGATCCTGCTTTATCTTACACAAACTGCCCTCATGGATACTGGATGAAAGCACATCTCAGACTCCCTTCCTACTCCTCACCACCAGCTCCAGCAGTTCAGGCTGCTAAAAGCAGTTCAGGATAGCAAAGATTTAGGTTTCCTGGTGGATCTACAGTGAGTGTCCTGTACTGAACATCAAGAGGACCTAGATGTGATTTTTTTTCATGGCTGGTCTCTTGGTTTAGCTGAGGAAAGGTGGCAGGACATGCTCAGGAATGGTCTGTGTCACTGTGTGTGAACAGCACCTTTGACTGGAGTCCAATCCATGGCTACTAATCAGAGTCCCTGGAAAGGCAGACTCAGGGAGGGACTCTGAGATTTCCACCAACAGAACAGAGGAGAGGGCAAAACCATATCAAATTATCTGTCCCCCTAAAGCTTTTCCTAACACAAAAGCTCTGATGAATAATACTGTTAGTGTAACCACGGCCTTTGACATCCTAATGCTTAATAAGTCCTATTTGCTCATGTCCAGTGTCTACAGTAGCACTCACAGGATTAAACAGCCAAAAATTAGCACCCATAACCAAATCTGCACCCAGAATACTTCAGCACCTTCTATTAGAGGATCTAAAAGCATTGTACAAATGTTAACCAACATTTGGCCTCACAACCCCCAGTGAGGTAGAACAGTGCTATCCCTGCAGGGACAGACAGACAGATTGAGGCACAGGGTTACCAAGAGACCTGCTCCCATTCAGACACTAAATTTAGCAATGCCAAGAGCTGAAAGGTGTCCTGACTACTGCACCTATGCTTTGTCCAGACTACCATCCTTCTACACGAGCCCTTAGCCTTTGAACTAACCCCAGGATTCTATTTACAATAGGTAAAATGATCATTTAGCAGTTGTGCAGTCAGAGAGTTATTAAATTAAATGAAGTTATTAGTAAGAACAAACGATTTCTGGTGCAAAACTCTAGGTGTAAATGATCATGCACTAAGACTACTGGGTGCAAATTTGGTGCATGATAACTCTGACCCCTTGATAATTCCCAGTCCTGACCTCTCTCTGATAAATCTCTTTTTTAAGTTGCATTCTATGTAAGATCACATGAACCTCTAAAGATGCAGCCTGCACAGATTGTTTCATACCTGCAATGCAAGCAAACAAAATGTGGAGTGGCTTTGGGAACAACCCAGCATCCATGTAGCATCAAACATCACAACAGTATAATTCATTCCAATCACAAGGGGTTGCAAGGCAATAGGAACAGGTGTCTATGTGGGAAAAAAAAAAGGCAAATAGAGCAACAAAGAAAGATTTGATTGCACAGATTTCATTTAGGTAAATTTCTGTAATAATCAGTTCCATCAAAGCTTATTCCATGAGGAAGGGAGGCAATGCCAGCTGGCCTATGACAAAGCTTCAGTGTAGTAAAAACCACCAGCCCTGTGTGAAGAGATGAACTTTGCATTCTGTAGGAGTCACTACTGATTAATAAAAGCAAAAGGTTTCTCTAAATACAGCAAGTTTGTTTTTATCAGATAGAAGAGTTTCTTAAAATATGGGGGGTTTTAACACCACAAAATTCAATTTTTTATATAAGTAGAGAATCTGGCCATAGTTAGGAATACTGAAGTGTAAAAAAAACAAATATGTAGTCTTAAACATTACAAAAACTATCAAAACATTCAATATTTTGAATTGACCTTTTGTTTTCCCCTACATGTGTCTGTTTTGGCAGTGATGACAGGATTTCTAAACTGAGTTGCTGTTATTATTGTTCTGCAGTTGTGGTTGGTTTTTTTGTACTTTTTTTTTTTCTGAGCGTGTTTTTTAAACAAATGAAAATTACCAGCTTTTATAAAAAAGAAGGAGCTTGAATCCTTACTCCCAAAACACAGATACAAGGTTTTCCTTTATAAAAAGTGTATTGATTTTTTGCTATAAAAAGTGATCTATAGGGTGTCAAACCTGAAAACAAATTCTCACAGTGTTTTCAGTGTTGGCTGTTCACAAGGCATTACTGTTACAAACAGAGATAGAGAGATACCATAGGGGAGGTATAAATATTTCTTACCAGCTAGCAGTACCCTTGGGTTGTTTGTGGAAGGTGTTCCACTCCAGAGAACTGATTTATGGTTTTTTGCTTAATTTTTTTTTTGAAAAATCCCAATATTTGAATAATTTGAATTATTGTACTAACCTTACTTAGCATCTTACACAACCATTCCTAATCTCAGCCAAGCTTCTGCTGGCATATTAAGCATCAAACTAGTAAGTCATTTCCCTTCCTGCCCTCCAAAAATAAAACCAATACTAGTTAGTATGCAGGTGCTAAATTTGGGCTGTAAATGAGGAACATGTGAGCTGGCAAATGCTGGCAGTTTGGGCAGGTGGAGAACATCATTTGCTCTACTTGAGCTTGCAAACTGGTCAGCAAGGGATCCATTTGCACACTTCCAGGGGAGCTACTTTACTATCACTAGGAAAATTACATAGCTGCAGCAGAAGAAGAAATAATAGAAGAAAGTGGGAAATGCACAGAAATGCCCCAAATTTTTCACAATGTCCATTTTGCATCCCTGTAACTTAGACGAATGGTATCCCTCTATCTCTATAGACTGGCAGGTGTTGATTTGTGGCACAGAGGATAAATCACAGGAAAAAAAAAAAAAAAGACATATAACTGTGTGTCCTTTGATTTGAAAGCACCAGTCACCTATCTGCTTATTTTGGCAGAAGTGCTTTGCTGTATCTCAGACAATGCTTGCAATATGGACATTTAGCTCCGTGTCGCTCTACATGGAGTCTCCAAGGGAATCAGAGTCATCCAAAGACAGAGGCAGATACAAGTCCTGTAGGGAGAAAGAAGAAAATGTTAACTCTCACAATGAGTTTCCACCTTTGGCCATGCATAAGGAAGCAGCTGAGTGGCCCAGCTCTGTGCAGTTCATAGGGACAGGGTGGAAGACTCGTGCACTGGTTACTGGACTGGGCTGACCAGGCTAAAATCAAGACATGATACTCACACAGTGGAACAAGAGCATCTTGGTGCCAGAAGAAAGATGTCTGTTCAGGGATAAGTTTGAGAACTGATTTATTTTTTTGTTTGTTTCTGGATCAGTGTGTCCATTTTAACACATGCATGGAAGAGCAGGACCTTGCCTTAAACAGGTATCTTTGAACCTATGTCCACAAAAAACAGCCTTACCTTAATTTGAAAGTTACCTTCAGGAAAAATCTCTAGGAAAATCACATTCCATGATTTATTCCTTATTTTAAATAATTTCTGATCAATGAGAAAGGTTAAGAAAACAATCCCAAGGTTATTATTTGGATCAGATGCTGAATGTAAAGCTTTTCCAGGGTCCCTTTCTTGGATAACCATCTTATTCTGCTTCCTCAAAGTTCTGCATGGAATTAGGAACACAAACCAGCTCAAGGGCTAACGCTCTCCTGGGACCTGTTTGGACTCTGACCCAAACACAGGTAATAACTGTGAGCAAAATGAAATAAACCCCAAATACTCAGGAAGGAAATTCACAGAAATCTTGATGTAAGAAGAGATGAAATAGGAATTTGTGGTGTACTCAACTTAAGCATTTACCATTTGAGCTTTAAGGGGAAAAAAAATAAGTGATTTCATCATAAGCAGGAAATTGCTCCTGGGAGAAAGACAATGATGCGTGAATATTCTGGTAACCTAAAATGCTGCATTCGTGTTTGTTGATTGGCTTAAACTTAGTGGAGAAAATCATACTGGATTGGCTTTGCCCTCAGCAGTCACCCTCTATCACAAATGTTCTCGGGGCTTCATTGGAAAAGGTCATAAACCAGCCAGCTGAAAGCACACATAATACATTAAAAAGGTGAGTTTTACTGGTCTTTGCCAGGAAGCAAATCCTCATCTCCACAGTTCTAAATGGGATAATGTTTGGAAAGCGTTTTAAGTCCTTGCTGCTGAAGCAGAGGATGCAGTTTACAGCATGGGCCAGATTCTGTTCTCAGTTGTAAATTAATAATGAATCTGGACACATTTTGTGTAAAATTGGTTTATTTCCTCAAACCTGGACTGAGCAGCTGAGATCAGAGTGAAGTCCTGAGGAAAACAGACTTCATTTGAATTCAGCTACCCCTTTGTTAACCAAAATGAGCCCAGCCCGTGCAATTTAGCCCACAGTAGATTCCATGTGGCTGCTGACTGCAAAACCTCAGCACCACCAGAATTTTTAAATTACTCTTCCAGAATTTCAAGTCAATATTTTCAAAATCACTCTCAGGATGAGAGGTGCATTCTGATTACTAAAGAGAAATCTCCTTGACCTCCTCTCACACCTACATTTATGTCCAAGCTCCTATCAAGTGAAGGCTGGTGGAAGCAGCACTATGGCTATTCCAGGAATGCAAAGGTCTATGGAAATGAAAGTCTGAACTCAGCACAGAATGACACTGAACAACAGGAACTGAAAAAGCTGTGACAGTTGCTGTACCTTTTAAATAAATCAATTACATGAATTATCTATGAGCCAGCACAGGTTTACAGATCTTTACTAGGATGCTGTGCTACCTGTTAGACATGCTGTTTGTGACCAGGAAAACCAGCTACTGTTCCAGATCACAATTACCACATCAGCTGTAAAAAAATCATCTGGTTCCTGTAAAACAGAGCATGCTCTTAAATAATTAAAAAAAAATAAATTCTTGAGGAGCATCATTAAAGTGATGTCTTAGAGCTTCAGTAACATTTGCATTGCTTCTGCTGTTTAATCGTCTGGATTTGCCAACAATTTAGGCTTTCCAAGAGAGGAGGATTTATATGAAACCATATCCATCAATAACTTTTTTGAATAGTGATACAAGCTCAGGGTTAAGTTCTCTCTTCTGATCCATCTGGATGCTCTCCAGCACACATTAATAACTCTAGTAGAGGAAACAGGCCAATGATTTGTTGCTCACTATCCTGCAGAGTCTGAAGTGACAACCCTTTCAGGTAAAGGGCCAAACTCCACTGTCTCAACATAAGGAGCTGTGCTTCAGAGAATATGGCCATGGCTTAAGTGTCACAAAAGTCTGAGTGAACTAAGGCAGAAACAGATGTAGTAAGGTATAAGAAACGTAATACCTTGTGCTTACGGAGGCTCCCTGGGCTGGTGGGTGTGGAGATCGGGGACTGCTTGGATTTGGGTGTGGACAGCTGACTGCTTGAGGTCCCGTTTGCTGACAGAAAACAAGACAGAAGCTAGAAATCACACAAGCAAGGGGAAGATCTTTCTCCTTTGGGGAGATGGAAGGTCTCCAAACATTTAACACAGAAACACTATAGTTTATTCATGTTAGGCAGGAGAAAAAACCCAAACAAATACCATGGCTATTAACCTAACTCAAGGCTTTCAGCTACTTGGGGTAATTGACTGCAAAATACAGTGGAATAGAAAATAAATAGAAGGAGCAGTATTTTACACAGCAAACATCCACCAAATTGATCCAAGATACACATCATCACAAAAACAGAAAGACAATGTCTATGTTCTCAAACAGTTTAAGGGCGTGTGGAAACCAGAGGCTGAAGATATCCTGAGTCCTAGACAAGAAATGTTAGATGATTACAAATTGGACAAACAGCAGCTTGAAATGCCTTGGATGTAGTAGCTGTGGGTGGGATTATGTGATCAAAGAGCCCCTCTGAAGCCTTGGTGGAAGCACAGGGTGACATGACACATCTCTGCTCTTCCTCTGCTGCCTGCACCAGAGAAGTGGACATGGTCTATCAGGGGAGGAACAGGAGAATTACATCAAGAAACAATCCTTTGCAAAGATCTTTTCAAAGATCAAAATCTAGTCTTTTGGGTTGATTTGTTTGTTCATGTTGCTTTGAAAAAAAACCATAGTTATTCTCAATTAAAAAAAAAAATGTTATTCATTTAAACCAAATGGCTTTTGGAATGACTGTTCCAGGCTTTCACAGGCCTGGGTTTTACTCAAAAGTGAAGGGCATGGGTCTATGTCAAGGCAAGCTGTTATGCATTTATTGGATTAAAAAGGAATCAAAGTAAATAGCATATTATGCAGAAAAAATGAAGGCAAACCAAATGGAATAAAGATAAATCAATTTTTTTCCTACCACTGATGTTCACTGGGGTAAGCTAATGTCTTTGATAATTGCTAGGTGTCACAATACCTTTTTCCTAAGGACATGCTTACACATAGTGAATTTGGTCATTCACAGGTCAGGTATCAGCTCCAGGGATACAGATTCTCTTGTTACCAGGGGTTTAAACACAAAGCTCCATCAGCACAAGTAGCCTTACTCGAGGGAATTCAGACTCATGCTGGCTGTGTCCAAGGGTATTGTCCTTTCTGGCCTTTTCTTTTTTGCAATCCATGCAGCTGGAGGTCTTATTAGCATCAAACTACATATCCCAATCAAGTCTATAGAAAGTGGCATTTCCAAAACCTACTCCAGATGTTTATGTATTCAGCACAAGCCACAAAACCAAACCTCAGATATTTTGATTGTCATTTCCTTAAATGGCTGTAGTGTTGCCGGCCCTCCAGACAAATACACAAATCCCTGCCCTTAAGGAAGGAATTTTGAGTTGTGTTGATGTTTCACACAGAAAGTGAGCATGTAATACTCCAGGCTGGCTGTCCTGCTCTCAAAGTGCCCAGTATCTCTCTATATCATTTCTCTAACTGTAAAGGCATGCACAGAGGAGGGTGGATGATTTCAGCACACGGCACTTATGTTTTCAATTGTAATAGCTGAATCTGCAAATGGGGTACTTAAAAATAAGCAAGTACAGCAAGTACTTGAGTGTCTGGAGGAGACTGAAGAAGTGTATAAAGTATCATACTGTAAGATTATATATGGGTGTCGTACTTTAAAGAGCAAAACCAGCACAACTCTTGCTTTAATGCCTACGACAGCCTCATTCCTCTTCTCTGTGTTACCCTCTTGTGAGAAAGAGGAGGGGGTAGCTCAGGTTTGTAGTATCACTGACCCAAATGCAGAGGTCATACAAGTGAGTTCAAATAAGTGTAGAGAAACATGTAAGCCTCAGGACAAAGGAGGAGCTACCAGCACAGGAGAGCAGCTCAGACTTGATTCATGGTGATGTGGGTCCTCTGTCTTCATCTCTATGCATTCCCTCCTCTATTGGGAAGTGGAGGCTATTCATCACAGACAGCTTTTTTTCCCGTTGCAAATGCACCTCACTGAGGAAATTTCTTGATTTCTTGAAAGGTGGTAGAAATAATGGTTTATAGATAATTAGGGAAGAGAGTGAGCCTTTACCTCCCCATTCCACTCAGACCATTCTCTATTGGTAGGGGGAAAAAACTAGTTATGGAAACCCAGAGACTGTTACACGCCGGTCCCTGCACTGTGCTGTGACACTTCACTGTGCTCCAGTTCTGCAAAGTGAGCTGCCCTCGAGGCTGCTGAGGAAAAAAAGTAGAGTTCTCTAACTATAAGCCATATAATGAAGGCAATTCAGTAAAAAAGAACTCGGATCTCTTTTATGTTTTATTTCACCAAGTGACTTTGTGTTTCCTATTAAAGAAAACGTGGGATAGAATAGTTACTAATATAATCTGTATTAGCAGGAATCCTTCTCCAATGCCTAAAAAGCTTCTTTATTTATTTTCAATTGTCACTGATCATCCTAAGATGAAAAATGCCACCTAACAACTCTACAAAGAACCAAAATTTCCCTTCCCCAAAGAGGAAGACTGGAAGAACAGCAAACAGTCAGCGTGCAGCAAATGGATGTAATTGCTGCAGAGAAGGATAGAAATTCCCTAATACAATGAGACTTTTAAGTGCTACAGCAGGGATATTAATATTTTATGAGCATCAACAAAAAAACAGATATGACATCCAAATCAGAAATAGAATGAGATGGATGGATATCATTACAAATACAGTACAATTTTGCAGCAGGAGCAACAATTAAGAAGCCCAGTTTAATTTTCTCTATGTCTGCTCATGAAGAATAGTGTTCATAAGCAAACTTGCCTGCATTTCTTTTGAACTGAAATGCAAAAAAATATCAAGAGGCAAAGAGCAGATCCCAGGTGGTGTATAATGCTGCTGCTCCACTAAAATCTGTTGATGACTTAGGATAGCTCAGGATCTCACCTACAGTCAGCTAATGGGAACTATTCTTTATAATGAGTTTTTATTAGAATTCTTTTGGGGTTTTTTCCCACCATGTTTTTTTTGTGTGTCTTATGTCTTATTTATGTCATTGTATTTGCTTTGCAAGCCCAATCTACCTTAAAGGCCCTTTGTGCATATAACACATCCTTTAATTGCATGCACATGTGCACTACATTGTTTTCATAGGCTCCTTATCTCCTCCAGTGCACAAGGCAATTTGTACTTGAGAGAAATCAGGCTTGTCCAACACATGAGAGGGATGAGGGAGAATAATCATGTCATGTTTGAGATGGCTATGAAAGATCCAGATAAGATGAATTCTCTGTCTCCTTCTCCCACAGATGTTTTAGGATCACAGAGTCACAGAATCTCATCCCACCCCCTGCCATGGCAGGGACACCTTCCACTATCCAGGGTTGCTCCAAGCCCCATCCAACCTGGCCTTGGACACTTCTAGGGATGGGGCAGCCACAGCTTCTCTGGGCAACCTGTGCCAGGACCTCACCACCCTAATTTCTTCCTAATATCTAAAACTACCCTCCTTCAGCTCAAAGCCATTTCTCCTTGTCCTATCACTCCATGGTCTTGTCAAAGTCCCTCTTCAGCCTTCTTGTAGGACTCCTTTTAGCCAAAAATCCCATATGCAATTGTTCTGTGACTGTTGCTCAGGCTTGCCTGGATGACTGGGACTCTAGACCTGAACTTCCAGCAATGATGAGCACCAAGACCTGTAAATGAAGTTAGTGAGGTCCATCTTTTGAACTCCCCTTTCTATCAGCATACAGAACTGGAAAAAGCAGGGCCCGGGGATCACAGTGAGTGCTCAAAAGGCATGGAGATATCTATTTCCAGCAATTTGTAAAATAAGGTTAATGCTCCTTGCTTGACTGGGGTTCCCAGGATTCAGCAGATGAGTTCCTAGTTCAAGAAGCACATGTTCATACACCATAAGACTGAGAGAAAGAACCACAAAATACATAGATAGGTTTGTCCCCAGGTCAGGGTTTGAAGTGTCATCAAGAAATTAAAGAGAGGGAACAAGCAGAACAAGGACAGCATAAAGCAAATGTAGAAATAGCAGCTTGTTTAGTGAGCACGAGCCTTCCTGCACTCCAGGACAGAGGAGCCATGGGAAAAATAAAGGCTCCATTGTACTGTTTGTTTAGGAGTGGAAGAATTCAGATTGCACAGGCATCCCTCGCTCAGGCACCTCCAAACTTCCAGCCCCTCAGCTCTGCAGGGCTGGTATCCTCTTCTTACCAGGTTTTGTGAGGGGATCTCTCTCTGGATGTGCAGTGTGGACTGTCAGTGAGCAGAACATACACAGCACAAGCGAGAGAACAAGCTGCTGTCTCTCATGTGCAATCCCAAAGACATCTGCTGCCTTTTTAACACATTCATATATAATGACCCCGGGGAGCCAGCTCTGCAGTCAGGACAGACTGACATTCTGTGTCTGTTTTGCTAATTGCTGCTGCCTAGTGAATATGCTTTTGTCCCTCTATCCAAACCTTCCCATTAGAGGACCGAGAAATTAAGGTCCTGCAGCAGTGCCTCAGAGTCCTGTTCATATTCTCCTTGAGCCAAATCAAGGCAAAACTGGGCAAAGACATTTTCACATTTCAGTTCAGGTACCTGTGGCTCTCTCCTGCAAAGGATTGGTTTTAAAAATCATTAACTCTCCTATCACGACGCATGTTATAAAATTGAAATATAAAATTTGTTATAAAACAAATACCTTGTTTGGTATGTGAGTTATTGTAAGATACGTTTTTATAACAAAGAAGTAATGGCAAATGACATCATTATTTTCTCCCCTGTATTTCTCCCCAGAGCTTCAGCTCTGTCTTTTCCTTGGTTTGACTCCTTATTGGAGCAGTCTGTTAAAGAAATTTTGCCAAACCTCATGCTGATCCTATTCCATTTAAATCTCATGGACCATAGCAGCAGCACAGTGACTTCCCTCCTTATGCACAGTTTTTCTCTGTCATCTTAGGAGAGGGATGGATTTCACTGCTCTAAGCTATGCCTTTTAGCAAAGCTGACTCCATAGAAAGAAAAATCGAGGCTAGAAATACCATAGAAGCTTTGTAACTCCAATTTTGTGCTCTAAATTGGGATCAAATATATTTGGGCCATCCCTGGCAGAGATCTTACTTTTTAACTGCACAAAGTCTGACTGGGACTCACAGGCTCCCTGAGAGACCTAATGCAGTAATTAAGTTACTTATAATTGAAAAGTATTCCTAATATCTGATCTGTATATCTCCTATTAAAGATTAAACCAATGTCCTGTCCTATCCCTCACTGGAACACAGGAAAGTTGATCCTGATCCTCTTTTCAGTACTTCAAATGAATTTGGAGAGTGTTACATTGTCCCTTCTCAATTTTCCTTTTCTCTAACCTGGATTAATCCATTTCCTTCAACTTTTGCTCCCAAAACAGTTTCTAGAGAAAACTTCTTCTGGGTTTTCTCTAGTTTGCCTGTGTCTTTCTTGCATGTTCACACAACAACCCAAGCTCACCTAAGGCCGGACAGAGACACCAATCCCATCCAAATCTCAGTTCACACCTGATATATGAGAAACTAGTTTCAGCTTTCTTAGGCAACATTTGGGAAAAAGAGAAAGGCACTTGGATACATTGTTGAAGGGAGAGAAGTAAAATCCTGATGTATTTTGCTAAGTGCACTTCGCTGGAAGCAACATGATGGGTGGAAGATGTAGATGAAAGGCTATGTCACAGCTCCAGTACCAAAGAGGTTGGAAAGTAGAGGATATATTGGAAGCCCAGTGGAACTGCTGACAAAGCAGCCAGGGCTTTCCAGTTAAACTGAACCAAGAGGTGAAAACAGTCCCCTGACGGAACGATTAACATAGAGTCTGGAGGAATAGCTGGGTCTAACCAGAAAAGGTATATATATATATATATATATGTATATTTGGGGGTTAATGAGAGAAGGAAGAAAGGATTCCCTTTGGGAATATACAAGGGGTCTGTTGGCATCTGCTTAAAGCAAGACATTTCTTCGTTCTTCATTCATTCATTCAATTCTCATTCGTTCGTTCCTTCAAATGACTGTACAGTAAATAAAGGGGAAGAAAACAGCGTTTAACAAGTTCCTGTGGATTAGCTGCCTCACTTTTTGAATATCCTTGGAGCTGAAGAGCTCTGGCTGCCTAGGGGAAACTGAGCTTTTCACAGTGAGGCCATGACACATCGAGGCAGGAGGCAAATTCCCTCTGGCAGAAGGGACTGATTCAGTCAGTGAACTCAGACCACTGCAACTGGGAGCTGGCACTCTCTGTGCTGTTGTACTTCTGTGCACGGCCTTTTGTCCTGATGCTTTTTTACAAAATATTTTGTTTGTGTGTTCTCTGTTACTCTAAAGTAATCCATGTTATTTTGGAATGGGACCTGACCACTTACATAGTTTGCTGCCAGGACTGCTGCAACAAGACAGCCAAAGAATTTATCACAGTTCATATAAACCTGAATTAAGCCTCAGCTGCCTCTGTAGGCAATGCATGCAACCACTGTCCACATGGAACTCCACTGCATTCTCATTTTTGCTGCTGATAAATAATGTACCATTTTCCATATGCTTTAGTGGGGGAATAGAATAATGAGGATGAGAAATGGAAGAAAGTAACATCCTTTTCTTTAACTGCAGTGTGTTTGTAATGAGGAGGGTTCATAATTCTTTCACTGAAGCAGCATGGAGATTTACCTCTGAATCTGCACTGATATCAGTGCCCAGATATGTCACAATGGCCTTAGAGACTTAGAGGGTGCAGAAACCTGCTTAGAGAAGAACTGCAGAGAACAGAAACTAACAACACAAAACCAAGGAAACTAAAGGTTCTAATATGACAATATATCTGATATCACCATAGCAGAGTGAAAGACAGCAAAGATAGAAAGTATGAATGGGTAGGAGAGCAAACACATAGCAAAAAAAAATATATATTTGAAGTAAAACTATTTTTAAACAGTTTCACAAATTAAATGGGTGAGAATTCTGTGGGGAAAAAAAAAGTCAGATAATCTTTTATTAATCAGGCTTCAGTAAGCATTCCTTGCCTTTTTAATGTGATAACTTCAAAATCCACCTAAATGTAAATATTGATTATTAAATGATGTGTAAATCCTCTTAAATTATTACAAATTCAAGACAACAATACAAAACTGTATTCTTTTTTCTCTCTGTCCTGAGTAAACAAATCTTCCATCTTCCAATGCTGAAGGAGTTCAGTCTTTTTCATTGTTATTAAACAGGACGGGCTGCCATTTCTTCCTGTATTGAAATTACAGGAAAGTACAAAAGACCCTTGTCTGGATGGATTAAAGAAACCTGATTTGTCCTTCATTACTGGCCTTAACTCCAGGAACTGGCTATTGTTCAGCATTCCTGGTTATTTTAATCTCCCTCTTAAAAGCTCTGCTGACTGTGTTCATTAAACCTCATCAGATGAGTCACCATTCTGTTCCTGTAAGTCACTCCATCAGTTAAAATCAGGAACACAATAGTTGCCATTTCACATTAGACTATATGCTCATGCAATAAAGTCTTGTTCTGGTGGTAATTAATACCTGGTGCTTATGGAGAAGGTTTAAATGCTGTCACAACTCGTGCATGAGCTGACGGCCAGATCAATGAATGTTACTTTGGGATTTTTTAAATCAACAACATAATTTCCACCATGCCTTCAATGTACCCACACAACTTTACCAGGCATTTGGGATTATAAAAGCTTTTTGGATTATAGCAAGCCTGAGTTTAAGAACAACCTACACTGGCATACTGAAGAAAAACTTTATGAATGTAAAATCCCCTTACAGAGAAATACCTTTTTTTTAAAATTACAGTGTCTTGGCATGTGCCAACCAATTTCACACTGTCCTTTTAAGTAGCTAAAGAACCAACCAAGAGACCCTAAAAAATCAAACTGCTTCCTGGGGAAAATCCTTCTGATTACTGTCAAGAGAATTTTATATCCAATAATCCAGTGTCTACTGATGGTCAGCTGTTGTGTGGTGTTCCCATGGAATATGTTGTATGTTAGCATGAGGGGGAAAATTAATTTCTCTTTTATATCACCTGTGTTAATGCTGTGGGTCACTTGAATTCAAGATATGAAGCTCTCCTGGAATCCTGGCGTCCTTATTTTTGTGCTTTGGCCATTTTAGTGAAAGGCCATATCTGGTTCTCTTTTGGAACAGAACAGGCAAGCAGATGACATACTAGATACTCGTCGTGACTCTAGGAACTTTCCATGACTCTAAAAACTATCAGTCACTATAATTACTACAATGTGCAGCCCAACCTTCAATCACCAGGCTCTGCAGCTCTCCAGGTGAGCCACACCACCAGTCCAGGGGCTACTGAAGGAGGAGGGAGGCTTTTCAAGTGGTGCAAGCTGCGGCAGCAAATTCCCATTTTTCCTTCTCTTTTATTAGTTAGTGACTGTCTCAGGATCACATCAATAAACCCATCACCAGTTCTCCAGTTGCAAGATCACTGGTCTTCTTTTAATAACTATTAGAAGAAGCCACTTCTGACCTGTACAATAATTACCACTAGCTTTGCACAGAAGGTTATTTTAAATCAGTCTGTATCTATAGGGGACATTTGGGAGCACTGTGGGCCTTGATTTCCTGCCTGCCTGGTGGAAACTTCTTCTAAAATATTGTTGGGGAAGGAGGCTGTGAGATTGTGTGTGGTACAACCTCAAGCCACAACTGCACTTAACCAACCAGAGAATTCCTTTCCAACACTTATTAAGTGCCCCCTGTAGCACCAGATTCTTGTTTTCAAAAGAATACCAGGGTTTCCTATGCAAACACACACAGTATGTGCCTTTCCCTCGAGCACAGTCAATATTCAGACACCAAGAAACAATCACTCACCATCTTGATGGTTACCTGAATCGGCTGGAGACTTGCTGCGGCGCATGGGCGCTGGGCTCTTCGCCGAGCTCTTCTGAGGGGTGGGAGAGGACTTACTGCCCGTGGCAGCTGCAGGGCTCCCCTTCATCACCCGGCACTCTGGTGGAACACACAGCAACCGTGGTTATGTCCCTGTGCCCATGGACAGAGGGTATGAAACACCCCTGGGCAGCTCAGTGCTTTGTCTCCGAAAAGCAAATACCGAGGGCAAGGGGAAAAGCTGACATCAGCAGATTTTCTCTAGAGCAGAAAGGAGACCTTTCAAGGGGAGGGAAAAGAGGACAGCTCAGCTCCTCTAGAGGAGGTGCTGAGACAGCGTAGGTGCCAGGCTGGGTCTAGCAGGGCCTGTCTCCAAACCTATGTCCTAGCAAACATTTTCTGCCCTTCCCCTTGCCATGGTTCTCACTGACTAGTGAGCACAATGAGTCAACACTGAGTGATGAATCAGGCCAAAAAATCCAGTTAATTTGTTGCAACCCTTCCGTGAAGATTTAGTAGGAGGAGTGATGACTGCAATTTATGCAGGTGCAGAAAGCCAGGAAACAGCTCATGGCATGGTGTAAAGTCTCCAAGTGGCAGACTGGACATCTGCCCCAGGAGACTTTCACCCAGCCTGAATCAGCCTCTTCTGTCTCAACAAGTTGGAGCTTTTCAGATGCAGAAAGGAAAGAAGACAAAATGGTTCTACAAAATACATCCTCTGTCCTGGCCAGTCATCCCTTTCAGAAAGGTTTGTATAAACAAGCCCAGCAGATTTATGCACTTGAAGACATGAGCAGATGAGAACCCCGACTGTGTTTTCTTGAAAAATAAATACGCCAGGAAGAGGGATAAATGTAAACATGATCTACAGGGTCCTGCAGAAAGGAACTGAAATGCTAACAAACCCCTGTGTGTCCCAGGATTTCAGGCATGCCAGATCTTCAAAAGCAGGGTTTATTTACATTGAAAGCTAACAGAAAAAGAACTTTCCACCCCTCAAGTTATTAACTTAACCCAGTTAAGAAGAAGACAATAAAAAGGGAATTTCCTTTTTGTCAAATGCTAACGGGTCTCACCTCATCTCCTACAACAGCTTGTCCTCACCAAGATGTAAAAAGTGCATTTTTTACAGATGTGAATTACATGTTCCTCATACAGACAGTTTCTAATAGAAAAGTTCAGCTCAGCTCTGCACTGAGGACCCTCTTGACTGGATTCTCCAGTGGGAATCAACTAAGGCAGCACATACCAGATAAATAACTGGTCAACTGAAAACAAGCTGTCTGACCTAAATGTATGTGTTATTTAATTATATATCATTACATCTATGAAATGTAGTTGCCTTAAATTTTTCCCCAGGCTTTCCTCATTCTCAGACACTCGAGAGTCCGTCTCTTCTCCTTCCGGATGGTTTGCAAGAGATTTTGCTCTCGGGTCATGCAGTACAAGAATATGAGGAGAGGATGCCTTGTGCTCCAGGGATACTGCATGGCAATAATTAAACCTACAATGAGTTTATTTTCTCCCCTGATAAATGATTTTGGAAATTGTAAACCGGGGATGGAAAAATTTGTGTGCGTGTGTTGTTTTGTTTTTTTCCCAAAGGTACTTGACTTCTCACATATGATGTCATAGAAAGGCTTGTAGAGGTCCAGCACTAATATAGCCCAAATTTTTTATACATGAAGAGCAGTACTGATGCTGGGGGATGGGGAGATGCATGGAAGGTAGACTATCTCTCCTTGATCCTAAAGAATACAGTGTTTCATGAGACAATCTGAAACAGCCAGCCACTGTGTTAACCAGCTGAGACAAAACAGGAGGAAAAATCCTCTTCAGTCACTGCAGAAGTTATATTTTTCAAGGCTCTTGGATACTGACAAAAAACATTGCACCATTTGCATCTTGGAGCACAACTCACTTGCCTGGCCATAGGCACCAAATCTGTCAAACCTATATCACATGGGTATCCCAGAAACCAAGGGGGACTCAAAAGATGTCAGGTAGCTGTGTTCAGTCACCTGAATTACTCACTAAAAAAATATACATAAAAAGTAAAAATGCTTCATATTACGTCCTTCTGAGAGATTCCATTTTTTTTTTTTTCCCAGGGGAGTAATTCCTTGAAAAGAAAACCAGCTTTGCATTTTCTAGCACAAAAAGGCTGACTCTGAGGAATTCCTCCAGCTCAGCCCTTGGCAAGTGTCAGTACACCAAAAGCAACCACAGAGCATTTGCACATCTGGAAAAAAGGCTCTGAAGGTGGAGACCTGACTGTGCTGAAGTTGCTGTAAACAGGCCTCCAAACATCACCAGGGTGTGACATTTCCATGGGCTGGTCTTGAAACCAGTGGGTACAAATTGGACAGAGCAATGTCATCTGGAGGGTGCTCAGCAGCAGGGATTAGAGGGTGGAATCTGTGGTGGGCAGTCAAGAGGAAAAAGATGACATAATCCTCTCTTATGCTATTTCTCATTTTGTTTCCTGATGTCCTGCCAGAGCGGACATAATAACCAGCGACCCTGGTGCGTGTCATCCAAACAGGCAAGAAAAAGTTCCCCATGACAGAGGAGATTTTAGTAAGTGACAGTCATCTGCAAAACCTCAGGATTTGCAGTTCTCCTTGCAGCATCTGACTCGTAACAAGGAAGGATGATGGATGCATAATGGGAAAAAACTGCTGGCTAACAGTTCCTCATCTGCTTCCTGGGAGGTGCAGGGCACCTCTGCTCCCCTCAGAATTCCTCTGGGAGCTGCAGGTACTTGGTGCCTTCCCAACAGCAGGCCTAGCTTATTTATGTGAGAGAAATCCAAGATGGAAAAGTGAGTAGTAACCAGGAGTGTAGGCAGAGAGCTGGGCTTCCCATCAAGTCATTCTGCTAGGATTGCATCCAAACTGTTTTACAGCGTGGAACTCCCACTGGAGCTGACTCAACTGCTGAGTGTTAAAAAAAATATGAAGCTCAGGTTACAGATTGCTTCCCCAGCCTGACACAGGCTTTATTCTCTGCCTACAAAGTCTCAGCTGAACCTTGGAAAACTTTCTCTTAATTACCCAAGACCATCAAAATGGGTTCATCTGGAGTACACAGGTCAGAAGCACCAGCGTTAAACAAAATCAGGCTTGCAAAGGAATCATAAAAAAGTAATGTTTGAAGATTAGAGGCTGCTTGACTTTCTGGCATACAGCTAAAGTTCTCTTTGGTCCTCAATACCAAGTCAGATTGTAGCAGATTGGACAGCATGGGACTCGTGCTCCTTATACAGGATACCTAGAGCTCTGGGAAACGAACCTAAATGCTTGGAGGACACATTTTAGAGTTTAGATGGCCAAAATAACATTAATTTCCTCTTACTGCACTCACTAGCACCTGCAGGTAGCATGTGCTCTTGGTGGATAGAGTTGCCAGGTGGGGTGGGTGGTAAGTCCTACAGGCAAGCTCTGTATATTCTGTGAAATTAAAGATTTCATGGCTTAATTGATCATAGAGACTCACATTATTACACACCTCTGCTTGCACTCGTAACAGGGACAAATAATGGTGCTGTCACAGTTGTGTCCCCCTCCAAAAGGGAATTACTGCCCTGCTTTTTGAATCGTCAGAAGAAAGCAGTGGAAGTGTGATTATTTTTTTTAACTGTTGCTTTTTTAATTAATTTTTTTAATATTTACTTGTCTACATAAGGAGGTTTAGTTCTCAGGAAAAATATATCTCTCTGACTGTAACTGGAGAAAATCAAAAGGATACACTTGCAGTAAATGTCAAATGGAGCAGGAGTTAATTTATTCTGACTTGGGCTACCTCAGCCAGTATTTGCCTGATTATAATATCTGCTGACTGGATAAGTATCACAAAAGGATGTTAAATTCCATGTACTGGGTCTTAAAAATCAGAATAGAAGCATGCAGCATTATTATCTGATACAAGCAACTGAATGGAAATCAAATAAAACCACAGCGTGCATTTGATGTTACCGCTTTCATCCAGAGAAAAGTCATCCTGTGCATAGCGGAATTTTTCTGGACCACAGGCGATAAACACATCATCATCCCCAAAGAAATCATGGAGACAGGTCACCTACAGAGAGAGCAAAGTCATTCATTTTATTTTTAATTGGCAACATTCTGACGTGGCTCAGTTTTAATTTAAACAGAACGGCGCTGCCTCTCTGCTCTTCCCCCCGCCCCATGCTGATTTGGTCCTACTCTCCATAAGGCTGGTGCCCAGCTGGGCAAGTCAAGTGTAACAGTGTAATTAAAAAAAAAAGAGAGAAAAAAACTCCAACAACTATCTTGCACATTCTATGGGGAGTGGCATTTCCCATCCATTCAGGAGCTGACAGAATACACTGATCACCCTAATGAATGACACAGCTACTTCTAAAATAAGAAGCAAGAGGTTCCCTCCCTGCCACATCCACAGGCAAGGCTATGACACCACTGCCCATGCTGGTATCTTAGTACCAACAGACCCTGAAAACTCAAAGAACCACTAAGAAGGCAAAAAGCTACTGGGCACAGCACAGGTGCACAGATGTGACTCCTCTTAAGCCATCCTGATGATAAATTTTAAAGTCAAAAGGTTTATCTGTGCTATTGATGGAGAGACCCATAGTTTGACTAGACATCTTTCCCACACAACCACAATATAAATGCATGGATTTACTCCAGATGTTGTGCCATCTTCTCCCTGCTTTGGCCACCCAGACATAGGATGCTAAAGCACATCCCTGACTGCAGAGCTGCTCATCCCACAGAAGGCCGAGGTGTAGGGAAGGTGGTTATTGGGTGGGAAAGGCACAAGGAACCAGGGAGGGGAGGCTGCAGCAGCTCCAAGTGTGGGAGCTTTGCCCTTGAACAGCTCAGTGGGAAAAGGAAAAGCAGTAGCTTTCAGCCACCTAAAACTACAACTCCTCTCTGGGGACACCACAGGAGCAGGATGTAGAAAACTCTTTGAGGTAAACAGAAGACACAGTCACACCAGCCAGGGGCTCTGAATGCCTTGCTCTCTTTTTTTGCCATCCTAAATACAAGGAAATTATATCTTGCAGTACCTGAAGCTCCAGACTGTGGCTTGCCTTGCAGCATCAAATAGAAGCAAAGCACGAGATGTGGGAGCTTCAGATCCACTGATTTAATCAGAGAGCTCATATCTGGGAGTTCAGGAATCTGAAAATGCAGGCAGGTTGTGGGAAGCATTCCAGCAGGAGAAAAGTGCAAGATGCCATCATGCTGGGAGCTAATCCCCACATTCAGCTGGCAGAGATCTGCAGTTCTCTCTACTGCTCTACAGGTGATGGACTCGTTTTAGCAATATTTAATGATATCCTGACATCCCAGCCATACACTGACCAAGTATCGTGTCAGGAGGAGCAAAAATGTTCATCTGCAAACACACCAGAGTGGAACATCTCCAGCATCAGCCAGCCTGGTACAACACCCCAGCCACACATCTGAACACCTGGCAGAGCCTAAGGTGTTTTTCTTTAAGTGCCATTTCTTCAGGAAATCATTTCAAAGGACCACAAGATTGGCACTGACATTTATAATGGAGGTATGAGGGTGAGAGCTGATGCTGATGTCCAGTGTTTTGCCATGTCTGGGGGCTCTACGGGGGTGGATGCACTGCAAGGGACTGGAGAGAGCACTGGAGATAACTGGGGAAACTTACTGCAGGCAGAGCTCAATTTCCATATCTACTGATCTCTTCGAGCTGGACTGTGAAAAGTTAATTTCAAGCTCTAATAAATCAACTATAAAGAAAGCTTTTGGCTATCTTAATAAGGCTCAGTATTTCACACTGGTTAATGTAATGTATAATTAAAGCACTGCCTACGAGTGCCAGCACTGGTTACAATGCCAAATATTAGTGAAAAGCTTGCTTTTCACATCGCCATGATTTTCAAAATGGAGCAAGCTGAAATCTGCTATGGCTTTGATCAAAGTCAGAATTTTCTTTGCTAACTTCAGTGAATTCCTATTTCTGTTTGCCTCAAATTAGATTGGAAATAGTTAATAATAAATCTATAGAGAATTCTCCCAAAGAAAAGATGACATTTTAAACCAGCACTTGGTGTTACAGTCCTCCCTCCGAGGATGCACTAATTCATTTGCAAATAATTGGGTTTGGCTCAATACACAAGTTCCCATCAGAATGCTAAGCACTGTAGTTACGCCACAGAAAAGACTCGTGGGTTCCTAAGCTCACCCTTCATCCAGGAACCACTGCTCAGTTAAACAGAGAGCAAAACTGAATCACAACACAAGGATTCAAAAATTTTCCAACCTTTTACATGAAATCAGAAAGTACCCACAGGTACTTTGCTTTTTTTTTGTGTCCAGGTTATAAGTTGAAGTGTGTATTTTGTCTTTGCCTCCCCACAACCACCACAAGCAATAAGAAAGTCCAGGCCATCACAAAAACCTTCAGATCAAGGCTCCAGACATAATGGAAAACTCCCAACATGCACAAGGACAGAAAACTGATTGCATATCAAGCAGGGATACTTGCAATTAATTTTGCTGCTGTTCTTTCAGGTGTGTTTTATAGTCACCAACAGCTGGTTAGATGAGCACTGGAGGCTGGTAATGAGTTAGATAATCTCCTTGTTGAGCTCCTAATACTCAGGAAACAATAACTTCTGTATTTACTTTATTTGTTCCCCTTTTCTTCCCTGCTGTAACTTCCACTATTAAGAACTCACCACAACATAGTAGAAAAGACAGCCAAAACCCAACTCCACTTTCCTTAAATAGTGCAAAACATTGCAAAATTCAGAAATAACTGCACGTATCGTGCTGTGTTGCATATGTTCACCACGTGTGTGGTATTTTCTTTTTACCTTTTGTTTACTAAATCCCAATCCTTGATCATTGTTGTATGCCCCTGAAACACATCCCATGTGGATTGGTGTCCATAGGAAGTTGCTGGAGTAAACTTTCTTTGTGAAAACATGTGACTTAACTGCTGGATCTGACAGCAGCAGAGCCAGACCCTCTAAGGGATGCACAGGAAACGAAAACCACCAGGAGAAGGGCCTAGATGAGTTCAGTCCCTGAAGGTCATAGAGTCAAGAACTGGGACCATGGGCTGCTCTGCTGGGATAACAGGTTTGAGACCTTATTAGCCAGTATGGAATATTTAAGGGTTGTTCCTGTCGAGCAAGGCCAAATCTCTACCTGCATTGATTTTTGTAGAGGTTTTAAGTGACTCCTGAATGACATTATAGGTCTTCTCTCCATTCATCAGAAGTCTTTTTTCTCATGTTTTCTGTTTATTATTCATAAATAAATAAAAATAGTACAAGTCTCCCCCCAGGCAGTGTGGACTTTTTGAAAGTCTATATTCTGCTTTAGCTTACTCTAATCTACTATTCTAATTATATCAAATAATTCACCTGGAACACCATGAAAACCCTGAAAGAAAGTTCACATCAATAACAGATTTACCCCAGATGATGACCTGAAAATCATTGTTTTAAAGTGCTGCATTTTACTTTTAGCTATAAATTTATTAAAGCACAAGACAAAACCTGATAGTAGCCAGCTAGTGCAAGGACCAGTTCTATTACCTGAAAATGATGAATTTTCTGGTGACTGTTATCATGCACCCTTAGCAACAACACCAGAAATCAGCAAAATAGGAAGATTTTTTTCTTTTTCCATTTTCAAGTCCACAGGCTTTTTTTTTTATTTATAACAAAAAATAAACTTGTGTATAACACTACAGTGGACAAAATAAATAGCATTGATTTTCGAGCAGGCCTTTGTTTAAAGGAGGGTAATATTTAATTTGAAACTCAGGATTCAAAGGACAATATTGATTTAGAAAGGATCATCCTACATGAAATGTTTGCACTCCAATTCCTGTAGCTTAAGCAATACCGATGAAGGAAATTATTTCTTCACATTCCAGTTGATGAGGCACAAATTTATTTCTTACTAAGTCATTATTTCTAATAGAGTTGATGATAACATTTTTCTTTGTGTGAAGGTTTGATCTTTTTACTAAACTTTATAATATATATCACAGAATAAATAGAAGTTGGTAGAGATTAACAGAGATTTGAGGGAGTACAAAACTCTTTGCAATTCCTTAGGTTTTCATTAAGCGTGGTTTCTTTCCTTGTTAAATGAAATCCTTCTTTGCTTATATTAAAAAAACCTTCCCTGAGAGGACAATATAGCTCAGATTTCCAAGAGGGGATTTCTGCAGTGACAGTCCATTAGTGTCTGCTGCAACAATTTTAATTGCAGAAAGGAAAGTACAGCCTTGTGAGAGCTGCTGAGCCGCCTTCTTCATTTTAATACAGCACTTGTAGAACTAAGCATTTTTCAGGATTTTGACAAAATGGAGTTCGCCTCACACATGTCTCTGGATGTCAGCTCACAGTGTGCTGAAGTATCTGTGATATTCTGAGTTCACCTGGAAGAGGAGCAGTAACACACAGGATCTACACCAGCACAGCTTTGAGTAACTGGCTGTTTCTACCATCCTCCAGGAGGCAGCAGCCCCATTTAAAAACTGTAATTTGTTAATAAATAAAATGATTTAAAATAATTACAAATAAAAAACCTGAAGACTTAAGCCTCAGTCTAAATCACCCACCAGTGCAGAACCTCCTGTGCTTTGAATGTGTGTTTGGATTACCAGCTCCTTTTGTTCCCTTTCACCACCTGCAGAAGGGCATCCCCAGGAGGGTGAAGAGAACTGCCTTCTTCACCTTTCAGACAAATGTCTTTATCAGTTCAGAAAATATATCCTGCTTTTAGCTCTCTCCCTTAGTCCTAATGACTTTGGGAACTGTTCTCTCTGCAATATCTCCCCTCTTTAAAGAATTTAGACAGCACAACTGGAAGTGATACCGACAGCATTATAGTCCCTAAGTTTCAGCAAATGTAATGGTTATGGTCAAAGAAAACAGATATCCATTTCCATCATACAGATATCCTTTAAATCATCATACTTCTTCAGCTTGTAGGCTTTTAGAGGTCAGAACAGCAGAAAAACTCTCTTCAGAGGTAGCTTTGAAAAAGACCACAGAAGACAGTTTATATGCCATACACATATAAAGCCTGCAGGAACAGGAGTGAATTAAGACATACTCTTATTTTTTTTCTAAGTTGCTTTGATAAATACTTTAAAATTGAACACATCTGTTAGCTAAAGACAATTAATGTATCTTAGATGCCTGCTCCTGTCCTTTCTCTCTCAGCACAAGGTGCCAGATGAAGTTGAGGAAGTCAGGCCAGCAGCTGGATGGATACCAAGGGTTAAAAGAGCTGAGAATGTATCTAAAATCTGTTTAAACTCTGTTTTAACTCAAACCAGAAATCTGATGGACTTATTTATACTCCAACACCTGTACTCCAAGCCACATTGGCAGTGGTATGTTTATTTCAGGTCTGAGGAGCCAAAATCCTAAAGCACAAAGGCAACTGTGCTTTATGATGTATCAGCTGGGTGTTTGCAATCAATAGAGCACTGTACAGAAACAAAACACACACAGACCTGTCCATGGGAAGATTCAGCAAGGTCACACATCAGAGTGAATATGGGAATTAATGAACATGGGGACTAAGCTCTTCACCGCACATCCGGAAAGAAAAATATTTCAGAAGACAGAAGGGTTGAGGGGATATGATGAAAAATAAATATGTTGATATTGGAATGCACAGCACTTAATACATTTTTCTTTTTAACAGTCTGAAGACTGCAAGCCCAAAGCAGAGACTGAATTGATTTACATTATATTAGATTCTGGTTTCCTGGACTTAAAAATAAGAGATGTTTGGATTCAATTATTTCTTTAAAGTATGCACACAACCACTCAATAGATTCCACATTCGCATTCACAGAAAGAGAATTACTTATCCGCCCTCACGAAAAAATACTGCTTAAAGTTGATAAGTAATAGGAAGATGAGCACGAAAAGCCCAGATGTCAACATTCCAAAATGGATCCGGAGCATTCCTGCATGCCCAGCCTGTGCCACACAGGGATGTGCAACTGCACTTTGGGAGCCCTTCTCTGAGCTACCCAGCAATAAGGGTGTTCTGTCACCTGCTCTTCCATCTCTGCTCCTCTGGCTCACCAGACACCCAAGTGGGAAACCTGGCCAGACCATGGTTGTGCTGTCCTCTCACTTCTGTGTCTGCAGGGAACCATAGGGAAAGGTGGGAAAACCATTTGGGTTTCAGGGCCCATAATCTCACCTCTCAGTAAAAATATGCAGAGAGATTTCCATTCCTCACAACATTATTCAGAGACCTCAACTTTTTTTTGTGTTCACAGAGAACGTTAAAGCCTACTATTGAACATTTAAGGGAACATTTAGAGAACATTTAAGCCTACCTACACAGTTTGATTGAAACAATCAACCTCCACTATCCTGTTGAGATTTTTTTCTTCCTTCTTCACCTTCAGAAGAGCAAGTCAGGATGATCAAGAGTTTTCTTAAATGCAAGAGAGTATTTTTACACCTTTTTGTTGATGAAAAATGCAGATCCTCTTAATTAGGCTGAAAACCAAAGCAGGTTGATCATAAGTGTTTTATGCCAATTTGGACTATTTTTGGTTATAATGTTACTCAATCTGAGTAGGGACACCAGCTCCTGAACAATATGCATTATTTCTAGAATAAGCATTTCTGATACTTATTTAAGTGGAACAAGAAATATTTATGTCTGTGTGTTCCCAGCAGCTTGTAAGGCTTCATGCACAAAGAAATGCTGCTCTCAAGGGACAGCAGCACAATGGTGCCTGTTTATTTAAGTATTGGAAACAGGTAAGTTTGAAACAGAAGAGAACAAAAAGCAAGAGGGAGGAAGGTCAATAGCCAAGCTACCCAGTAGGAATGTTAAAGCTGAATTTTAATATATCTGATGAATTAGTGGTGCTTCCAAACTGTGTGAAATGCAATTAGCCTCTGGAAGAAAGGTTAGTTTGTTATCCCCATTCCCTATACATATGGAGGGAGTATGAAACAGATATTCAGGCTGCTGATTCTTTTTGTCCAGAAGAAAGGCTCGCTCTTGCATTCATGAGGGTATTAGGCTGAGGATAAATGTGCTGTGCAGTTTGGAGGCATAAATCGCCCCAGAACAGGTAGCACTTAACTGAATCCTAATCATCCCTCCTCGTCACTCTTGAGAGGAAACAGTAGTTCTGGACTACCAAAGAGCATCAGAGACTTTGGAAGTAGCATGACTACTATATGGCCAAGGTCAAGCAACACTACTTGAAACAGGAGTCGTGAAAGTAAAGACACAGGGAGCCTGTCAACCTACTCAAGGTGAGGCTGAAGAGTCAATGGGCTGGAATTTCCAGTTAATGGGATTTCCAGCAACAAGTTTCTAAGACCTGTAGCTGTTGCTGATCCTGTTGTGCATATCTTCATGAAAGAGAAAGGCTGTTGTTCAGCTTTGTGAGATTCTACTCTTAACAAAGGACTGACAGTACACCCTGATTAAAACATAAACACAACACATTGCACCAGGACTGAGTGGTTTGGTGTGTGCCCGCAAGCAACATTCTCTGTCTTCAGGGAGCACAGAAAGAACATCACCATTACCTGGCCAACAAGTACAGGAGGCTGAAAAGTTACACCAAGCACATGATGCTTGTAAGTGAGCTCTGAGGGGCTGGAGGAGGCCAATAGCCACATCCTGACTTTGTCTCACAGCTGGTCCCTGCTTCCCCCAAAGGAAACCTTATCTCTGCACCCTACACCATGGCATCTACCCAGTGCATCAGTAGGTCAGAGCCAGTGGCCCCTCAGCCACTCCTCTGCCTGCTGACTTTCAGCTGGAAAAGATAGTAGGGAAGGGAGGAAGCAAAACTGTGATAACTGTTCCCATCCCCACACTCAATGTATATTGTCTTCTTGAAACTCTAAGACAACATCTCTGCTTTCCTTACCCGCTAGAACAGTGCCCTGGGAGAGATTTTCCCTTCTCAGCATCTTGTAAGTGTTCCTGGCTCCAGCTCCTTCTTTTATCAGCCAGCATTACATAAAAATACTTCCTCCAGTTAATTATTTCATGGTCCAATGCATCAAGAACTTAATTCTCAGCCCAAGTATTTCAGAGGACACTACACTGGCCAGCTACCAGAGAAGGATCCCTTTGCACTTTCACCCACCTGGATACAGTTATGGACTTCAACCGAGTACAGCGGTGGCCAAAGATGAACCCTCACTCAGGGACAAAACTGAGTTACTCCTGCATTTCCATTTTCCAGGGATAAGTTCACTGTCTTGCAACCCACCTATTCTGCCTTACTCCTGCCCAGCGTGTAGTCCTGGAAGCAGAGGGCAAAATGACTGCACGGTGCTTTCCAGCAGAACAAAGTTCTGGCAAAATGAAGATTACACAGTTGTATGAAACAGCAGGATTTGCTCCTACAGCCTCTGTGATGTGGTGTAAAGAGACACAAGAGAGGAAATTCTGTCTTCGATAGTGACCCAGAATGACAAGGGAAATTACATAAAATATGAACAGGTTTAGTTTCCCTGTGACACGTGGATGTGTTTTACTCACTGAGGCAGCCTCCCTCTAAGAAATGTCCTGGATGTCCTGCTGACATCAGTAACATCCTTCCAAAATAAGTGCTAGGGAAAAATCTGTGTCAGACTTATTATTAGTGCATCAGGAGTGCTTGAGGACACTTCAGTTCAACTCAGACGTCACCACTGGCTTTGAAGGCAGCATGTTTTGAACTGACTTTGTCTCTCCCAGCATGGCAGCACACTGACACATTTCATTGTGGATAACCTTGTCTTCCTTGGTGTTTGTAGTACACAGCATATGTTAATTAGGACTAAGACACAAAACAAATTTAAATCTCACTTCAAAAGCCACAGTGGCCTGCCCTTGTTTGTCCTACATAATCTTCTTTCCAAGAGTGGGAAATGAAAAATCAAAAAAGCAAGAAGCCAAAACACAATAAACCAAGAAAGTAACAGCAAAAATGCTTTCCCTCTCCCTTATTTGATAATTAGCAACTGTGTTTAAACTAAACTCCTCTGTCCCATCCTGGTCTCCCCAGGCCAGGAAAGACACTGGGGTGTGGGCTGCAGACCCTGATCCTTCAGGTGAGGGGCTGGGGCACACGAGGGCAGGTTGAGGGAAATCCCACTGGTCATAAGGGTGGGGAGGCCCTGGCACAGGTTGCCCAGAGAAGCCGTGGCTGCCCCATCCCTGGAAGTGTCCAAGGCCAGGTTGGACAGGGCTTGGAGCAGCCTGGGCTAGTGGAAGGTGTCCCTGCCCATGGCAGGGGATGGAACTGGATGGGCTTTAAGGTCCCTCCAACCCAAACATTTCTGGGATTCTATGGCAATTCATTAGCAGAGTTTTTTTCCTGGGGAAGATACACTCTAACTCTGTTGTAATGAAAAACCTTTTCTGACCAGACAAGACTATTCTGACAACTCAGCTTATGCTTATTTGTATCTCAGCCTGCACTGGTTTTATTCAGTGTCAAGGTCTCCAACTACACAGCCTTTCAAACATCTCTGCTACTTTCATCATGTCTAAGGATACTTCTCGGATGTGTCAGTGAGCTCATATTTCGTACAGGTGCCCCTCTCGTTTGCACAACATCTGCAAAATCCTACACGCTTCCTCACTGAAGGAGATGTTGAAGAGTTGACATTTTTACTTCGTGCTATCAACCTTAATGGAAAAAAGACACAAGCATAAAGTATTCAACCTCCAAGTAATCCTTCCTAATACACATCTCCAAACCTGGAGAGGGACAAACTGTCCTGTCCTCTGACAGTGTAACCTCACACGCAGCCTATGGATCCAAGTCAGCCTCACTCTTGAATTACACGAGAAGGTGCAACCAGTTCTGTATCTAATTAACACTGGATTTGCATTTCATCTTGCTCACAGCATCAGTGCTGTTGCTCAATTCCTTAAATATTCTGTAAAGGCTCCTAGAGGCATTTTGACTCGTTAAATTTCAGTCTTTGCCAGGATCTTTATTACACTGTTCATTCTGGATATTAATGGGAATTAAAAATGGTGGCCTTTAAAAATTAAATTGTAACAGAAGCTACATTAAATCTAAAGGAAAGTAACAATTGCCATCAAGCTGTTCTTTCAGGGACCTAAAATTTCTTCCTTAATTATAATTCTGAACCTGTTCTTTGTGCTTTGTGAGATTTCCTGAATTTACAGCAAATGCACATCCTCTCCCTATCAAAAGAGTTTTGTTTTCACCCTAATTTCTGTTAATCTTTGAATAAACCTATTTTTTTTTCCTAATTAGCAGGTCTTTTCAATTCAGCTGACAGCAAACAGAGTAATGACAAATTCAGCATTATGTCCTGAGTTAAACCACATTAGGGTAGAAATTAACAATGTTAAGCAGGCTGGGAGATAAAAATACTTTGTACAGCACATGCAGAAAGGCTGGTGAAATGGATGTCCCAAAGCCTTCCACGTGAAAATGCCTTTTTTTTTTTTTTCCTTTTTTTTGAAATGTATTTCATCCTTTCCATGTCTACAGGACCAATGACAGGTTCTGGCTTAGTATGCAGTAATGTTAATGGAATAACTGATGCAGGAATAGTAAAACAGATGATGTGTAAAATGGCAGGCAGCATAATTGTCTAGAGTGAGTTCAAGTATTTTTGCAGTGAAAAATTGTCCTGTTTTATAATCCTATCACGTCTCCTTGCTGCTGTGTAGCAAGTAAATTTCATTTAGAGATGATCCCAAGATGCAGTTGATTTACTAGTGGGATTCCGAAAGGCAGGAGGTTAAAACCTTCTTACCCCAACTAAACAGCACCTGGGAGAGGCATTATAGGGTTCACACTGGTTTGGGGAGTAACCATTCAAATTGCATCATTACAATAAACATGGAGCACATCAGGGGGAATCTGTGCCGCTGAGCAGTGGCAGAAGAATACCTGATTAGAGGAAAAAAATATTACTTTTTAATATTTTACCTTTCTTTTTGAAATACAAAATGTCACGTGAAGGAAGAAGGGGGAATGCAAAGAAGCCGAGTTTTAAAAATTAGGATGCAATTAATTTCTGCTTCTGTGAAACATGCAAGAACCGTTACATTTGCATGGCATTTCTCGTCAAATCAGTTGTAGACTACTGAAGCAATTAGAAACTAATTGCTGTGAGATTGCCCCAGGAGATATATGATAGAAACAGGAGGTGGCCAGAGGCTTACAAGTAGAGCTCTATCTGTTTCTTTCCCAATCTCTAAGAAACAGCAAATGCCACTCCCGGAATGGTGGAGATGTGACTGTGTGAGCTCACAGATCAGCCTGCTGCAGATGGTTGCACACACTGACATTCCCTTTGTGCAGTCTCCAGGATAATTGGGTACTGCTTTGCTTATTTGAACCACAGAAATAATGCATCTGGATCTTTTCCTCTTTTCTCTCTTTCTGCATGAATTCATCAACTCTTCACCTATCCCTTACTCTCTATCTCTTTCCCAGCCCTCAGCCCTAGAGACTGACTGTCATTTCCATGATAAATGGATCCTTTCTGCTGGTGTGAAGGACACAAGTCTGGCATCTCCCATGCAGGGCTTCTCTTTGCTGCCACGGACATGGACAGGAACTGGGCTTAGCTGTTCATTCTCAGTGGCACTGTGGTGTGAGGCAATAATAAGCACAGGCAGCACCTTGCAGTGGTCTTCACCTTTCCAGGGGTAGATATTGTAGATTCTTTCCTCCCCTGACCCTTCCTGCTCATCCTCACCTCTGTAGAAAAAGAAGTATTTCTTATTCCTTGCAGATTTTGAGTCAACTTCCGATCTCACTTATGCACAACCCTGGGTCAAAGCATTCTGAGTACTCTTTGTGACTGCGGAGCTCAGTAACTTTGCAACTACAGCTAAAACAAAAGGATGTTAAATAACCCCTGTTTGGTTCAAAAAAGCTGATACCATAATATCCATTAAAAAATGTAGGTGTTTTATTTGGTTGATTTCTTGCTGTGGCTTTTTTTTTGTTTGCTTTGAGGGTTTTTTTTTAATTTTGTTGTGGATGCTCAGACAGAAACAAGGTTTGCTATCTGTTCATGGTGGAAATGCTGCTCATACATATGTAGACATATGTAGACAAACTCATATGTAGACATTGCACAAAGACTGATCATACAGTTACAAAAAGAAATGTAAACAAAAGGGCCAAATCTGTATTGACACACAAGCCTCTTGATGCAAATCTACTGAAGCCAGAATAATTACAAGAAGCATCAATCGGACTTTACTCCTTGATTATACTGACAGCACTTCTAAAATTTTGTATTTTTAGTTTTCCCCCCTCAAATGTTTTATAGCTTCCCTTTGCTGCCTTCCCCTTTCATCTGAGACTCAGATCATTTCTGACAGGTAATCCAGCAGTATCAGCCTCTCTGGTGGCAATCTCTCTGCCCACAGTGGTGTGCTTTCAATTTGCTCCAGCACTCTCATAAACATCCAGCACAGGCTGAACTTTTTTAAGAAGCATTGAATCTCTGCAATTCCACTCAGGTTCAAGTACTGCTGGAACATTGCATTTCTGAAGCACGGGATAGCAGGAATAAGTGGAGAGAGGTAACTGTAACAAAACCAGTATTTTCATTGGTGTCTCTGAAGAAATACTGTTCAGTCCGTAATATCTATTTCCATCAGGAATGTGGTGCTAGAGTTCACTAAAATGTCACTGTACTAAACCAGCTGCCCTTTTTCTTTCTCGTTTTCCCCTCTGCACCGAGGCAGTAAAACATCAGTAACCAAATAAGGCAACACACGAGCATCCTTCAAAAAGAGCTTAGAAATCATGTCCTGTCAATTAGCATGCTGGTGCAGTCCATTCTTGGAACATCAAATCAGCCATGATACTTGCACACTACAGCGATTTAACAAGCATTTTGCTTTGCTGTCTTGAACTCAAACATGCTGAAGTAATTTTAAAAACTTGACACTGCTCTTCCCTTCTAGCCCAGGTTAAATATTTTGTTTCTTTCCTTGAGAAAATACATAATCCACAACTATTGTCTTGTTTCAGTTCCAAGGCAGCCTTCTTGGATAAAAGAAGAAAACTGGCTGCCTAGAAAATGAGCCATAGATAATGAACGGTATATTTTTCTTTGCAACTCCTTTTCACTTTTTTGTAATACCAAGGCAAGTATTAAATTCTCTTATCCAAGCTGACTTATATGTAAAAAGTTTTAGTGAGAACTGTGCTGTCCCTTTTCCCTAGTTATCTGACCTGGTTCTGTAGATCTACCCACTATTCTCTGGTTGTTGCATTAAATCACAATTTCATTAAGCAGAGCTTGGGCACACACAGCGTGTCTGGGACGGGGCTCTTGCCGAGCACAGGATGGTGCTGCTCAGGAGACACAGAATACTGGGAGAGCAGTGGGAAGCTCTCCAGGAAATGCTGTGCAAACCAAACTCTTCTGGTTACTCCTCATTTAGTGAGGTGCTGTTTTGCACCCAGACTTCCTTCACTGGGAGCAAACCGAGACTGTATCAGTACACAATTATTTAAGGACTACCAAGTGGTCAAATAAGTAAGAAATATATCACAATAACACAGACTCATAACAAAAAGTGCACTTCTATGTTGTTCTGGCTACTAGGTGTAAAACTTAGGCCAGTGGTTGGCAGATGAAGTTTCCAGTCTTTTCCTGAACATATTTTCTCTTCTCTTCAGGATGCAAATGGAAATCTGGGAAGTCTTACCTTATGACCTGAGCTGTTGTTTTTGTAATACCTTTTAAGGTGCCAAGCTCACCTATATTGAATTGAAAAGAAAGTACTGATACTGCAAACTTTGCAATTGTGCTCCAGTTCCAATTCTGCCTTGAAGAGACACGTCTAAAGAGGCCCTGGGGTGCTTATTCAGTACTTCCCATCTCCTCTAATACCAATGAGGGATGTTTCATCCACTGTAAGGCCAGAATTCAGTCTCTGAGCTTGCCCTAGTGAGTACAACACCCAGGGAGACACACAGGTAGGTTTGAGCCCTTGAAGTGCAATCAGTGCTTGAGAGGTGCTCTAGTAACTGTATGTGGTACAGAATTTAAACAATGTGACACATGTACTCTTAAGTGAATAAAACAAAGAAATACAAAGAGCAGCAGTTTCACATCTTGTTGTGTCTGGGGTACAGTTGTAAGTTATGTGGAAAAAAAATACCATTCAATATGGAATTTCCCTGTATTAGATTTAATCTTGCATGTCATGTGCTAATGAGAACCTGGTCCTTTTTTTTCTGCAGGTAGCATCATACCAACACACAAGACATCCTATTTAAATTGTGTATATATTCATTCTGTTGTAATTTCCCACTCATGGTTATAGCCACTAATAAGATGACTATTGCTGTCTTGTTTGTGTACACAGCCCAGATTACCATTTGGGGGTTAATGAATGATAGCAAGTGAAAGCATGAAAATAAAATTAGCAATGCCCAGAGCAACCCACTTTATCAAACTCACCAGTTTATAGGATTAGCAATGGATTCTGTGCAAATCTCTGCTATGGATATTGTGAACAAGATTTATGCCAATTAGCAGTAACAGTGCAATTATTTGGGAGGAGCATTGAGTTAGAAGACAGAAGATCCTTCTACTTTTAAACTATGTTGTTAGGACATCCATTTCAGGCATCCATGCCCACTTATAAGAATATTTTACTTATCTCCCAAGCACTATTTGTTTTCTTATGTGCATTGTTTCCTGAAGCAGAAGATGACTAAATCATTCCTTTTCTAAGTCTTGCAGTAGCTACTCTCAACTACTTTGGATTCAGGTCAGGCTGCTCTCAGCAGAATCCAACACGTATTGTATTCTCCACTCCTCTATAGCAGATGTGATTCTGATCCCACAGAGCTCAGTGGGGAAATTCCCTACTGACTTCAACAGGCTTTGGATCCTGCCCTAAATCCCCATGGCAACCAAGGACCTGAAGTAAAGAATTGCAGTAATCTCTTGGTTGGTGTCACTTGACCAGCAGCAGAGTTCAGACTGCCTCCAGCAGAGGAACATTGCTGGTGGCATATAGCTCCAGGCTCCTGCAACCTGCAGTTCTCCTGTGGGCAGAAGGACAGCAAATCCATATATAAATTTCACTGATAATCAGGTTAGAAAAGGACAACTTTGTGGAAGGTACACTTTTCCCATATACTCATATCTACAAGACAGGGACAAGGCTGAAGGCAGTGCTGCTGTACACTAAAACACCCCTTGGAAAATCAAGGTTTTCGGGGGGGGAGGACCAAACCAAGTTCTAACAAATTAATGAACTTCCAGCGCAGTATGCTCTCATCTCTGCCCAACGGCTTATTTGGGGCTCCAGGGGATGTGTGAGCTGGGACCACTCTGCAGAACCTGCAGCAACAAGGGTGGTGACTTTGGTCTAATTACACACACACACGTGCTACAGATACACTAATAGACACCCTTATTTTGCTCTAAAAGAGTTGATAATCTCCCAGTCAGTTTATACTGAAGGAAAGCTGGTTAATACAACTAGGTATTTACAACTGTGACAATTACATTGAAGCAATTCGTGTGCGGTCATAATTATGTTCCTAATGAAGATTAACTTAAATTAAATGCTTTTAATTACAATTTACACAGCCTTTGGCTATTGTGCAGACAGTATTCTGACATCTATGCCTCACCAGACACGAGATTTATACTTTGCTGTGTCAAAGCTGACCATAATTATTCGCTGGATATTTGAAGTCAAATGCTGCTGACACTGCAATAGGGCTCAGTGCTCTAAACCACAGAGTGGAAGGATCAGAGATTGAACCTTTCAAGAGCCATTTGCTCAAACTCTTCTGATAACACTCTATCTACTTTTGTGATTGAAATTCCTTCCACCTCTCTGCTCCAGCTTTCTCCAAAAGCAGAGAGAATGCTGCTTTTTATTTCAGTAGGAGCATGTGGAGACCTGCGTATCTGTATAATTTGCCGAAGTCCCTTCTTCTTGAGAACTATGGGAACCCAGCTTACATATTAGATCCAAATTTGAAAAAATTAATTCCAAAGGGTCCTTAGAGGCAGCATCTTCATTATTCAGAAAATCTTGGCATGTAAACTCCACCTACCAGCATTCAAAAGGAATGAATGATCAAAGCCAGATTACAAATTCATTAGTGATTAATCTGTTATGGAAAACCTTCCCTGGTGCTTTGCAGGAATGTGATAGTAATATGATTAATAGTAATAGTTACAATAGGATTATGGCCAACGCCATAAACAGCTACTAAGAAACAAAACCACAGAAACCTTAGAGTTTAACTCCTAAAGAGACCTTGTTTGCTGGAGATGTATTCAGAGCCCTGTGTCTTCTTAACCACTATGGCCACTGTGCTGGAGACTTTTACAAGCCTTAACATCGTGCTGAGGAGTTGGTAAAAAGAGACTGGAGTTGCATTTCCCTCCCAGAATTGCAGTGTCTTGCCTCCATTATGCCCTCTAATGTCTTCAGTAAAATTGAAGACGACATAAGTCAGGGTAGAACAGAGCTTGGGGCTTCTCCTTTCAGAATTTCCCTCATTCTTTCTCTCAATGTGTTGAAATGGGAATGAGTTAGCAAAATATTTCATCTCTCCTCCCTTCTTTTTGTAGGAGACTGTCATAGAAAAGACCTTTAGCATGAGCACATTCATGAAATACTTCACCTCCAGGCAAGACATCCCTGTAGCTCAGAGGCTTCATCAGCATGTTGTCCTTGCCTGGGAGGCTCTGACAACTCCCTCCCTGCTCTCCTTTTGAAGGGGAGATCAAAAGGTGCTAAATGCCTCTTTAAATCATAATCTCAACACAGAGAAGGAGTATTTTGTGCAGTAAGAAACACAGAAGTTCTCCTCTGGGCTTCTCCATAAGCAAAAGTTACAGCCTGCCTGATTTGTTTCATAGGACAGACTCATAGAATGGCTTGAGTTGGAAAGGACCTTTAAGATCACTGAGTCCAGCCACTGATCCAGCAGTGCTGAAGCCACCACTCAGCTGAGAATCATGCTCTTCCCACTTAGTATTTGTTCCAATACATATTTCATCATGTTGATGCATATTTTATTGCACTTTTTGTACCAATTCCTCCGGCATTTTTCTTTTACAATTGTGCCTAATAACCCATGATTGCAAGTAGCCCTGTGTGCACGTTTGTGACTCGTGCAATTCCCCCCTGTCCCTTGGTGGGAATGATCTTTCCAGACTCCTATTCTTCTTATGTACTGCTTCCAGTTTAGTTCTGCCTTCCTGGGTTTCTCAGCCCACACAGAGGAAATGACAACACAGTTTCACCATCAGATCTTCAAGGACAAGATGTCAAAGCAGTTATTTAAGGCCCTACACTGTCAAATTAGTTACTGCAAGGAAATAATTCACTGTCAGCAGAAACCACCAGTGGCTTCAATGAGCCATGTTATGATTTAAAGCAATTGAATAAAACCTCCTTGAGTGTATCAAAATAATTTAAAACAATATACTTGCAGATTTATGTCTTTTTAATAAAACTCCATTTATCTTTTTATGCTCAAATTTAACACGTGAATTTTAACCTGTTTCTCTAAGAGAAATCTAATATTCATATTTCATATTCAAATATTTATTTCCAGCAGTACAAAATGCATCCTCTTCCCAACACACTGCAGGGTAGATTAACATTAACTAATTAAAAAACTGCACATGTATACATACATATATGTATAAAAGTATATATTATGTTTATAAAGTTACCATCTTTGTGGACACCCAACCATGCCCAGGGAAACACAAGAGTGAATAGCACTATTTTCATTTCTTCAATATGACCCAGGCATGACTGGGCCACTGGGAAGACGGTTTCCAAAACTGAGGGCCTTTAATGTAAGGTTACCCTTGAGCTATTGGATATAGGAAGCCCTCAGGGCACCTGCCTGATCCTCTCTGGTGCCTCAACACTCAAGGCAACAGAAGCCCTCTCAGGAACTGATGCCCCAAACTATCTGCAGTTTTAAAAATCCAAGTCCATACCCCAGATTTGCACTCCCAATCTAGCAGAGGAGAGAGGAAAAAAAAAAAAAAAGGGAAAAAAAGTGTTCTAGCAAGCAACAGCCTTGCATTTTATTATTTTTTTTCTTGATGTTCCCTAGGCAGGACACCAGAGAACAAAGATCAAATTCACAGGTTCCAAAGGACTGGATTAGAGAGTCCTGAGACCCAGCTCACCAGAAGCAGATGGCCACAGAAGTCCCCTGGGACAGCATAGCACAGCCACCAAACCTCGTGTGGAAAGCAAGGAACAAAGCCTGTTCCCTGTGACAAGCACATGGAGAACAGGTTGAGATCCCTTCCATGACCTACTACAGCCAGAATCTTGTCTGGGTGGGCTTCAGCCAGTTTGCTGTTTGGCCAGTAAAGCATAGATACTCAAACGACTGAATATAGCTAAATTAAAGCGTTTCACTCTCTTACTGAAGGTAACATAACCCAGCTCGTTCCCCACTGTCGTGGTTTGGACCTTGTTTTCCCCCAGAGGCTGAGAAAAGTGGTAGACCCCAAGGGGTGGAAACCCCTAGAAGTTTTGAAATTCTACCCAATGGGCGCTCCTGCAGAAATGTCAACATCTCACAAACTCACCGGAAGAGAAGGGTTGTAGTTTGGTTGTTGTAGGAGAGGTGGCCATGTTGTGAGCCACGAGGAAGGGGCTCTAAGCCCCTCGGGCCCTCTGGGGCCTCCCAGCCTCTGGCTGGGGGCTGCAGGGACCTGGAACAGCATAAAGCTGGGCTAGGTGCCTGTAGTTATGCCGGGAGACGTTTTTCTCCATGGGTACAGACAGCAGCCGGGACTGACCAGAGGAACGGTGGCAGAAAGCCAGAGAGATAAGACCTGAACTGAAGAAGCAGCAGAAACAACATGCAGCACTGGAGAGAAGACTCCTGGAAAGGGAGGAGAAGAAGAGAGCAGCAGAGAGACAGAGTTTGGGGTAAGAGACTGTACCAGATCCCCCAAAACTCCCTTGGAGACCCTCTTGGAGAAGAGGGACATGGACTCCTATTTTAGAGGAGCCTTGGAGTATGCAGCACCGGAGAGAGAGAGGAGCTGAGAAGCTCAGAGCGTCCCGGGAGCTGGACTGGGATGGCCAGATGGAATGCGGGGGGAGTTGACCTTGGCTTCCCCCCCTTGCACTGCTGCCGCGGTGGCAGCCTGAGAGACAGAGCACGGAGCTCTGCAAACGGGAACTTGAATCCCCTGAGGAAGGGACTTTCACGAAGATGCCCCGGCATTTCGTGATATGCCTGTGGTGATGCGAGTCTTGTCCCTGCTGGCAGTCCACAGGTGAGGCCTTCGCTTGGACCGAAGGAGAGCCGAGGGGCTTGGAGACCCCCTTGTGTATGTTGAACAGAGATCCAGCTACAACAACCCAGTTACTGCTGCATGGAGGACAGAAGAGGAGCTGCTGCTTAAGGACTGGAAGGGATCTGTCCTTCTTTCCCTCCTGGACTTTTATTTGGAGGGGAGAAGAGATCTGGTCCATTGTAAATACATATGTCATGGTAGAGATAGTTGTGATCATGTGTATAATGTGATATGGTATTTATTTGTACAGTCATTGTAATATATTCCCTTTCCCCCACTTTGAGTCTGGTGTGTTTTGTCTGGAAAAACCCATCTCACATTAGGTTGAGATGTGGGAGGGGGGAATGGAGCTAGGGAATTGGATTTTGGGGCTATCTCAAACCATGACACCCACCATCCCCTGCTTCATTCTAATCTTCACAGGACTAAGGAGGACTGACACAAACCAGGTTCCAGAGGTGTATCACAACAACTCAAGGATGAAGACACCATGCTGAGGTGTCCTCTGATCACCCCTGCGGATGACAGGCAGTGCCTCAGTGAGAACCAACCAGACATCCACCATTCCAGTGGCCAGGACATTTGGCCAGGAGGGTCAGGACATTCCCTGTGCATTCCAGGTGCTCCCAGTAACAGGTAAGGCCATTTATCTAATCAGCAAAATAGCCTGAAAAGCATCTCTTAGCACTCTTCTATAATAAACAGCCAGCTTCAATGTTTGTGAAGGATGCTGACAAAGCACTATTGACTCTATTTTAGCTGATTCCCTTCTCTGACTCTTTCAAATCCTTCTGTACCCTGTGACAGATTAATGATAAAGAGGCTCTCCTACTCAGCCCCTCCTGGGGCAAGAAATGACCCAAAGCTTTAGGTTACCAGCCTCTTTGCTGCCCTCTTTTTTCATCTGGTACTCTCCATGCACATCTCTCACACAAGGATTTCTTTGTTCATTTTAGGGTTGTGAAAAAAATCAAGTTATTTCAGCTGTTCACACCTACAGACTCATTTCAACTTCGAGGTTCTCCAGGGATAAGTGAAGATTAATTGTGCTCTCCCCAAGGTCCTCAATTTGATAAATGAAGTTTGCCTACATGCTTTGTCCAGGAAGAGCAATTTTGAACAGGTATGGAGTGCACACAGTGTAGCAGTTAAGGAAATGCAGTTGGGAGTTTAGTTTAATTGACAAGGAAAAATAGAAATAAACCTTCCAAGTACTGTAGGGAATGAGGCTACATTAGTGGGGGAAGTGAGAAATACGTGGGAAAGGATCACTCAGCTGGGGAAGGAGGAAGGGGAATGCTGAAGTCCTCTCTTAGCTGTCCTACCTGCTGGGTGACCTCAACAAGTCAAGAGGACTAAGGGTGTAAAGCAAAAGGCCACTTTTAGGACCAGTGTGAGCATTTTCTATACATAAAATAAGGACAATAAAACACGGTTCATTTGTAATGTCCCCGAGCTGCACTAGTAATGTGTTTCCTGAGGATGCAGCAACACCAAGATCTCTTTGACACTGTTCTCTTGATTTCCCTGGATTTTGGTCTCATTAACCCTTGAATAACTTAACCAAGCATGAGATGCCTAAAGTAATCTTATGCTTGACTAATCGCTTGTTTTGGAAGGTTCTCTTTTTCCCCCAAATTAAAAGGTACACTCGGCCAAAGTAATCCTATTTTATGAAGGTGTAAATCTGCTTATGAAAGTTATCACTCAGCTTTTGAGGGCTGGAAAACTTAGTGTCCTCTGTTGAACTGGATCACAAGTACTTCTCCATTTCATCAGTATTCCCTGACTTCCCACTCTAAAGTCCTGTGGGAGAGGGTGTCTTTCCCTATCAGTGTCCTTACGTTACAATTTTTAATCTTTCATGCTGCCTGCTGGGACCATCTGAAAAAGGAACCCAGAATAACCACAGTAATCATAACAAATCTAAACTTTGAACTTAAATTCATCCATTTGGCTCCTGTGATTACTGACTTGGAGCCCAGTTTGACACTACCCTTATTTTGATGCAGATTTCCATAACACTTCTTTTGCCATATGCCAGTCCAATTACAAACACTCTGCCTCCACACTGTTGCCTTCCAGATGCACTGAACTTCCCTCCTGCAGACTACAAGAAAATGACTTGGCTCCTTTTCTACTGCTTTCTTTTTGTTCCATTACATCAGGCAAATAAACAAGACTAATTTGCATTAGGTTAGTACATCACTTACAACTCCCCACAGTATTTTTTCCTTCTGAAGAGATACCAAAAAAAAAAAAAAAGGCATCCAAACTCTGTGCACTGGTAACTTGCAAACTTCTATACTGAAATATCCATACTCATTCTAGGGAGAAAGAGAGGGATAAAAAGCAAGAGGAGTTGTTATAACATCTCCCCATGTGGAAAATGTTGGTTCTCTCATATAACTGAACTGTATCACTGGTGTTCAAGGGCCAAATTGTGTCTGAGCTTAATTTTCAGTCAACCAATTTTATATAAATGTGGAATAAGAGGGAGGAGGATCTGATCAAATTCACTAAGCTAGGTGAATAAGGCACTGGATATTTGCCTCCTACGGATTTTTTTTTTTCTAACTTCCAAGACCTGGTATTTCTGTTATAATTCATCCTGTGATGATTCTTAGAGCAGCACAGAACCATAGACACAGATGTCAAACAAATGGTTCTGCTTACTGCCCTTACTCCACAGTCAGCAAACCCCTGGCAGAGCAAGTACTCACTTTTCCCAAGTCCCTTCAGACTTGAGATCTGCTGTAGCAAGCAAATGCATGTGACCTATTTGATATGGCTGAAATAATAATCAAACTGGATACCTCTTATAAGCAAGGAAATGAACTTTTGGCCCTCACTGATGCCCCTCTTCCGCTAAACAAGAAGATGAACATTTCCAGTTTAGCACACATGCACTGCCCATGCTGGATTTAGACCATCTGAGCATTAAGCCTTCAAAGATTTTCTTTCTTTTTGCAAGAAAGAGAGACCATATTCCTCAGGCACCTTTTCATTCACCTGTGCAGACATATGTTTTACCTCTCTGCCCACTGGGGTGTGTAAAAATGTGCCTTTCCTACCTGTCTCCCTCCATAGCCACATGTGGAAGCTGTTGTTGCTGACCTGTCAGCCAACCATACTAATATGAATTGATGCAGCATCTTGGAAATGGCCTGTGTGACCAAGGCTGTCTGCAGAGAAATTCTACCATAGCTAGGCAGAAGACTCTTGTATTTGCTTCAATTCTGATTTGCTGTAGCTCTGGGGACCTCACACCACCACAGCTCTTCTCAGACCACATTGCCTGCAGCCCCAGGCTTTGTTCAGTCATTTACACCAACATAAAGTCAGTGCAGGCTGCAAAGGAAGACAGAAAATCAGGGGTTCTGTGGCCAGCTGACCAATAAACAAGTACCTCCCCTAACAGGATTAAATCTCTTGCTAGATTACAAGTGTGTCAAGTTTGCAATCGAACTGGGGCCATGCCCTCAATTTGCAGCGCCTGATGCTGCAGGTGAGAGTCAGCTCTGGGGCAGGCACATGGAGCCTTTGGTGCATGCATATTCACATTTGGAAGTTCAATGCAGTGCCATCATCCTGTCTAGTCCACCATTTTCCTATTTTGCTTTCAGCACATTAAGTGGATTTCTACCTCACTGTCATGGTTTGAGATAGTCCCAAAATCCAATTCCCTAGCTCCATCCCCCCTCCCACATCTCAACCTAATGTGAGATGGGCTTTTCCAGACAAAACACACCAGACTCAAAGTGGGGGAAAGGGAATATATTACAATGACTGTACAAATAAATACCGTATCACATTATACACATGATCACAACTATCTCTACCATGACATATAGTATTTACAATGGACCAGATCTCTTCTCCCCTCCAAATAAAAGTCCAGGAGGGAAAGAAGGACAGATCCCTTCCAGTCCTTAAGCAGCAGCATCTTCTGAGGCAGCAGGTTCCTTCTGTCTGTCTTCTCCACATGCAGCAGCTGATAGCTGGCTTTCTGCCAGCACTCACGAGAGAGGTATCCAAACTCTCTCTCTCGGCCCCATCGCCTCACAACCGAGGGGTTTTCCGTGGGCTTCGTAACCCCAGACAAGGTCGTATCACCACGTCATATCACGAAGACACAGGGGGGTCTTCGTGACGGTCTGGTATCTCCAGGAGACTCAGCTCCTTGCTTGCAGGACCTCTGTGCCCTGTCTCTCAGGCTGCCACCGTGGCAGCAGTGCAAGGGGGGAGCCAAGGTCAACTCCCCCTGCATTCCATCTGGCCCGGAGCTGGACCGGGACGTCTTTTGAGCTTCTTAGCTCCTCTCTCTCTCTGGTGCTGCATGCTCCAAGGCTCCTCTAAAATAGGAGTCCATGTCCCTCTTCTCCAAGAGGGTCTCCAAGGGAGTTTTGGGGGATCTGGTACAGTCTCTTACCCCAAACTCTGTCTCTCTGCTGCTCTCTTTCCTTGGCTCTCCTTCCAGGAGTCTTCTCTCCAGTGCTGCGTGTTGTTTCTGCTGCTCCTTCAGTTCAGGTTCTTATCTCTGGCCCTCTGCCACCGTTTCTCTGGTCAGTCCCGGCTGCTGCTCTGCGCCCATGGAGAAAACATCTCCCGGCATAACTACAGGCACACAGCCCAGCTTTATGCTGTTCCAGGTCCCTGCAGCCCCCCAGCCGGGGCTGGGAGGCCCCAGAGGGCCCAAGGGGCTTAGAGCCCCTTCCTCGTGGCTCTACAACATGGCCACCTCTCCTCAACAACCAAAAACTACAACTCTTCTCTTCCGGTGAGCTTGTGATATGTTTACATTTTTGCAGGAGTGCCCATTGGGCAGAACTTCAAAACTTCCAGGGGTTTCCACCCCTTGGGGTCTACCACTTTTCTTAGCCTCTGGGGGAAAATCAAAGTCCAAAACACTACACTCACCCACCTCTGACCAGGTTCTGTCACTTGCCACCACAACACGCACTTGCCAATGGCCTCTGCACAGCAGAGAAGCCAAGTGCAACCCGAGGCAGATCCTTCCCCGTGAGTATAGAAAATGTCTGTAAATCATCTCCATAGAAGTGGAGGGAATCTGGAATCAGAAGCCTCTTTTGTCTTCTGCAGCATAAACAGACAGAATCACACACACACACACAGAGAATATTCTGAGTTGGAAGGGACCCACAAGGACAAATGGTTGGATTAATAAAGTCCAGTTCTCCTGACAGATTTTCTGATGAGATTTGATCCCTGATATTTGCCTTACTGGTCCAGTCTGTCTGTTTAGTGCATGGTTGTAAACGCCCTGTAAATTAATGAGCCAAAGTAGGATCTCAAAAGGTGCTTGTCTTACCCCTCTGCCGATGCAGCAAAGGGGCTGTGTCCTGGGAGAGGGAATGCTCTGGACAGAAGGAGCTTGGATAGTTCACAGTCCAGCTCCAACATGTGCCAAAGGCACAAATGGAATGAAAACAAGATAATTAGGAAAGCACCTCTGAGGAAAATTTCCCTCCTAAGGCAGACGGGAGAAGTCATTTCTCGCAGCTCTTTTCTTTCCTGTGAAATGCAGCTCGTCTGCCACAACCCAAGCGGCTCAGCTTTTCCACCGAGCTGAAACAATTCCTTAAACAAAGGATGTGCTGGGAGCTCAGTTACATCATTGCTGCTGGCTCTGGCAGGCTGCTGAGGAGATGTGTGATTCCATCTCCACGGAGGTGCTGCACGGGTCAGTCCCGGGCAGCCTGACTGCACTCACCTCCCCTTCTGCTGAGGGAAGTGTGCTACAAGGATGTAGCTGCTTAGAAATTATTCTGAGCTGCTCAGGTTGGATAAGTTAGGAGAGATTTTTCTTCTGCATATTTTGTTTTACCTCTGCAGCGATGAAGAGAAAAAATACTGAATCTCCTACCTGGAGCTGCCTAGATGTTAGTTAGCAAGAAGAAATAGGAAAGGTTGTTTCACGAGGTAATCATCTGGTGCCTAAGTGGATAAAATGGCAGATTTGCCCTAAGAGGAAATTGGGTAATTTCTGAGACTGGCAGAACAATGCTCCTGATAACAGTATCATGTTCAAAATCCTCTGAACACCCTTTCCAAATACATTTTTAAACTGTTAGCTCTTAAGCAGGGGACAGATGTAACACTGTTAGGAAGGACAAGGGAAAGCAATATGAACTACATTACTTTGGTTTTAAAAGCAGCTTCAGAAACAGATTATCAGCCAGTGTAAGTCAATAAATCTGCACTGTTTTTAATAGAGGGTTCCAGGCTTATATCTGTTCTTCCTCTGCAAACAGCACCTCAGACCTTCCCATTTACAGCATCTCAAAATCTTGCTTTGGGGATATTCTATTGTCAAGAAGGATCTATTTTTCTAACAGGTTTCTTGCAAACATAACCCAAAATGTGACAGCCAGACAACTCCCATACCAGCCCTGCTAATGGATTTCTGCAAGTTCAAGACATGCATGCATTGTGCTTTGGGAATATGTTTGTTTTGAGTGCTATCAGAAATAGCATCCTCTACCACTGTGCCATCAATTACATGGGTGCTACCAACAAGTGATTCTTTTACAGCTCTCCACTGAGAGTTCAGCATCCTCCTCCCAGCTGAAACGAGGAAAGGGAGTAAAAACTCAGAGAATCATGCCCAGTTGTTGCAAGTTCACTTGACTGGAAATTGATGTAGCTGAGAATGCAGCTTCCTGTCTCTCACATGAAGTCTAGCCCTGTTAGCTGTGCAGAGCTAGTCAGCCTGCTCAGGAAGGAGTTCAAATACTGAGGTATGGTGCCCCAATGACACCAGAGTCCCTGTGACCTGACACCAGCATTACTGATGTGCCATGGCCAGAGGAATACAGCATGGAAAGGAGACAGCTGAAGCAGATGAGAGTATGGTGAGGGCAAAGTGAGGACCTGCTCTGTACCATCTGGCAGGCATAAGATGTGCTCTGGGTCCCACTGAATGGTGCAGTAGTGGCTATTTGAATATCTGCTGCTCCAGTGATCCCAGAGGCATGGCCCCTGCCTGGGGCACAACACCCCTAGGAGCTGCTGTCAGCACACACACCACCATCGATCCCCCTGTGAGGACAGTGCTCTAACTGCCTTATACTGAGAGCAAAGCCAGCGGGCATATGTTGAGAATCCAGCTCAATACCCCCCTTTACTTTTACTATTGCAACGTACCCTAATAGAAACAATAAAAACCTTGAGGCTATTTATGTTTACTGTGTTCATTTTCCACATTTCTGTCCAGAGAAGCAATGCAAGGCAATACTGAGCAGCTGCTGCAGTGTGGTCCGTGCTGGTAACACCGCTACACCAACACCCACACTCAGTCAGGTACTACCTGCAACCTCCTTTATAGTGTGATAAATTGAGAAAATAATTCGAGTTGATTAAGAGGAAACAGTGAAGGGTCAATATGACCTGGAGAGAAAAGAAAAACAAGTCGTAAAACTTAATTGGGCCCCTATAAAGAGATAAAACAAGTTACCTCCCTTTTACCTTGTGTAGGATTTATAGTGAGACAATTTTGTTTAGTTAGATAGATAATAGGACCTTTCTTGAAATTTATAACTTTGTAGCAAGCAAACATCTGCAGAGTGTCTGATTTGACAATATATTATGGATGCTAGATAATAGGACCTTTCTTGAAATTTATAACTTTGTAGCAAGAAAACATCTGTTGAATGTCTGACTCAACAATGTGTAATGTTTATGCTTATGTATAATGAATATTCATGAAGTAGCTGGAAATAAATGTAGGACAACTATCTTCTTTGGGTGTGACAGGCGTTGGGAGTTGTTGGACCCCTTCCCTGATCACCCAGTGCTGAAATTGCTTTTATCATATAATAAAATTCTGATTGGAAATTGCCCGATTGGGTTTCTATTTCTCACAATAGTAATCAGCATTTGCGACTGGTTTAACTTTCCATTCGACAGGCAAAGTAGGAAGCTTTGGCCTGACCATAGCAGACTCCAGTATTCAATATGTGAGTTTGTCAAAGCCTGGCTGGTGGCTGAACTAAGACACCTGTGAACAGAGGTAGTTGCTGCACTGGGGCACTGGGGATGTTCCCAGTCTGGGGCCAAGGTCTTCACCTGCAGAGTGACACAGAGCTTAGCCTCTCCCTAAGCTTGGATATTTTCTCTCTTGCAGGCATCAATTAGAATCTGGTACAACGACACGGGAAAAAGGCAGCAGCCACATACATTTCTGCAATCAGCACAATACACTGTTTTTATGGGAGAACAAGTAGAGAGTGCTGAGACAGCACAGAGTAACAGAAAGCACCATTGGTGAAGTGGCAGGTGGGGGATCAGAGCTGGAAAGGCAGGAAAGAGGGAATGCTGCTCTGGTCCCCCTTCATATCCTGGCTGATGAGGCAGGTTGGACACATGAAATGAAGCTCAGTTCAAGACATGACCCAGTGAGGCTGGAAGAAACCTCTGAGGTTTGTCATTTCTGCCTGGAGTGCAATGAGATGCTTTTTCCTTCCCCATAATTTTTATGGTTAATTGTTTCGAATTCTTGGCTTAGGTATGTGGTAAAAATATAAAATGATGAGTGTGAGATAACTGTCTGCTTAGGCACCTTTAGTACTAGAAAATGCTGACAGAGGGCATCAGAACAAGGAAATATCAGAATTGTTTAGTCCAGCTGCAAAAATGACATGCAATTATCAAAACCATTAGAAAAGACTGCATTTGCAAGTAATCCCTACAGAGACTTGACTATTGCTACAGCCTCTAGGTTTGTCAGGGGTTCCTTAATGTCACAAACTGAACCAAGCCAGGTCAGGGACATCAGTACGATGGGACAGCCTTTCTGTGGGGCTGAATGCACACAGGTCACTACCTCCATGCTAGAGATGAGTAAAACAATACAAAATAAAAGTAGCTCTTGGGGATGTTGTGACCTTTGCAGTTACAGAGTGGTTTATTCTAAATGACAGAAGCATTTAAATAACCGGGTAAGTTTCCCCTCCAAAATTGCATTCCTGGCTACACAAACATTTCTGACTCTTAAATTATAGTTTGTCATAACGTAGGTTTTCCAGTTCCTGCTCCACAGGGGCTAGATGGGACGGTGATATCATTCCTAAGGAAAAGCCACAAACGCTTAAGTGAGCTACAGTCAAATTCAATTAAAAACAACACAAGTATTTAGAGTCACAAAGAACAAAACTTTCCACAGCCAGCTGGCCTGGGGAAAAAAAAAAGTAAAATCAAGGCTTAGTTTGTGCAGATTCTCTTGTGTAGCAGCAGATTTGACTCAGTGTGCTGGCATTTTGGATGCAAATGCTCTGAGGGCTGCACTAGCAGAATGGAGTCTCATTGAATAGATATAAAGGCCTGACTGTTGAAGAGCCTCATCGGTTCACCGGTGAGAAGCAAGTCCAAACTGTAGCATCAAGTAACAACGGGGCAAACAAAGAGCAGCCAAGAGGGACTGGAGCTGCAACAAGAGAGCAGGCATGGAGCAACAAGCTTCTGCAGCGAGAAATAAACTAAAACAAAAGGCTGGTTTGGAAAAGCTCTGGCAGTGGAAATAACAGGACACATGTAGATAGTTTTCTTCCAAATGGCCAGCTAACCACTGCTGCTTGTAAAGCTGTGCACACATTGTGTGCTGGGTTAGTGGTTAATCTGCAGCTGACTGAGAGCCACCCTGTCTCTGCTGGCATAAAGAGGCGTCCAAAAAAAGGCAATAGCAGGTCATCCAGGTGCCTGATTTGCACCCACAACTATCTGCACAACCAGGAGAAGAGATACAAATGTAAGCCTTCTGAGGCTGAGAAAAGGAGCCTCTGTGTGTAATGCAATTAGTTCCCTGCTGTGATGTGAAACACCTTGGTGCATCCTTACTTTCAGAGGTAACAATTCAGGAATGGAGCTGGTCTCCTCCTTGTCATAGAAGGCCTTGGATACATAGGTTGTGGCCTGTGGAAGTGTTCTAGAGACTTCAGTGAGCTTTGGATGAGGCTCCATAGCTGGGCAAGAAATAAGTCTCCATGACTGAGAGATTAATACATATCTATATAGAAAAGAATAAGTTCAAGGCACTTCTCAGGTCCTGTGATGGGTACTTCAGCCTTTTTAATACTTCTTTGAGGTTGCATAATAATGTAAATTACAGGTTTATTCAGAATGACACCACGTGCACTGATGGACACGTCTTCCAGCTCGAGCAGTGGAAGCCCAGGGCTCAGTGAGCTGTGCCCAGCTGCAAGGCACAACCTGCATTGCTGCAGGGCTCAGCAGGGAATCCTTTTCTTCCCACTCCTACAGACCCAACTGTACTGCCCGAGGGAGCATTTCCAGCTAAAGCAAAGAGTCAGCCAGGGGCAAAATGAAGGACTTGGTAGGCTAATGGTCTCATTTGGTGTGGCAAATCCTCTGAAATTCACTAACAATTAAGGAACATAATACCCTCACTTTTACATGCTTCAGTCTTACAAATCAGAGACCACGCTTTCCCTACTTCACAAACTTACACCCAGTGATTTTTCTCAAAATAGGACTCGTCAAACTGCGTCTTTGCCCCTGAACACTGGGAGGATTAAGGTGTGAAATTCCTATTAGGGCAAGGGGATTAGGCTGTTGCATTTACATAAGGATTTGACACAGAGGATCAGTTCATGGGTCGGTGTGCGCAGGCTGTGAGGGGCTAATAGCTGATGTTTCAGAAGACAGGGAAGCTCCTCCTTCACAAATGTGCTTACATCTTTCTGCATGATGCTGCTTGGAAAGACCAATTCCTTCTTCATCCCTCCAGTGATCACTCTAAACCTTAAAGCATGAGCTACAGGATTGCCCCGATTATTGTCTCGATACATTTACGTCTGAGGCAGCACATTGGAAAGTAATCAGTGAGGAAAACTGCCAGATTTGGAATCAACAAAATCTATGTAAATACCCATGCACTCAAAAAATATCTGGGGAGCACCAGCTCGGGGATGAAAACTATGCCATAAGTACCTTTATTGGAGTGACAAAAGGTTTTTGGATCAAAAAAAGAGACTATAGCTCAAGCATGTGTTTTTTAACAAAGAAATGCCACCCGGACCTCTGTCTCTTCACTGAAATGGTTCATGTAATACAGCCCTATGCAGACATGTGGACATAAAAAAAGGTCCAAAGCCCCCGAGTGTCCCCTACAACACCTGCTACTACAGCTCACAAGTGTGAGGCACTAAAATTCAGAGTCCTCATTCTCACAATCAGATCAGAAGATCACACCAAGTCCATTGCCTCAGCAGCTCTGCATGCAAGATTTAGCACTTTGTTAGGCAGGTACATTTCCACTTCAATCTTCCTTGATTTTAGCCCTAGAAACATAGCAGCCCAAATTCTCGAAAGGTAGTTTTATTTTTTTGTACTTCAGGACTTTTGGTTAGGTAAGAAAATGCAGAAATCAACAACACTTTCTGGTCCTGAGTTTTAACAGCAGGTCCTTAGAACATTCATACATCAGTTTATCCATATTAGAGTGCATTTCATCAGTGAACTGCAAATATTCAGTGTTATGGTTTACTTGTTTGGTTACCATCTAGCCCCTTGCTTAAGTAAATTACCCAAAAGCAGCTAACACCTGACCAGAAATTATATATTTGAGGAGCAGTGTACTCTTTTCAGGTAGAGGAGAAGTCATTATTAGCTGTTTCATAGATGTGACCTGCACAGCATAGGATTATTACAAAGAATGAACAGGCGGGCAGTCACAGACTGGATTAGGGAACAATGATTCATAAATCCAAATCTCTGTCTCACATGTTGCTTTTATATAGAACCTGGTAAAAGCCTGCTTGAACCAGCAGTGGAAATCATGCCTTTTAATTTTATTCCTGCATTTCTGAAATAACAGGCCACTTCAGGCACTTACTGTCACTTCCCTGATTCTGGAAGAAAAAGGTGGATGTTAAAGGAGCCATAAATAGTATCTGCTAGTGCTCCCTTTTCTATTATGTTGGCTTTGATTCAGGTCCCTGCAATTAACAGGAACAAGAGAAAGACAAATAAAATTATCCCAGCTGTTTGTGGCGGACAGCCCTGGCCTCCCAGCTGAGAGCTCTTTGTGCTGCTGAGAGCGTCACCAAGCAACCAGCCCTTGCAGCTGCCAGGCTGCAAAAAAGAAGTGAAAGCATGACTTATGGAAAGGAAGCACATGTGAAGGTTGGGACTAAATCAATCTCTGCTTTGTCTCCTGCCTAAATATGGCACCAGAGATCACCCTCAACGGATCTTACCCGCTGAGGGGGCAGAACCCGGATGCTTATTTTGTTTTAGAAGCCAGACCCTTGGAGGACTAAACCCAGGTATTCTCTAAGCTGTATCTGGTTGCAATGAAAAGAAGAGGTATTCAGCTGTTATGATGCTATTGAGACTTAGTATTCTTCATCAATCTTAGCTGGTGGTCCAAAAAGCAGCAGAAGGTGGCCCCCAATACAGCTGCCAGAATGACTATATTGTCCCAGTTGTAAGTCAAACCCACATGTAAGTCAAGTGGAGGTGAAAAAAAGATTGTCTGATAATTGAAACAATATGACAAGGAAAGCAAAGCAAACAGGCAAATCCCCATGCACACAGGCAGGGAAGGAAAAAATGGAGAGCTAAATGACCATTCAAACTGTGCTCTATGTATTACTGACTGTACAGCAGTGCTAGCTCTTAGAAAACTGTTAGGAATTGGTACTAGACATTCTTCCTGAAGAATCTAGGAAGGGCTGATAAACCCTGATAACCATCTCTGAACCATATAATCCCTCCAGCTCTCAGCTGTCTTAAAACTGAGTCCTCTTCTGTTTTACAAAAAAACAGCTAAGACATAGACGTGTGAAAACTTTTGCGACTTGGACATCAAAGGCAAATTGACAAACTCATTTCAGCCTCCCTATGAGTTTAAATGTGTCACAGCACCCCTGCCTGAAAACACCAAATTAATTGCCTTACCCTCAGTTAAACACTGCAGCTGAATCTAGGATTCATACCAGGAGCCCCGAGACCCACTCTTGAATCCGTGAAGCACATTGCCTCTCATCTGTGACAGAAGATATTTCCTGTAGCAACTACCTTCTTCTGGTTTTGAGAGAAAGAAGGTCTTTGTGAGCTATGCTTAGAAGAAAAAAAAACAAGTTGGTTTTCACTGGTATTAAATACTGTGCAATCTGTAGATTAGTGCTCAATGCACTTTTGACCCAACTTCATTTTTCCTTATCGCTGTCCATTGTACACTACACTGAACACTTCACACGCGCAACTGGAAGCAACGCAAACAATGAACGTCAGGATCAGATGGCATCTTTTACAGCATCTCTTTTCTGGAAGAAAAAGCCTTTTGCAGAAACAGTGTAAAATGGAGCAGTTCTGCACTCTTTGGCACTAAATCAGTACTTGCTGCCAAGAGCAGTGCAAAAACTTTATGAAGAAGTTCATGATATGGATAAAAATTCAAGGAAAAGCAGACATTTCAAAAGCAGTTCTCCATTTTAAAACTGCAAGAAATGCCAAGATTGTAAAGATCTCTGTTGCTCTGCAGTGCTAAAAATAACATTTGCCAACAACTCTGTCGAGTCTCTTATACAAAATTCAGCCTTATGGCTTTCATTTTGATTGTGAAACGTATACATCATTTTGCAACCCTCTGTGACTAGGGTTGTCTAAAATGAAGGAAATCCCCAGTACCATTTACTCCCAAAATATTAAAATTCAATAGAAGAAAAAAGATACTTCAAATTTCAGCATTAAAAATTTTCAGCATCGGCATTAAGAGATGTAAGTTCTTGTTTCTAATCCATTATGAAGGGCTTTCAAGTAGGCAAGAATAACATTCTTAGTTCCTGATGTTGGCTATCTGACTCGACTCTTTGATACACTTAATTTACATGTAATCCTGCAGCCTGCCAACAGTTGATAAGGTTCCTGATATCTGCACATTTGAGAAAGGGAAGTTTAGTTCATGAGGGGCTCAAGCTGAGCTCCGTGATGGAAGGCTGCTCATATTTAAGGTTTCAAATAGATTTTTGCTTGTCTGCAAATTCTCCTTAGCATTTCTCCCTAAATAACTTATCTGCTAAGTTTAAAATTCATGACAAAGTTGAAATGGCTGCACTGCATTTTTGCTTATTTCCATTATTAAAGTATTTTATGGGCTCCTGTTAATATTAGGCGATGTGAAGAATGGTGAGGGGTGTATTTTTCTCTCCACTCCAATGATACCATTTTGTAGATAAAAAGACCGCAAAAGTTACATATGAAAAAAGTGCTTGAGAGAAGTTACAAATCCTGAGTTAATGGCTCTACAGCACAGGACACCCGACTGAAGAATGGACAAATACATATACATCAAGAGCAAAACTTTTGCAAGCACTGTATTTTGTGTCCCTACTGCAAAGAGTAGGATCACTCCCTGCAGTTTTGACAAACCCATTTCTAATGTTCCACCATAGAATCATAGAATACTTTGGGTGATCTTGAAAGGGCACCTAGTCTAACACCCCTGCAATGAGCAAGGACATCTTCAACTATCCCAGGTTGCTCAAGGCCCTGTCTGACCTGGCCTTGAACCCTTCCAGGGATGGGGCAGCCACAGCTTCTCTGGGCAACCTGTGCCAGAGTTTGACCACCCTCATTGTAAAAAACTTCTTCCTTATATCTAATCTACATCTACCCTCTTTTAGTTTAAAACCATTACCCCTTGTCCCATTGCAACAGATCCTGCTAAAAATTTGTCCCCATTTTTTTTTAAGTCCCCTTAAAGTACTGAAAGGCTGGGCTAAGATATCCCATGCAGTGGGGTAATTTGTCACCTGGCTGTGGAAAGTTAGGGCATTCCCCATCTGCAGAGCTACAGCTACAGCTTCTCCCAACACCTTTTCATAACTAGATGCCCTGGACCTCCAGAGGAAGTTGGCTTGGGTGCCAGGTCATCTCCATATCCCAGCCACAGGGAACTCCCAGGCTCGTGCTTGCAGGCACAAAACTACACCAAGACTTGGCAGCTATGGAGAGCCGTGTGAGTCCAGGTGATTTAGAACTCAACACTCCAGAGCACACGTACTCTGACCACTTGTAACCTGCTTCGTGCTTCACCAAAGTCCCAGTTACACCACACCGACAAGAATCACCAAGAACCTGCCTGAGCTACCCCACCCCTTCCAGCAGCTTCAGAAGACTGGAGCATTGCAGAGGGCTGCAGTGCAGCACAGTCACTGGAGAAGATACTTATTTGCTTCCATATTCTGAGACACATCTGAAAAGGCAAAGAGGTGAACTGAAAAGGTAAATGGAATACAGCAATATTTTAAAAAGCTGCTCCTTCCTGTGTGAATTTTGAATGCATACCATATGCTTTAGCATGCTGTTTTGATTCTGTGCTAAGCTATTATTTACTAGCCTGCCTCAGCAAGACTAATTTTCTTTGCAGAATAGTTATTTTTAATTTAAAAGATAAGTATAAGAATAATTTCCTTCAGTGTGTGCTGCTCTGCATTTACGATCATCCATTACACTGCCTGTTCATCTCAGCAAGTCTCTCACTTGTCTCCCAACTTTCTTTATTACCATAATTCTTTCATTGTCTTCACCAAGTGCTTCTACCACCAGATCACCCAAGAAGATAATAAACCCCGTTTGATACTTAATTTTTGATCAAGTATCTTGATACTTAATTTTTACTCTGATAAAAAGTTATTTCTACCCTGGTTTCTTCTTCTAAGCCTATTCCTCACCTGTGGCAACATTTACTCTTCTTATCACTACCACAGGTCCGTTCACAGGCTCTTGAAGGAGTCTTTCTTTCCTTATGACTTTTTGAAGTCCAAATGAAGTCCACTATCTCTCTCCCATACATGATCTTATTTCTTCTATTACTCTATACTAATAGATTAATAAGGTGAAAGGGTTTTTTTTTCATGGTCTAACCCTGTTATGCCCTGTTGTTTTTTCACAATTTTATCTCTCAGCTGATTTATCTAGTACAGAGGCTGAGCTTCCTGGTGTATTTTCACCACTAGACATACAGAGGAGAACAGTTCCATCAGTCACCATTCCCAGCCTCTCTGTTCCCCTTTCAGCACTATTATGGGCATGAGGGGGTGAGGAAGGGCACAAGGGATTATGTCAAGAGCGCAGGGGCACAGCAGTGAGTTGAGGAAATACTTCTTTCACAGAATCAGGCACACACCACAAGGTGCTTTCCTAAACCAATTATTCTCTCCTGTTTGGAGAACCTGAATGAAACACCCGTGGCCATAAGCTGTTCTCCCAGTAGCACAGTGAGCACGGCCAGGAGTTTCAGGTGGTGGCTTGAACTGCTCTGCCACAGCCAGGGATTGATGTCTGCAGCCAGGCAGTGGCAGAACCAGAACTGTGGGTCCTGCAACCGCAGGGGACCGAGCACCAGCTCAGCAGCACGGAGCAGATGGTGAGGGCAGGGGAGCAGGAGGAAGGAGCTGGAGTCCTGCTCTCCCCTGCTGCCCCGCGGGCTCACTGGCTGCATAATTATTCCTGTGGAGCCAATAAAGCTCATTGTTCTCATTGTCCTCCAGATAAGAGAGCTCAGACCTGGAGGACTGGCAGGACTGACCTCTCATGCCAGTTCTGACTGAAGCAAAATACCCTGGAAAAATCCTCCTAATGAATGGTGCATGTTATCTCATCTTCCCCATGTCTGGTTTTTGTCCATTTTGTTCATAACTAAGTCCCCTATTTGGGGGGAAAAAAAAAAAGAATTAGTAAAGGCAGGATATATTTTACACCTGCTCTAGCTGAAAAATCCTATATCTGGAGTACTTTTCAAGATACAAAATGAGGAAAAAAAGCACCATGATCTAATATATACTGATTTCCTATTTATTTTAGATTACGTGGATAACATTTAAACTGCTAATAACAATGAGGTTTGCCTTTATCTCAAAGAATAATTTAAAAGTAAGCAAACATTTTCAAAGTGCAGTTAAAAACTGCAGTAGTAAAAGCAGTAAGGACTGCCTTTTGTTCTGGTTTATTAGGATGAGGGAAGAAAAAACAATAACATGACTCAAGGATATCTCTGTCAGATCAATATAGTCCCTGGGATCCTTTAACTAAAGGGAGAGTTTAGATTGCTTAGACAGCAAGTTGAGATGCAGAGCTGTGTTCTACAGCACCTAGTTAAATGTATTTATACAGATAGAAATACATGTGTGTACTCATACACACACTGCTTGCTTTTAACCAGGGAACCAGAACTATGTCTGTTAGTACAGACTATTAATATATATCTACTATACATCTACCAACATTCAGCAAGTCCTGGCTGCATGTTCACAGGGGAGAGGGTGTTGTCTGATGGCTTGGAGCAGTGAATGCTCTGGTTATTAGCCCTGCTAATTTTTCCGTATTCAGCCTGAACAAATCTCCAGGAGCAGGCCTGCAATTCCAGCTCTGTATGATAATTGATTTGGCGCAACCTGAGGAGCCCTGAACACTGGAATAGCCCTCAGCTTTTGTGGCTTCTCTCTGCACCTCCCCACATATGCAGGTCTACCTTAGCCAGCTCTGAAAATCTGGGTGGACTGGATCCAGATTTTTTTCTCCTCAACTCCTTCAAACACACAATTCTGTGCCAGGATATTTTGTCATCCTCAGCAGAGCTGAGGGTGGATGGAGGCTGTTCTCCTCTGCACGTGAGCAAAGCTATGACCCCTTCCCTTGCTGTCCCATACAGAGACCTTTGACTGACATTAGCATCACATTTGAAAGACAAAATGAGAAGGCTTTTGACAACCTCTCACACTCAGTCTGGGCCCTTTGCAACATGGATTCCTTTCCTTGATATTTAAGCTCCATCAAGACACAGATACCACATACAAAAATGAATAATCACTGGTTCAGTTCCACGGGCAGTTTCGGGGACAAGAAAGAAGGAAATACTGTTGTGCTGGATGGCAGCTCTTCACACCATTTCTTGCCAGACTCTGTTACCTGGCTGTTTGCCTTTACCTACACTTAGTGCAGGCTCTTCCTAGAAAAAAGTGTGAGCTGTGTCATAACTTACCCGCTACTGAGTGGAAACAGCCTTTTGGTTGAAGACCAGTAAGAGCTGAGAAGGAAAAAGAAGTGGTTTCAGGCAGATGAGAACAACAGGCAGAACTTGCAACAAGATGTGGAATATGGCACCAACCACCATGAGAATCTCGAGGTGTCTCACACAAGGTGAATTCAGGGGGGTATTCACTCACTCTGTGAGCTACTGCAAGGAGGGAGAGGTGAGCAAACATACTATACGTGATGCCACTCACAGCCTAAGACTAAGAGTTACAGACACACCAGAATAAGAAAGACATTCCCCCATTACAAACAGGGAAAATACAAATATTCGGTTATTTTAGGTGATCAAAAGAAATAAGACATTTACTAGAGCCCACACCTTGAGGCAGACACTTGCTCACAATCCTTTCAGTGTAACCTGGTCTCTCTCGGAGCAGGAGGGACTTCCATTCACACTGGTGGGACTACCACTGGAGCATCAAAAAAAGACCAGAAACTTAGTTTCTCAAGATGATACAAACTAGCAATGAAAAAAACCAAACTACAGGGCTTTTGGGCCTGTTCTCAGCTCCAGATATTGTCTTATTTCCCTTGCTCATTTTCAGCCCATTTATTCCTAGATAAACCCTCTGGCACTGCAGTGAATAATCCTCTTCTCTCTTGGGATTCAGGGTGAAAAGGGAACATGTCACTGTATGACAGAAAGAGCTGCTAAAATAAAGATGCCAGTGAGGACTGAATTTTTAGCATACGTCTCTTTCGGGGTGTGAATAGCACCAGGATACAGTAATAAGGGCCACATACTTATAGGTCACCAGGTCGGATCTGACTGCATCTTTCAATAATTTTGACAGCCTGCCATCTGTGACACAAGTAGCAGGTGTTTGTGTGGGGCTTGGTCAGTACGTGGCTGCTAGCAACACTCACATTACCAGAAAACCATTTCCAGCGAGCAGCAGCACAACTCTGGAGCCTGCCTGTGGACTGGGAGCCCTGTTGCCTTCAGAGGACAACAGATTCACCACAGCCAGTATTTGCATAACAGCGAAATGCCAGTGAATGCACAGCACCAAAGCCCTGTGGGTGACAGGCAGGAGCACGATACGTCATCCAGAAGCTGAGGCTGAGGCAAAGCAAGCAAAACAGCCAGCAAAGTCTGCAAGATCATGGTCTCCTCTGCTGTCCCCCTTGCTCCACACATAGAATTATGGAATGGTTTGTGTTGACAGGGATCTTAGAGATTATCTAGTTCCACCCCCCTGCCATGGTCAGGGACACATCTCACTAGACAAGGTTTCTCCAAGCCCCATCCAACCTGGCCTTGAACACTTCCAGGGATAGGGCAGCCACAGCTTTTTTGGGCAACTTGTGCCAGTGTCTCATGGTAAAGAATTTCTTCCCAATATCTAATTTAAACCCTCCCTCTAATAGTTTAAAGCCATTGCCCCTTGTCCTGTCACTCCATGCCTTGGGAAGCTGGTTGGAGACCACACTGATGTCAACCAAGTCAGTCTCAATGCTCACAGGAGAACAGGTTTGATCAAGACTTTAGCTGCTGAGATCAGCCTGCTTCTGCTTTAAGAAGTGCGGGGATTAAGATTCACAGTGTTCCAGATAGGCCCCTTTTCACCCAGATTCTGTGGCCCACAGACCTAAGGAAACAGAAATTAATAAGCATAAGGTTTCTGAATAACATCTCTGAAAGTCTTCTGAATATTTTATCATAAGTACTTAGGCATACATTCATGGAAGCTCGGCTTATTCATTCTAGTGAATGCTAAAATCCTTGAGGGATACCTGCGGACTAATTGGTTTTGTCTGTGTTAGTGTCTAGTCACTGCATGAATCAGTGCTGAACTTCCAGCTTAGACTAAGAGCTCCCTAAAGATAGAGAACTAGGCTGTGTTGTCTGGCGCTGTAAGTGACTTGGGTTCAGGAGTTTTTCAGTTCATACATTATTACTAATCCTTCTTGCATGACACATGGCTGCTAGAGAGGAGTAATCTCACGCAAACACTCCAAGTCAGAGCAGTCCGAAGCAGCACTGAGCAGGAGTGAAGCTGGGAGTTAATCCCCATTCTGAGTGATCTGCCGGGGGGGGGAGGCAGCTGTGGGCAAAGATCCTGCCTGCACCGTTCCCCTGCCAGAGCTTGAGATCCAGATCTGTCCTCTTGGTATCCAAAGGGGAGATTTATGTGAGGCCTGGCAAATCTCAGCAGTTAACAAGAGAGGAAAAGACTGAGAAGGAGATGCAAACCAGATAAAATTTTGTTGTTACAGTTTTGTGCAGCAGGGAGGGAAGGTGGGACTCACTGCTCCCCTGTTTAGCACTGGCTGCTACAGAACCTTTTGCAGAAGGTGGGACACCGAACACACTTGCACCCATCTCCTGCTCTTCCCTACTGTTTGCTTTGGGGCTAGATCCCAGCTTTCCACACATGCATGAAACTGCTTTGTCCTGAAGTTATTCCAATGCAGATTTTCAATATCCCAAAGGTCAACTGTCCAGTCTTAAAAGGATGAGGAGTTCTGACACCCTTTCCCTCAACATGTGTAATAACACAAACCAATTTGCTTGCTTTGTAACCTTGAACCTCATGCCTCAGGGTGTAAGTTAACTATCCCCAGAGTTCTAGCAGGAATAGTTTCCCTCTGATCTTTCAGCAATGCAAATGATATTTAGGTACATCACGGAGGTATTCACCTTCTTGAACACCAATTACAGATTACAGATGTTAGAGGTATTTTTTATATTGTGCTTGTTCTATGTCTCATTGACACAATTTCATTAATACAATCAATACAGCTACACTGTCTCGATGGAGTTTGCTCCACTGCTGGTATCTAGACTTGAATTTTTTAATCATTTGTTTCAAAATACCAGCTTAAATTCAGTGCAGAAGTTCCAAAGTTTGGTTGGTTTCTTCACTGTAACTTGTACGGGTGCCTCTATGGAATATTTTTACTAGTAGCACAGTACTTAGGAGATGTTTTATCAAAAAAAGTCCCAACCTTAAACTTGTTGTGAGCTTAGTCATCCTACTTCTCCCTCTGTGGCTGCTGCCCTTCCTCAAGAAGGCAGAAGGTGCAAAAAATCTAAAATGAAATGGCAACTTCTTCCCTGGCCAGGAGGGGTGGGCTGGCCCCCGAGGCACTGGCATCAGCTTTGCAAACAGAGAATGAACTTCACTCATCACCTGCCATTTGATATCCTTATCAAAGCAAAGGCTGCTAGAGGGGACCATTTTATTAAGGCTAGAAATTCTTTGGGGAGAACAGTCACACGTGCCCTGACATATGGAAATGTATGTAATTTCATCTGATGAGACAGCTAACACTCAGATGGAACAGCAGCACTCTGTCTGGAAAAGGTAACACCCAACGAATAGTGCATGTGTGACTTCTCCCTGTGCTTGATGATTTCAAAGGCCAGAAGAGATCATTGCATGCTATTATGGCTAAAAACACAGTCTGTTCCCTGCTTGTTGACCAGAATATCTATATTCAAGTGGAACTGAACCATACAAGCTCTCCCTGCTCTGAACAACTCCTTATTCTGCTTATTTGGTGATGCTAATTGATGGGTCACAGGATGGGGTATTTAGTTAATTAAGACATGGAAATACATCAGATGGAGAAAAAGCTGGAATTCCATACCACAAAAAAAATTCTAATACTAAAGTACAACTGAGCACGCCTGATGAATTTCTATCACTCCAGACTATCACTGACTCAGCCAATGGCCAAAAAAGGGATTTTTGTCCCTACATCTCTTCACACACTTGCTGAACAACTCACAGATCTTGGAATAAAATACAGTGCAGAAAAAGAGAAGTTCAGTGTGCACAGAAGACATCAGCTTTTACGGGTCACTTCTTAAAAGCAGGAATGAATGCAGACAGACTCCACTTGCAAAGTAAGGTGCAGAAAGCAGATGGGCACTGGGCTGTGGGTGATGAAACAGCCTCCTCTTTTCCAGGAAGCACCAACTTATTGTACACCATGGTGAGAAAGAAGCTCAAGCATAAGCAGGACAGTAAATCTATACGACGTTTGCAAAGTCTACTTCAAACTAATGCATTCAAAATATCCAAATGCAACTTCACCCATAGTCTCAAATTCTGTTTTCTAATTTATTAGAAATGTTGTTCTAATATTAACGACACCAGGCAGAAACTGTCACCATGTGTTTATAAAGTACCCAGTGCTCCCAGGAATCCAGACTCATTTGGGACACTGGATATAACTAAGAGTTTAAAAAGGGAGACAGAATGTACCAAAACAACTATTTTCCAGCATGATCCATAGATCTGACCAAATTAAATCCTGCATATGTGTGTTTTAATTATATATATCACCCATCTCAGCACAACAGCAGTTGTAGTTATGGAACCAACCACTGAATTTGGTCCATTATAGCATTTGTTTAAAGCACTGAATTCTTTGACTTATACTATTTCCCATATGTCCATGGAAGTTCCAAAGATAAATCCCTATTGTGATTCCCTCTCATTTTTGGTCAAATATTTGAAACTCCTTTTGAGCTCAGGGGTGTCCATCAAGAGGTGATGATATGCTCCAAGAAGGGAAGGATCTTGAGTACAGAGAGGCACAAGGCAGTAGAAATATGTGCAAGACCAACTTAAATAAACTACTTAAACACAAGATGCTAATTTAGCAGTTTCAAGAGCCGTATTTTTACAGCCAACCCAAGACATAAAAAGAAACAAAATTTCATTGGAATAACGTAACCTCACTGCTGCTTTGAGTGTTGCATTTATTCAAATACAGCCCATCCAGCCCTCAATTATCTGCTTTCTCACTCCAACTGCAGCATAGATCTACAGTGCATAGAAATGTAATTATTCACACACCACTCTGTCGTTGCCACCACTGCCTGTACTTCTAAAGCGTCTTGATTACTCTGCTGATGAGCATCATGGAAATGCCTATAAATAAAATAATCATCTCCCCTCATTAAGTTCCAGCTCATGGACTGAGGAAGGATGATTTTCCTTTGTACGTTCCTTTTGTAAATTCTATCATTTCACAACAGAGGGAGCAACGTGCCTCTGATGACACTCAAAGAGACAGACTGTCAGGATTCTTGTCAGCATTTCAGCTTTGAGCAGCTTGCGGTTTTGCATGAATATTTTCTCCTGAAAATAAAATGCTGTTTGTCAGAATTATGCATTCAGTAATCCCTTTCTAATGTCAGAATCAGACATGCAAAAACCCCTGATGTCATGTCAGGAGGTCAGATTTTATGGAGCAGTATGTCATGGAAACCCCAACAGCAAGCACTGCACCCACAGCAGAAGTCTCTGGTTCTAACTTCAACACTGAGAACACACATAGGTAGAAAATTTCAAATAAGCTTGGATATAATAAAAAACAAACACTGAAGGAAACTTTCCAATAAAAACAAAGCCTTGGTGAAACAGGTTTGCCCTTCAAGAAGCTTCGACACTAATTGCTGCCGCAAACAAATATCACACATCCCCTTATTGTCAAATCACAAAATCTCTCTCTTTTCAATAACTGCAATACTGGGTGTACATTTACATATAGTGAAACTCCCAGTAGTGCCTCCAACATGCAATGAAATATCACATTTCATAAAATGGTGAATTATAAAGCCAGCGAAACAAGTTAAATGTGATATCTGTGATCAAGACTTTACTGAAATTACATTTCTGCAACAAAAACTGATGAAGTTGTCTGGTTGCCCCAGTCAGACCAGTGCTGAATTAAGGCCCCATTCACTGTACAGCTGTCAGAGTGTGACAGGAGGAAAACCAGGTTGCCTTTTAGTATCTGATTCAAGAAGAGTCATGTGTGGTGTGGTGTGGTGCCTGCTATGGAGAGCAGTTGGCAGTAAGAATTGCCAGGTTACCGAGATCTTTGTGTCCCTTGCTGAGCTGTAGCCCTGTCCAAAGCAGTATCTCCCAAAAGAGATTGCAGCACTAACCCCCTGCTAACCCACAGCAGCACTACTCCAGGCAATCTGTAACTTGAGAGCAAGCAGCATCTCCCAAATCCTCACTTAAGAGTTAACACCATCGCACAGGCTGATCAGCCCACAGGCTCAGGTCAGGCTATGGGCTGATCTTGTCTGGCTCTCTGGCCAGAGGTGAGGGGGAATCACCACTTACTCCTGTAACTGAAAGGGGGGGAAGAGAACAGTTTGATGGAAGCCTATGGGACATCCCTATTTCTGCATACCATTCAAAGTAACATCTCACCTCCCAAATGCCAGTTGTTCTCAAAGAACTGAGGCCATTCACAGGTTCAGATGAAGATCCTCATTCACAGCTACGACAGCAAAGGTACTTGTTGTGTCAGCATGAGCAGGCAGCTGCTCTCAGATCAGATCTGTTTATTAAACCCTTTGTAAATCTGCTGTTATCCAACAGGCATGATCCTGTGCCCATATATTATTTCTGCAGTGGGGACAGGTCATTTGATTCTCTCCTTCCTCACTCCCCAGTCTCTTCCAGGGTTTTTTAAAGACCATCTAGTTCCAACCTCACTGTCATCGGCAGGGACACCAAAACATCAGACAGAGTAGAGGGACATGCTACTTTCAGCTCCCAGGCACTACACCTGGACTGTGCGGGACAGTTTATGAACCTGTATTTGGGGTTGGAAGGATGAACATTTTCATATGTAAAGTCTGAATGTTCATTGGACAGAGCTAGTACTTGAATAATTTTTCCAGAGACAGCAAAGAGTTAATTTAAAGCAATAGCATCAATCCCTAGAATAGCCAGAGTCTAAACCCACACAAGAGCTGTGCTGCCTCACTCCAGAATCTGGAGCAAGGAAAACAGTGACAAAAATAAGATCATTCCTCAATTACAGAAGACAGAACTGTTAAATCAAGCTCAGAATTGTCCTTGAAGAATCTAGCTCTTCCCAGTTCTAAAATCAACCCCACATTCCTTTGAGGGTTTTCATGGATACAGCAATATGAAATCGCTCATTGCTGTGTAGCTGCTAACAAGAGACAGATGTTTCCTTCAGTTCCAGGAACATGTAGACATGAAGCGCATTATGATGACCCACTAAATACTTCTGACTCTTTCTGCATGTTACCTCTTCATGCATTTAGTCAAGAAAATGCAGCACAATTCCGTGCTTTTCCTGCCAACTACAGAGCTGACCAGAAGAGTATGCTTGGAGCAACTGCTTGATCTTAGCAAGCCTTCATCAGAGGGCAAGGAAAGTCAAGCAACACATTTTCACTGAGTGAAGCCAAAGCTTGAGAGTTCCTGCAGTTACTCCAGAGCCAAATGAGCTGGTGGCTGTGAGCCACGTTATTTATTTAGCTGGTCCAGAAGACACGCACCACACGCTGGTGTGCAGGACGAGCATCTGTTCCACTCAGACCTTTGGCTACATTCTTTGCTTGATATTAATACCAGGGAAAATTTAGTAACTTAACCACTGGCATGAGAAGTCATACTTCTAAGAGAACAGATGGCAGTGATCATCTTGGCTTAATTTTAGGCTTCAAAAATTGTTCTGAGTCAGCAAAGCCTCAAGGGAAGAGAAAGGAAAAGGCGCAACATCTGTAAAACCTCTTACCTGTTTCCCATCCAAGGTATACAGCTTTTTGACCACTCCTGTCTCCAGTTTTATAGCTTCGGTGATGTCAGTGAGAACTTGCTCAAATGAATGGGCAGTCTTCTTGTTCAAGAGCACACGCACTGCCTTCCGGGGCTTCACCCCGCTGCGGATGATGGTCACCAGCTTGGGACGCACGAAATCTTTGTTCTCCTTCGCCTGGGCACTGTTGCTGCTGGCCAGAGACTGAGGTGCTTTCTGGTTGGCAGATGTCTTCACGTTGACAGACCAGTTGGGGTTGACATTCTTGGTGTACTCCACCTTCTTGAAGAAGTTGTCAGATGAGCAGACGTAACTCTCCCCTTTTGAAAGAAATGAAATTCTGCAGTTACTACAAAAAGGCTGATGGAAAACAGACAATATACTTTCCCCGATTAATCATGCAAACCATTGATAATTGTTTTCATCAGCACTTCCACGACAGTTTGTTATTAAAACATTTTGCCTTATTTTAATTTTATATTTATGATTATTTCAAATATGACTAATATTTCCACAAACTAGGCTAGTCAGCCTTAGCTCGCATGAACAAATACATACAAGCACTCAGTCACATGAACCAGGGGTTAAAAAAGGTTGAATTATAAAGGTAGTTAGGTACTGGAAGATGCAACTAAGTTGCCTAAGAGCTCCAAAACGCCAAATTCATTTGACCACCTTCATTAAACTGTAACTTTGCCAGCTTCCTCTCCATCTTTACAGACCTAGCTACTACTTCAGTGTGTCATTCCCTGCCAGAAGGACATCAACATTCATCCCCAAAGTACCTTTGCATCATGCTTGAAAAATAACAAAAATCTTGTACTGAACTGTCTCTACTAAAAGTAGCATTGATAAATCTAGCAGGCATAACAAATATGCTTTTTTAAATCACCAGTGGTTTATTAGAGAACAGACCTAATGGCAGCTGAGATTAAGCACTACACCAAATGCCACTGCTTGCTTTTATATGGCTGGTACCAACCAAAAATATATTAAATCCAAATTTAGACATGGTAGAAAAGGGTTACATGGTCTTGTTAGTAATTCACAAAAAGCCCTTCCCTATCCCACCCAAAATTAGTTTCAAGCTTTGTCTGTAATTTACAGGATCCTATCTATCTAAGGTTTTAAAAGCACCTTAAAGGATTTGTAGGATCTTCTTTTGGGCCTGCAAATCTGATGGATGCTAGAAGAGTTATTACTAGAATGAGACTGTAAACCAGTATCCCTAAGGGAATGTGGCTGTCTAGTCTGAAATGACTCAGGCTGCTGAGCACTTGAAGACACACTGAAAAAAAGTCAGTCAATGCTAGAGGAAAAAGCTTCTGTCTCGCCATTAGATAAAATTTTAATAGGAACTGAGGGCATAACCAGTAGGATTTTAGAGTTCCTTCTGGTGTTTTCTTGGGCTGATCTAATAGAATTAAGTTCTTCACGTATTACAGTAGATTTGAAATCAAAATACAAATTTAACTATACTGAATAAGAAAAAAAAAAAAGAATTCCTTCTTTGCACAGTCAGACTGGCTGCATTTCCTTATCTGTCCATGCAAAATCCAGGACCCGGATATCTTTGAAAAGCCTACCTGACAGCCGAGTCTGGCTTTCCATTCCAGGACCTCTAGGGCGGGATTTGACATCCAATTGGCAGAGGTATAAATATGGATTTCCAAAGAGTCCATTGGTTTCTGCACAGCCCAGGCACGTAACATACCCGGTATAATGTTCATACAGTCGTCCTTCTGCTGACTAAACTGCATTTTTGGTGGAGGAACCTAGAGGGTCCCTCCCTAGAACATATGGTGAGACCACTAACAGGCAATAAACAATAAACAGAAGACTTTACAGGCTTATAACAATGGTCTATGTAGTATTTATGCTCCTATTACTGCTAAGGATTTGATGTCACAAGCAGCCATAGAAAAGATGCAGGATGC